>NC_134786.1:64142601-64172601 GCF_046742065.1 Oratosquilla oratoria
AAAAAATCACGAGGTTAAACAGAAAATATCTCCATTGCAAAGGTAGACCCAAATACTGTCTGATAACTATTTGCATTCATTACCTCTTCAGGGCACGTGGGTTTCCCCCTCAGCTGAACGAAATCGTCTGACGACATAGTCTCTTACTCTCTGGAATCAAGAGGTTCTCTTCCTCCCCCATGACGACATGGAAAACCAAGATACAAATCGGGCGAGAGTGAAACGAACCAATTAAAAGAGCCCTCCTGAACAAGCACCCAGTTATCTCGATGGGGGACCCCTTGTGAGGCGTCCTCCAGCTGAATAAAATCACTTGGCGCCAGGTGGACGTCTTGACACTTGAAGGACGGAGGTCTCCTCTGACCTGAAGAGAATCGTCTGTCGTCAGACAGAACACTAGTTAGATATACATACAAACACACACACACACACAGTGTATACGGTTCCTGACTGACACTACGGCGGTCCAGGTTCGAATCCCGCCCAGGGCTGAAATAATTTCAGTATCGCTGCGCTGCGAGTCGTTACTCCAACTCTCCAACTCTCGTGGGAATGTATGTGCTTTTAAGGTCACAGCATTACCCATAGATTGGTCATATATGAGCTCTTTCGGGAGGGTAATAGCTTTCGATCACGAGTCCAACACGTGATCCAAGACCATGGATAAGCACAGAAGAAATATCTTGATTAGGTATGGGAGGGTTTTTAGAGGTCATGAGAATAAATTGAGAAAGACTAAATATCTAAAGAATGTGAAGAAATGCAGTTTTCCATACAGATGCACAAATACCTGGAATAGCTTGGAGGCTGACGTAACCAATACATGAATTCAAATCTAAATGTGATAACTGGGTTTCATCCCAAGTTCGATTCATGCGTGACTTTGAAGTCATGTATGATAAACTGGAAAGTAAGAGCCGAGATGCCAAGAGAGCTGTTTTTTTTCCAGTATACTACAGTTAGGTAAATACTACACATATGTACAAACAAATAGAAAAGTGTGTGATCTCCGTTTTCTGTTAATCTGTGTCACGAGTTTGGACACGTTAGACATACTAATACAATTAGATGTTGTTTTCTCGAAGATCGTTGTGAAATTGTAGATAACTTTTATTATTATTATTTAACTACGAGCAGCGCATGTTCAAGGATCGCCAAACATAAGTCTAACTGTTCTTATTTTTAATATTAGGTCTACATTCTTCCTCCAGACAGGCGACTTCATTTGGCAACTGAATAAAAAACCGTTGAACGTTTGCGAGAACAAAATTCACAAAGTTCACTATCTCAGCGAAGGAATCGTAGGAGTTTGAACTCAGTCACCCGTTTGTAGGCGAACAGCTTGTTCGATTCTGCTCACTGGCTTCCCTCCAATTGAAACGTCAACCGGTGCAGATACATCGCAATGCACAGTTCCCTCGACTCCCATTCTACAGTTGCCAGATGTCGCCAATTTATTTGGCGCTTGGTCAAATGCCTTCATGTCATGGTTGTTGATGAAATACGAGATATTCATATTTTTTAATTCTTTAATTAATTACACTCCTCTAAATAGGCTATACATACAGGCGTTTTAGAAAATAAGTACATATACCAAAGGCTTTTTCCCCCTTACTAGGGAGGTAGCCAAAAAACAAAGATATAACAACCACACCCACCCATTCCATCCCCACATACTCCACTCCCATCCACCCCCTTCCCTCCCTCTTATTTTGGCACCTCCTGGATGACTGGTCATCCCTGCATCTCGCCCACTGCCCTGGATCAGAAGCAGTGTTGCAAGACACAGCACATCCACAGCAAGGCCGCTTCATTAAATCGGCGACCCCCTCCTCTCCGTCCCCTCATGCAGAAAAGGAGAAGACGGGGAGAAATCCCTTCGGGTTGCGTCGATTTATTTTTCACACATACTTTCTCACCCCCCATCCCCCACCCACTCCCCCCCTCATGCATCACAGCATCATCCATACACAACCATTCTCCATTCACCCCTATCTTTGTCCTCTCCCGTCCTTCCTCAACTTACATTCCCCTCTCTCCCAGTGCCCCTTTTACCCCATCCATCTATCTCATCCTTGGTCGCCCCCTCATGTTCATTACACCTCTGCTTTCCATACTTGTTTTACTAATATTTCTTCACTCATTTTTTTTTTCATTCTTTTCATAGTATTAGAACAAAAAATGGTGAATAAAAAAAGTAATTAATCGCAATCAAAGTGCAGCCTCACGAGACAAAGGTAGATATTAAAAGTCATCTGAGGGCCATGGGCATCCCTGGGGGAAGATTACATTAACGCTCATTAAATCTCTGATTGTGGGAAAGGTTTTTTTTCGGCTAATTAAAATTCTTCTGGACCGAGAAAGCCCAAAAATACACGAAAAGAGAAAATCACCCTTCACACACTCAAAAGATGAACCAAGATGGCGTCATCTCCATGAAGGCTGGAAAAGGGATAGGAAGATTTTACTCATTTGAAAGAAAAAAAAAAGTCGCCATGCGACAGTCCAAACAAAAGGTCAACAGTCGCAGTAAAACGGATAATTGTGTGACGTCACTAGGTAAGTCTTGAGTCGTCGTCGAGACGAATGTGATGTACGGCCACGTGTTCTTCCTCCAACCGTGTCTGGCAGCCGTCCTGCCCCTTTCAGGATAGCTGTCGCCACGCTGTTTCATTCATCTCCGAGACATCCCCTCACCACCGCGAATGCAAACGCCTTCCGTACCGAGTGATACTTTTACTTTCATTATAAATGCCGGTTCCTTCCTTCGCCATCTTCTAAGTATTGGCTGATGCCTTGCCCCATGAACACCTCGCAAAGTATAAGTTCTATTCCGGCTGATTTTATGTGATTTTATCAATCCACTTGGGCTTAGGACGTAACGGGAGGGTCGATCAGAACCCAGACTGGTCGTAAGTCCAGTCCTTAGTCGAATACAATCGCCTGGCGCCAACCATAGCAAATATATATATTATATATATATATATGGTCAGTCACTGTATTGAAGAGGTTAATGTAGCGCCAAAGTGGTGAACCGGGGGTCTTGACGAGAAGTACGAGTTTCTCCACTCCCAGGCTTTCAACCTCACCCTTTTTGCTCTCCTCCGGTCCCCCCTCCCCTTCCTCTGCTCTCTTTCTCTGGTTCCTATTCGTCCCTCTTCATTACTTGTGATTGACACTAAGTGTCTTTGCTGACAGGAACACACACACACACAAAAAATGTTTGTGGGAAACGCTCGCGCATGTGGTTAAGAGGTAAGAAGAAACCCGAGACAAAAAGAAAATGAAAGAAATATAAAGAAAACGAGAACTTCCAGCACCATTGACGTATGAAAGAATTTAAATTTATATATTTGCTAGCTCAGGAGGAAACTGACCTCAACTGGTTCATCCGCGAGTTAAAGGAGTCGTTGCGTAAAAATACATATGGGAACAGTAAGAGACCGTAAGGGTCATTATTCTCTGTTTCTGAACGGTTCACTAAGCCTTCCACGTTGGACGCTGTCGCAGCGCCATTACTATATTCGCTTGTTTAGTACCACAGTTGCTGGTCCTCATCACATCCTCTCACACCCAGACGTGATGTAAAAGGAGATGTAAAAGGAGACAGCGGCTGATTTATTAAGAACTTTCTCTTGCTACCCAAGAACATCAACACGGCTTGGACGCTTCGAAACTTGTGTCCAGTTGCAAATGTCAGCCTGTGGAAAACTGGAACTCTTAGGGTAACCGACACCGCAGAATGACAGACGTTGCCGCGCAGGCGATATTTGGAGTGTGTGAATCGTGTATCAAGACAAGGGGAGAGGAAAAAAAAGAAAGAAGGAAGGGAATAAACAAAGGAGTTACTAGAGGCAAAGGATGTCCTTGCGGGCGAGTTTGGACTCCGCCCTCCTCGGTGGTCACGTGACTTAGTAGAGATCCTCACTCTACCCGATGGCTCACACCCTGCTGCAACCCCACACACCCGCTTCCCCAGCCCTCCAACTCCCCTCCCCCCAACTACTGCTTAGGACTCTCCCCTTCCCCTCTTCCCTGAACACTTCTATTCCTTTTCATTGTGCTCGTTTGCAATTACCATCATCCATCCACGGTCGAAACCGCTTCGCCTCGGGAGAAGGATGTAGCGGGAATTTTCCACTCCTCCATGGTCTTCGATCGCGTGGTAGCACAATATCATGATTTGGAGTTGGGATAATCGTCGCTGACTTGTACCCTTTCCCTTCGTTTTTATCTTGCTATGTTTTCAAGTATTTTTTTTTTCGTTTCGTCTTGCAGAAATTAATGTTGTTACCATTGCCAAACTTGCATGTTCCTTACTCGATTCAGTTCTGTTTAACAAGACGGTTGCACACTGAGCTACAACGACAAAACATTAACAAAACTTCTTGGTTCTTTCCGAGAATGCAGAAAAAAAACAAAAATAAAACATTAAAATAGTAAACAAACGGCAAAACAATCCAACAGAACAAGCAAAACCAATTAACAGGTAAGTCCTTTGGTGTTTATGTGTTTTATTCAGCGTAGAAGGAATGGATTATTGCGTTTAATGATCAATTCAAATTTGCATATTCCATTTCAGTCTTTGTTCTTACTTAACGCCAGTCGTTAATCCATCGCTCGAAAACCAAGGCTGAACGGACTACGTTTGGGCCCATCCTTAGCAGAACAAGGACCTTGAACACGGTGGCGTCCTTAGACCTTTATAAAACAAAAACTAATCGCTTTTATTAACTAACTGCTGACCCCTTACCCAAAACAGGTATTTAGTCCATTAAGACCCCTTTAGTGACAGGGTTTAACCGTTATTTAAATAATATTGTCTACTATTTGGCGAAGAAAATAAAAGAAAAAACGTGTTCCGTGTTGAAGGTGGCGCTGTTGCTTCGCGGGAGTGTCTGTTGACAAAAAGTTGTCGACGACTGACGGAGGCGAGCGGGCCGGGGCAGGACAACTGAAGATACTCGTTTTTCATGTCTGGAAAAATGACACAGGAATAATTGGGACGGTAAATATGGCACAATTAAAACGTAGAAAAATATGCACATTTGTTACATTCACCTTTTATGAAAACATCATTGGATGTCTAATAATGTACACGAAGATATTGTTCTTGTTTATTTCAATATATACACCATAATATACAATTAAAAAAAAAAGGCTATCTTTAGTATCTGATACTCATAATACGATTAATAATCTGGTGTTATGGCCACTTTAAGAATTTTTTAGTCTTTCGGCCTTCCACATGTCTGTTCAAAGGTTCTTCAGACGTTGCTGGAGTTGAACATAGACTCTTCCTTTTCTTCTTGAGTAGTTCACCAACTGCATCGCGTGGTACTAAACCAGCATCCGTGGCTTCCTCTTGGCGTAGTGCAGTCATGCACTTCCAGATTGTTGGATGATGTTCTACAAGATGTTGGTTCTCGGTAATTCATTATTGGTGGCATCATGGATATTGCAGTTGTGGAGGGAAGCGAGGTGGCAGAGATTGAGTGGAAGTCCTGCGTCTTGGAAGGTATATACGTGACACATAATTGTTGTCAAAGTAGCAGAGAGAAAAATAGCGTTAGGAGGACAGGAATCTCGAAGGTAGCGTTAATTGCTATAATTGCACTATTACTGCGTTGACTGGTAACAGAGCTAAGGCATTCAGTTCTCCACAAAACTGTCGGAACTCGTTATTATTATTGTAGATATTGGTAAGGCCAAGGTCTTGAACTTCTCTCCAAATACGCTAGGATAGATGGTAGAAATACTCTTGGGTTCTAGTGTCTGGACCGAGTATGACTTCTTGTTCAAAGACTACGATGACTGTAATAGAGTCTGGAAATTGGTTGAGATCATGACAACGGTTCACAGTGGCCTACAGAAGCGTTTCCTGGATTTTCGTTTGTAGAAAAGCAGGCCATAACATCATATTATAATTGTATGATGATCATCAGATACTGCAGATAACCTCTTTTTCAAAAGTTGAATATTATGGTGTATTCATTAAAATAAACAAACAAGAATAATATCTACATGTACTTTATTAGACATCCAATGATGTTTTCATAGAAGAAAAGCTGAATTTTAAACAAATATGCCATTTTTTCCTACTTTTCAATTGTGCCATACCCTGTGCCATATTCACATACATATACCAAGGCTTTTTCCCCCTTTCAAGGGAGGTAGCCAAAAAGGGAAAGGCATAAAATCACTCCCACCCATTCCATCCCTAAATACACTCCACACCCCTCCCATCCTCCCTCTCATCTGAGCACCTCCTGGATGACGGGTCATCCCTGCACCTTGCCCACCGCCCTGGGTCAGAAGCAGTGTCGCAAGACACAGCACATCCACAGCAAGGCCGCTTCATTTAATCGGCGACCCCCCCACTCCGGGCCCCCTTGCGGATAAGGAGAGGACGGGGAGAAATCCCTTCGGGCTGCGTCAAAATTTGCTCACACATACCACCTCACCCCCCACCCCCCTGCCCATTCCTCCTCATGCAATCACAACATCATCCATATACAACCATTCTCCACTCACCTCTGTCTTCCGTCCTCTCCCGTCCTTCCTCAACAGACATTTCCCTAAAGCCCCCTTCACCCCATCCATCCACCTCATCCTAGGACGTCCCCTCATGTTCACTCCCTCCATATCTGCCTTCCATACCTCTTTTACTAGTCTTTCTTCACTCATTCTTTCCATGTGTCCAAACCATCCTAATATTCTTTCATCAACCCTATCTCCCAGCTCCTTTTTCACCAACACATCCATCTTTCTTCTCACAAACATACTACCTATCTCTTCCCTTTTACTCTCATCTGTACCACATCCACGCACATTAAAAGACCCAAACCTTAGGGTGCTGGTCCGAGGCCCTCCAGCACCCCTTATGCCTTCACTTTTATTTTTAGGAGATATGCCCCGTGGGGCTACAGGGAGAAGGATGCCTAGTCCCAATCCCCGTCCCTTTCTTCTCGCCTCTTACGATCCAAGTGGGAATACTTGGTGGCAGTATTCTTTTCCCCCACCACAATTTTTCCTAAGATTATTTTTATACATCATTCTTGAGGTGCTTGTGAATTCCAGGACACCTATACACCTCCCCAGCTCGTTAGTGTTCTACTCATGCTTCACCTCGTCCACACCTGGTGGTATATTCCCTTATAATCTGGCTGCCTCTGAGGTTTTCTTCGTTTCCATGGCAACCATCTTAGTAACCCTTCATTTCGCATTGTGTAGAGCTACATTTTTCTCCTCGGTAGCAAAAGTTTTATATCCTATTCTATATAAATAAATCACTCTCTCATTCATATCAATTCATTCTCCGTGGGACCCTGTAGGTTGACGGCAACAGGTTCCCATAAGTCGCCGATCCTGTCACATGAACCGATTCGTATTCTGATCTCTCCTCAGCAACGGCGACACTACGACTGATTCCACTCAAGCTGTATTGGATCCTTTGTTTCACAAGAGGATCCTATTATCTTATGAACGTTCTTATTTTCATCATGATTACTTTAGTATAATATACAGGGGTTAATTGCCTGTAGAAAAGAAACATCGAGTTAGGAGAGAAATAATGAAGTTTTGGGTAACTTTGTATTATTGAAAAGATAATTTCGTGGGAGCCATCAAAAGCCTAGAGTATAGAACGTATTTAGCAACTTGAAAGAAGTCAAGTGTTTTAAATATAACATATATCAACCGTGAACTATATTGGAATGCTTACAAAAATCTATCTTTTGAGCAACGAGCAGATATACTCGTATATCGGAAAGCAATGCCCGAGTACACACAAAGCTTTGATGACGTTAGAATCTTTCTTAAAATGTCGGAGTCTTACTTTTTCGAATAACTCAGCAAATCACAGTAGTTATAACTGATACTTTACAAATTTGGTTCTAGTGGAACAATATATACTCGTAAGCAAAATTTAATTGAAAAAAAAATATATATATATATAAATGTATATATATGTGTGTATATATATGTATATGTAACTACAAAGTAATGTCGTAACACATTCGTAAAATTCAACAAGAACCCACTGTGTTGGATAAGAAGAAATTAATTTTATGATATCCATATATTTCGAGCACGGACTGTGATCACAGGATCACAGTCTGTGATCGAAATATATGGATATCATCTATTTCATTTCTTCTTATCCAACACAGTGTGTTCTTGTTGAATATATATATATATATATATATATATATATATATATATTATATATATATATATATATATATATACATACATACATATACATACAAAAAAAATGCAAAGGAACTATGATCAGGTATTAATTTTTTAAAAGATGTACATAGCGAAATGTGAAAAGTGTCAAGACTTCGAAACATGTGAATCAGGCACACATGAGATACCGGTGTCCTTGACGAAGGAATGCACTCAAACTCCAAAAAGTATGCATGCATATATATATATATATATATATATATATATATATATATATATATATATATATATATATATATATATATATATACATATATACATACATATATGTTGATTTATCCTTGTTTGTAAGTCTTTGCCAGTTTGGCCAATATACAATTTGTTACATTTAAGGCATGGAATAGAGTAAACACAACCTTCATTTACTTCAGGTGTATTAGCTTACTTTGTATAGTATTGTTGTATGTAAATGAAGTAAATGAAGGTTGTGTTTACTCTATTCCATGCCTTAAATGTAACAAATTTTATATTGGCCTAACTTGTAAAGACTTAAAAACAAGGATATATATATATATATATATATATATATATATATATATATATGTGTGTGTGTGTGTGTGTGTGTGTGTGTGTGTGTGTGTGTGTGTGTGTGTGTGTGTGTGTGTGTGTGTGTGTGTGTGTGTGTGTGTGTGTGTGTGTGTATGTATGTATGTATTGGTGTAGTCAGGTAGGTTGTTTTCTTGAAGGCATACAAAGTTGAAATATATGGTACATTCTGGTGTATTTATCTTTTAATTACGTTTTCAATAAATGCATATTTTTTCTTTCTCTGTCATTAAGTTTCGTGGAGTTTCTTCAAAAGTACTCCAAATGTATGTAACGTTTCGGAAGTCCTTGTTTCCATCTTAAGACCTGATATGGTTATGAGACCGTAGTTCGTCGTTTATTGACAAAATAACAAGGGAGAATCTGTCCTGATTTTAACCTCGTTATGCCTCAGAATGTGTGTGCCCGTGTGTGTGTGTGCGCGCGCTCGCGCGTGTCCTAGAATCACCGAGGGAAACTATCAATTTGACCCACCTCACCCATCTCGAAGCTTCCCATCACAGAGCTCCCACCGCCAAATATCGACTTCAGAATATTCTCACATATTTCTTCCAGGAAGCCATGCCTAAGCTCATGCACGCCCTCTAGCCCACCAGACACTTGGACCGGGGCTGAGGCAGGCCCACAAGCAGGTCGAGGATCCTTGGTCTCGATGCGGATGGTGCGATGTTAGCAGCATTGACATTGCCGCCCAGCAGGCGAGAACGAGTTCTCCCCAGTGCACGTGACCTTGCGTGGCCAGAATCCTCGCGTCAAGGAGGAGGAGTGTGGGAGAGGAGTGGAAGGGAGCGTAGATACACGTCGAAGCATATAGGGCAAAGGTGAGGGCTTCGGCCTCAGCTACTCAGCGCCGTATCAGGGAAGAGGAGTGTGGGGGGAATGGAGGGTAGTGGATAAGAGGATAGAAATGGACTACCTGCCTTAAAAGCCCAGGAAAATAGAGCAAAGGTGACAGGTACTCAGCGCCTCCTGGCGTAGGCTCCTAAACTTCATCTGTGTGTAACGGCAACCAGGGAAACAAATCTTGAAAAATAAATCGAAAAGAAGAAAGATTTCCTTCCTGACACGCGAATCCCCAAAATTACAGTTGAAGACGTGTAATCCACAAAATGAATTACAAAATAATCCACAAAAACACGAAAATCAGTAATCTTAAAGACACATGTCGATCACTTTGAACACTAGACTACTAAGCCTATTTTCTTTTAATGTGTTTATCTGGGATAAGATTGTCATGATAATCATGTCGCCAAATTGGTGACACAGGGACTAATGGGGGGTGGGGATGGGGGTGGAAGAAGAGTTACCCTCTCCTACTTCACCCTTATCCCTACCCCACTCCCTGATTTATGTACAAACCCCGCCCATAACAAAAACAGACCGCTGAAGCTTTGTATTAGTGAAGGGACATCCGTCTGTCTACTACTGTCCCCTTAATCTTAGGTATCTACGCACGTGAATAAGCTGACTCAGGAATCCAAAATAATTCATTTGGGGATTTCTCCATAAGTCTTTAAATTTTGTTCATCATTTGATCGTTTCATGTAACCCTTTCTTCGTGGCACGTACATTTCAATAGGGTTGTTACAATGGTATCTAAGTCATGTTTTTTTTTCATAAGTTTTTGCTATTTTTGCCGGTAATTATAGACGCTGCGGTTAATATTTCTTAGCAACGTGTACACACATACACACACACACACGACTTGTGGCGCAGTGGTAGAGTTCCCGGTTGACACTACGGAGGTCCATGTTCGAATCCCGCCCAGGGCTGAAATAATTGCACTATTACTGCGCTGCAAGTCGATACTACAGCTTTCGTGGGCGGGGAGCTGGTGTGTGTGTGCGTGTAAGGTCACAGCATTACCCATAAATCGGTCATATATGAGCTCTGAGCTCTCTTCCAGGAGGGAAATAGCTGTCGATCACGAGTCCAACACGTGATCCAAGACCATGGTGAATCACACACACACACTGCAAGGTGGGAAGCATGCGTCAGGAGGCACTTTTAGCGTCAATAAAAATTGTCACCCTCTGCTCTGTGTGTTTGGACTCCTGAGGCAGATCATTATTGCTAGAAATGTATATAGACGTGATATTTACTCGTGTGTATGTGTGTGTGTGTGTGCGCGCGCGCGTATGTATTGTTTACAAGCTTTGGTTTGTTTATCTAACATCTCAAGATTGTTTTGAATCAGGATATATAATTATTTAACATCATTAAATATAAAACAACAAAATAAACGTCTATAGTAATTTTTAATAATCATTATTCATTACCATTTGTTTCTAATTGCACACACACTAAACACAGACATTTTGTCAGCCAGGACATTCAACGTGTGCATGAGTTTGATTGTCGGATATTATACGCATGCGCACGCTGCGGTCACGCGAGGAGTCACGTGACCAAGGAACTGCTTTTGCTTGGTCATCGCACCCCCATTGAACCCAAAAGAAATCAAGCTTCCACGTTCTTAGACATTCTCGATAATCATCTTCACTCTGTCAATGCTCACCGTCACCAAAAAATGTTGGACTGTAGGACATTTATATAAAACCTTGTTGTACTTGATTAGCTACTTTTTTTAAGGCTGTTGACACTAAGAATAGACGTAACTGAGCCAGTCAAAATCGTGCTTTATCCTACCTTTATAAAAGACGTCTGGGAAGCTATCTAAAGATAAATAACTTTATAAGAATAACACAAATATCGAATTCTGGAAGTGAATGAAAAATTTCAGTTGTACTTTAGCAGTAGAAAAAAGAGGTATAAGAGAGGTATGCGGCTAAGCTTTGATAACATTGCATTGTGTTCGTGTCTACCTAGTGTTACCTTACCTAGCCTGTGGCTCTGTCTAGCACCCGACTCGGCATGTTCATATATTGCCTGGTCAGTGCCATGTACTTAGGGTGATACAACACCACACAGACGATGGTACATAGCCATGTAGACGCAGTAGGCCTAAGCATATGCTATCTTATCGAGAAATGTGGAACAATTGGTTCTAACCCCCCCCCCCCGTCCCCTTGCGCTTCATTCTCTTCCTTTCCTTATGACAGTAGCTCATAAGCTCAATGACTACTCGACCATCCTCTCTCTCTGTGTGCTTCTCTCTCTTTCTCACACGCACATACACACACACAAACACACGCAAACACGCACACACAAAACAAGATCCACTATCTGCATTGTTTATATTTCGGTTCAACGGCCTTGTCACTGTCCTGCTCTTATGATTGTTTTAGAGGCCCAGTGAAGAGGTTTGGGTAGAGCGATTGCACCTGTGCACTCGCTGTCACCGAACCTTCCGTCCAGGTGTCGGATCCCGTGCTACCACGGAGTTGAATTCTCTTTTTTAACCGTTTCAGACCTAAAAGTAATCAAATAAATAAATAAATAAATAGAAAATAAGAATAAAGAAATAGAAGATGCAATTTCCTCAATACTTATAAATCATTGCACACATATGTGAGCGCATCTCTGGAGACGTGATACCAATACCCACCCCCCCTCCCGCTCTTCCACCATGGTGAAAGCTGGTTATCGCGTGGGGCTTTGGAGTAAGTAGACCGGTAGTGGGGAGATGGACCTCTCCGACGTCTGCTCCGCCGGAGCACCTCGTAAGGTGGTCATGGATGGTGCTCGTGTTTATTTAATACCACTTCTAATCTATAACAGCTGTTTTCAACCTTTTTTACACCAATCCCTCCTTCATAAGTTATCAATACTTGTTTGGCTCCCCTTCATCTTTCTCCCCTCCCCACAAAAAAGTGTGTGTATATACATATATATATATATATATATATATACATATATAATGATATTTATAATAGTAAATTGTTAATAAAAAGAAATCCTTTGCTTTATTACAAAATTAACAATCATAATTACCTTATATTTGATAGATTTTGTGATATGCCAGTGCAAAGTGATTTTTTTTTTTACATATTGCTCACATGATATAGAAATGTATAATTTGTAACAGCAGGCCATGCCCCCCCCCTTAATATTTGTCCTCACACACCCAAGTTAAAAATCACCGATCTATGTGAACGGCTTCTAGCGTATATAGACGATTGAAATTGGACCCTACAGGTAGATAGGCATTAAAACTCTTTAGACTATATAATCAGATTATTTCCAACCTTTTCCTTTTAGGAATAGTGTCTATCTCACTGTGACCACAAATACCCTGTGAGTATTATTTATTTGTTAACGTAGATGGGTGGAGACTTCGTTTCACTCGTATTTTACCATTTTCACAATTTACGCTACGGCGTAAATCAAGTCTGCAGATTTATTACAATTTGTATATTTTGAAGATCTGGCAACCCACAAAGAATGCTCAACGATTCCACGGCTTCAGATTTGGGAAACGTTGATCTCAGATATGGGTAATTTTCTCTTCATTAAATACCCATAAGTTATAAGACCCGTAATCCCATTAATCAGGCACCGAACATAGAGTGATCATATATCAAGACTCAGTATACGTTGGTATTGCAATATCAAATGGTTCAAATTATAACGTGTTTACGAAGTTGACAGATTAACGTCATAAGAAATTTAGAATGTACACATGCAGGAATGAAATTGTAGTTATTTTTTATTAATACCGGTATTGAACCTCACCCAAATAATTAGCCCTGGGAACCTTAATGATTACCACTGAGAGTTCAAGAACCCCCGATCTCTGATTTGCCAATGGAATGCAAGAGTAGGGTTAGAAAGAGTTTCGACGGTTGAAGCTTTTGTCTCGTTCCGTATTCAAAGGCGACTGCGTTTGCTGAATCACAGAACACACTAACCTGAGCTTTGGGTCGCGTGTAGCGGGTCTCAAAAACGTACTCACTTTTTTTTTCATGTTTCGTAATATCGAAACCATTGGCCCACGTTATCTGCTGTCTACGGTAAATGGTGGTCATCAGTTTGAAATTAAAGAAAATTTTAGTCTCCCACGCCAATCCACGCTCGTCTTTCTTGCGTGTTCGCAAATATTCAGACTGATGACCACCATTTTCCAGATATAGCTGATAACGCAGACCTCTTCTTTAGAGCATGTATTACAAAGCTCTACTTATTTTATCCCTTACAAGCACACACGCACACACAGACAGACAATGTGTATTTTTGGCACTTTTTTCTTGTTCTTCCTTATTGAAGGTCTTCATAAGGAAAACCGAACTGAGTTTTTACAACCTCCTCGCATTCCTAATTCGAGTGACTGACCGCCGGAATTGCAATATTGAGATCAGTTCCCGACCTGCGGGTTCGTGTATATCTAAGTGTTCAGGGACTTGTATCTTTGTCTCCATCAACCCAACTTTGCTTTAAACTTATGTTTGTGACTAGATTGTATCCCGTTTTTTTCGCACGTTGACCCATAAGCTTGGAATTTTTTTTATATATATTTATATATACATACACACACACGTGTATATATATATGTGTGTGTGTGTGTGTGTTTATTACTTTTCCTATGACTTCTTGTTGCTGTTCCATCCTAAGCCAAGAAATTTCCTTTAAGATTTGTCCATTTTCATTTATCTAAACGCAGTTGTCATATCACCTTTCTCTTTCTTCTCCTGAAGGCAGTTCCATGTTTTCTAATATTTCGCGGGTTCTCTGCTACACTGAGGTTCCCCTTTGTATTTTTTTTTTCTTGTATATAATTTTTCGCCGGAACCGTACTATTCATATACCAAGAGCTTTCCCCCTTATAAGGAAGGTAGCCAAACAACAAGGGGGGCATACTACTGTATATTCAAGTCTGGGTCGAATTAAGTTTTCACTCTTCATAATCCTTCCTTATATTCGTCAAGTGTGTGTGTGTGTGTGCGTGCGTGTGTGTGTGTGTGTGTGTGTATGAATGATTCACCATGGTCTTGGATCACGTGCTCAGAGCTCATATATCCCCGCTCAATGGATAATGCTGTGACTTTTAAACTCACACACACACAACTCCCAGCCCACGAGAGTTGGAGTGCCAGCTCACAGCGCAGCAATACTGACCGGGAGGAAAGCTATGGGGCCTTTGGCTATTTAGCACTCGTTAATTGGTCTGTTAGTTTAACTGCTCAATTTTCTCATCAAGTTTATAATGCAATTACACTATCTGCCAGTCCCGAGACATTTTTATTATAGATAAAACAATGTAATAAACAAACATGCACAGTGCTGTGTCTACATGTGTGCATTCCTTTGTTCATGTGCATTTACACCGACATTTTTTCTTTCTTTTAGAGACGAGTCAGTCTCCGAATATTGTTTTTATTTTCTTCGTTGCACACACAAACAGTAGTTGGTTTTGAATTTTCTAAACATAGAGTGAATATAGCCTAACCAATGTACACGTGTGAGTGTATTTTCGATTTTGTTCTCTCTTCAGTCAATGTCAGATGACAAGGTATGCGAAAGTAAAACTTCCCGATTTTTCTCTTCTGTATTTGTAATTGTTTCCTTTTCCACTGAATAATCAATTCTTGATTTTTATAGCTTTTACCCATTTCTAATAATTTCCATTTTTGGCACTGAAGTATTTTTTCACGATTGGCTCCATGTACATATATACTCGTATTGTCAAAATCTTGTTGTAATTTTTTGTTTAACTTATCTTATTCTTCTCATGGTTTTTACATCGTACGTGAGTCACTGCCCTCCATTATGAGATTCGTCCTTCGTATGTACAGTATGTATGCAAGAATTCATATGTATGCATGTGCAAGTACTCATATATGTACATATGTATAATGTGTGCAAGTATTCACATATGTGTGTATCTTATAAAATTCACTTCCTGGAACTTCGATTTGTACAAAATTATGTATTTTGTTTACATTAGTTGTCGCATGGATAAAGAAATTACTTAGGGAAAATATTTTGTACAATATTTGTTTTGTTTTGTCTTATTTTATTTTTAATGTTATCATATTTAAATAAAATTCTAGTGCAAGCCTATGTTTGTGTGGCTGCTGAAGGCTGTGACGTTGAACCAAACGACGAGGCCGTGTTGTGGTTTTCTACCAACGGCCGTAGGGGCAGTCGTTGCACTTCAAAATGGAGTCGAAAGAATCTTTCGTTTATTTTTTCACATTCGCAGTTACTAAACAGGTCGTGCACTAGCTGTGCAAACTGACTCCCCAGTTTTGTTACTATGTAGAAAAAGCGAATTTGGGGTCAGTGAAATCTTCATGTACTCGCCACTACCGTTGGCTGTGAACCGGCAGGCAACATTTGCTGCTGTCTCATTTTTTCCATGTCGTTCTGCGCCTGTATCGAAACAATATTTGAATCTTCGCTAGAATAGCCCTGATATAAACGTTGTTTCACTCGTCACAAGAAAAACACTGATCATATTAATTTATTGATCTAAAGGAATATATAATCGTGTTTTGTTATGTACAGTGTAAGATTATGTTTATATCTGCAATTTGCCACAAAATCTATAAATACGTCCTTGATTTAAAAAAATGTACTAAAGTTATGCACAATTCACTTGCACACTATGGCACCCAACCCTTTCCCCACGATGCATCTGAGTCTCTCTGAACGTTTGGCCCAGACAAGACGGATTCTTGAAGCTGCAAACCGACCTGCATGGGAGCTTTGCCCGAAGACGTCCCATGGGACCAACACGAGCCCCAGTGCTTGCACTCTTGGCTCCACATTCTCGACTGGATTTCTACGCATCGACGAACCACGAGAAAGTTTTGATATTACAAACAACGTAAGTTCTTTATTACACCAACTTTCGAATTGACATTTTCGTTAAATAGTGGCAGTGATAACAGAAACAAGTGCTGGTCTTTTCGGTATCTAAGATAAGTGTTCCAACAACATTTTTTCGTCCATGGCTCGAATGCAGAGATCCGAGTGTGTTTATGCGCATGCTTAGACTGAACATGTCCCCAGAGTCAGAGATTGTCTGCCAGGAAAAGGAAACCCGTGGTTAAACGGGTTATCACACTGGGTTATTTTTCCTCCCACATCGTACCTCCAACCTCCATTCAAAGAACTAGAATATGACTTTACTTACAGAAATCAAGACTTTTCTAAAAACATTTCAACAGGATGTCTAACATTCGTATGCGTCAACAATCTCTTAGTTCATCATTCAGCTATGCTATATATTCATTAATCTATTTTTCAGTCTATTTATCCATACCATACTTATATATTCATTTCGTTATATATATATATATATATATATATATATATATATATATATATATATATATAATTGAATTTTGCAGCAGCTTCTGCGTTCACGAGTTTTTTGCTGACATTCTCGACTTGTCATGCTAAGTTCTCTACCTGGCCAAATAGCATTACCTATACCACCAATGCTATTTGTCCAGGTAGAGAACTAAACACGACACAGCGCGCCAGCATAAGAAAAGTCGAGATGTCAGCAAAAAACTCGTGAACGCAGAAGCTGCTGCAAATTTCAATGACATCTGCTTAATTAAAAAAGGATCTGCTGCCCAACTATAGCAATACACACACACACACACACACACACACACACACACACACACACACACACACACACACACACACACACACACACACACCGTTCCACGCCCTCTCGCTCCTAAAGCGGTGTCAATGCATAACGATCTTGAATTTATTCCAGAGAATGTATACCTTTATTCAGTAGAAGAGCAAACTAAACCTTATTGGTATTTTTTTCTTTTGCATAATTGACCCGTTGTGTTTGTATAATGTATCCTTTTATTCTTATTGATGCAAGTCATCGTAATACCCCATGTAAACAATACCCATTTTCTATGATGGCTGTTTTACATGAATCTTTGCTCCTGGTGCCCTGCAGGAGGCAGCAGATAACGATCTTAAAGCTTATTTTGGGGAGCAATGTGTTGTACTCCATCTCATTCCTGTCCATTTTGCCCGTCCTCGTTTCCAAAGCGCCGTTTTAATCAGTTTTATTCCTGTACCAGAGGAAGCAACTTGGCTTCAGGGCATTGGTGAACAATGCAGGTTCGTGCAGCACCTGACAATGACTCCGATAGCTTCCTGCCCAGCCGCACCTTGCCCCTGTTCCCCATTTTCGCGGGCTCCTAGACCTACCTCTGGCAACCCGAACGGTGTCAAGAACTTGTCACTGCCGTACTCGTCTCCCTATCTTCGATATCGCTTAGCTTCCTTCCTATACCTGTGTTATCTGATATCATCTGTTACCTGTATTTGTGTGCCACGTGCCACCGTCTTTCTGTGGCGCCCAGCATAGGAGTATTTATGGTGTAACAAGAGACCAATTACTTCAGAATAGGCTGCGTCTTATACACGGTTACCCCACCCTATTTTCGCGGTCCCTCAAATTCGCAAAATATTATCCAATAATAACAATAATGATAATAATAATATTGATAATAAGTGACTCTGTTCGGACTGAAAACCTCCATGCCCTTACCACACAACTGAAGGTCGACATTCTATAGCGAGACTAAAACAATTGCCCCGCTGTAAGGAAATGGTTAATCCATTCGGGAATGGCATCATCATCTGTATTTACTCCGCCTGCCTCCAAGAGATTTCACTTGCAGACGACCCTCCCCTTTGACAAAGGCGCCCAGTTTTCCCTGGGTGCACAATTTCTCTGAACAACAGCAAGAAAGAATTATTTATATGTATATAAAAGGCATATAAATCGCAGGTGTTTATTGACATATGATTCATTCTTCAAAAAAGTGAGGGGCTACCCCACAGACCATCCATCAGGATCCCTCGTCCATTGTGTTAACCCAACGTTTGGTTCATTAGTCTCCAAGTCTCCAACATTTGTTCTTCCTTAAACAAACAAGGACTGAAATTGACTTTAATAATTTTGTTATGGAGCAAATTTCCTCAACCGAATAAAACTGCATGTCAGACCTACTCTTCCCAGCTTCCAGCTCTCTCCATCAACCTTCGCTATACTTCCTGTTTACTTCTCCACCTCCACCTCATCAGACATTCATTCAGTGCAAGGATACTATATGCAATTTCTCTCTGTCTTGCACTCAGTGTTCCTCTTCATCTCTCCTGTCTCCCCTGCCACCTTCTCTTTTCTGCACATATATCAACCCCCCCCCCATATCCGCAGTTTCTTTCTCAGTTTGCCCTGTTGTATTCTACTAGTAAGTTCGTTGTCCAACTTGAACACGTGTATAACAGGTGTGCTCGGTCAGACATGTGTCCTGGGAAAGGCAGTTATACATGTGTAGAATATAACAACACATCTAAACATATAACACAAAAGCTAAAAGTGTGCACTATCTAATATTTCCTATTTCCTTCAAACACACACATAGTCACCCAAACACTTAGACACGTACGCCAAACCGGAATCCTACCAACTCCCATAATGTACATACTGATTATAATAATCGTATACACACCTACACAGATAGCGCGCACGAAAATGTATCCACCAGGTATCAGGAACATGAATGTGCACTTAAACATCAGATTCACAGCCGCGAACACGAACAAAACTAGTCAACCTTAGAATTTGCACATATGCCTATGTCGCTCGGACTTCATCAGTATTCGTTCAGCCAACTGCCTCCGCCCCTGTCCTGCTGCTCACTGCCTCCACAGACCACTTTCGCTGTAGAGCCAAAGCGTCATGATTGGGTGTTTGCAAGTACTAAACAGTATATTCACACCCAATTGATATCATTCAAACCACGTTACCGTCTTGAACTTTACACAACCTCTCCTGTCAATAGGTTGAAAATAAAACAAGTTCTCAAAAAAAAAAAAAATACAACAGGAACAACCATTGCAAGCGACTTGTACCCCCAGAGTCGACGGGGGAAGGGTTTTCATTAGATGAATATCGCTTGATGGTATCCAGAGAAATAGGAGACACCCGTCTAGAGTCTAGGCTAAAGAGGAAGAACAACGCATCATCTGGCCCTGGGCCTGGTCATTGGCCCCGGGCATATAGAGCCCCTCCGATTCAACCATGTTGTGGTTCGTACACAAGAATTGCTACAGAAAATTTTAATTAAATTTGTATATTCAAGTTTGGTGTGATTCAATTTTCACAAACAGAGGTTAAAGTGATTCTAAAACACAACCTCTTGTGTCATTTTACTTGCGGTTTTTTTTCTTTTTAGTGTACTGGAAGAGAGAGGGAGCCGAGTAATATTATACATCATCATATCCAAATAAAAATAAATGGAGAGACAAGACACTGACAGTCTCGATCACCTTTAATGCTGTAGTGACCGAGAGGCTTGTGTCAGAGCATTTCCGCGATAGTCCCAGACCATGTGGGTAGTCGCTGAAATGCACAACTTGATCAGAACCCCTCAGCAACACTGGTGACCGCATGCGTAGCCAGGACAGCACGCCATCACAATAGACAAGTGTTGAACAAACATGGGCCTGGCTACCTCCAGAACCTCGAACATTGACGGTAACATTGGTGTAGAACGGCCAAACAACTTTTTTTAGGCCCCAAGTGAAAGAATATACGTGTTCAATAATCTGCGATTTTTCGGATTTGTTGTTGCCTACGCTGATATGAAACGACGGGGCTAGCTCACAGCAACAGTGTTGGAACAAATAGAAGCAGGTGAGGCAACGTGAATAGGGTACCTTGGAGGCGTTGACGAATACTGCGGAGGAACTAGCAGCCAGTCTCTCCAACGCCGGCCGAACACGCAGACCAGCCGACACAAGCCGAGAGACAGACATGGTGAGCTTGATCAAAACACAGACAGAACGGACACCAACTTTCCTCCGTGGCGCAACTAGGGGGAATGTGGCGGTGCTGGTGGTGGACCGTGGTTGGAACCGTACTCGAAGGGAGTAGGAGGAGGTTGATGTGGTGGTTCAGGTGGGGTGGGTGGAGGGAGACTGGTTGTTATAGACTAGATATAAGTCAACTATGGAGAACTATCGCTGACAAACGTTCAAGTTTTTGTCGAAATCGTCAAAACAAAACAAAAAAGTCGAGTAGACGCAGTCTCACAAGCACTATACGTGCGACTTCTGGTCCATGAATATACGAGTAAATAGATAAATTAAACTTCGCCACTCGACATCACTCTGTTACCAGACAAGGAAGTTACCACAGGAGAGTAGCAGTTGGTTTCGCTATTCCTTTACGGCCTCAGTAGAAATACCGTGGTGAAGCAAATAATAAATCTACTGTAGCAATTTTTTGAAAATCTGCAAGGTTATTTGACATTTGAAAAAAGAAACCAAATAAGCTGCATCCGCTCCCCATACTAGCAGTCCTCGGTACTCCAGGGGCCCACCAAAGATTCCCATGCAATGGTACTCAAACATTGCATCTTATATTGGCTACAAGATCTTAATAGTCTTTTAAAATCCCATAGTAACAAAATTTATATCTCTTCCTTCGTGTTAAAGATAAATCCAGTGTTGTGTTCAATGCAGATGAGTTTTCTGACAAGAAAATCGATCGAGTCCATGTTTGCAAAGGCAAAGACTATCATCGCTTCTTCCCGCCAAATGAAATCGCCGTTAGAGTTGACGCTTCGCACCACACAAGAGACGATTCGACGATAAGTTAATGGGATACTTGTCTGCTGCCTTTGTCTTGTTCTGACTCTGAATGTTCTTTGGTAAGTGTTAATACCCAAGGAGGTACATAACTCTATCCTGAAATTCAGAATACACAATTTTGGATGTAGGTTTTTCCACATTTGTCGCGTAGTTGGTAGTATGGACTGGTGGTAAGGGAGGGGGGGGTGAAGATGAAAAGCTTTAGAAATTAAGAAAGGATGAAGATGAAAGCGGTAAGCATAAGACGGAGATAATCATTTGGAAATGTATAAGAAATAGCTGGATTCGGATTAGGTAGGCAGGTAGGTGACTTATTGCAGGAGTAGAATAGGAGACGAAGTGAGCCAAGTGTTGGAGGGTTAAATCAGGACCAGTTGATCAGTCTCTAGGGTCGTGTAACAGGTTTCTTGATAATCCTAGGTAGAATTCGCTTAAGGCCGTATATTATGGAAGAAACATTTTGGCAACATATGGCAAGGAATATGTTCAAAAGATATTGACCATAAGGCGCCATGTGGCATAAGACACTGACTTAAAACAACTGGCGAACGTTGCTCATGGAGAGGCATGCGACAAAACCAAACGAGTCTCTCTGAGTGCTACCTGTCATTTCACCAATCTGAAAGAATCTTTGTAGAAGTGATAATAACAGTTCCGTGGCATTCGGCAACCTACAAGGCGTATGGAAATATTTTCATGCTGAATTAGGAAATAATATAGAATACACGTATGCACACGTAGAGACGACTGGAATCTAAGACTAACAGACAAGACGTAGTAGGCGTGAGCTTGTATCCAAGGCCAGAGTGAAGAGCAAAGGGGTATGATAATAGGAAATTCTTCTCTAGGAGGAAGGGGTGTGACAAAACCTTTAATTACCTTGGATTGTATCCCCCACTCATTGTTCGAGAAATGCAAAGCTCGTCAAGTGACCAGACTCAAGGAGCTTGCTCACCTCGCTATTAGGAGAGGCGGCCCGAAACAGCGTCCGTCAACTCGTGCGTCGAGCTCAACAGTCAACCACTCGCCCACCCACTTGAGTAACGCATGCGCGCCCTCACACACACACACACACACACACACACACACACACACACACACACACACACACACACACACACACACACACACACACACACACACACACATACTGGAATTTAAGCGAAGTATGGATGTGGGATGGTTAAATGATGGGTACATCCCTTGACTGGCCACCTCCATTATAAGGGGGAAAGGCCCCTTTTATATGGATAATACTCAGAGAGTACGAGGCTGGACCCTACAGTTGTTGTTCCTTTCCTATATACTCATTATCATCATATCTTGTCGCACCAGAACCGTGTCCATATAAGGGCAGTTTCATTTGCTTCCCTAAGGTCTTGGTCGGAGCAATGGGGACTCAATGGACATTTACCTATATACTATAATTAGGTAAATGCACGAACATACAGAAATGCACACACACACACACACACACAATATGAACTTTGAACTCATGTGGGAGGGTAATGGCTGTCGATAACGAGTCCAACAAATAATACAAGCCCATGGAGAATCGCACAACATTCAGCAACACACACACACACACACACTCACTCAAAGTCCGTACCCCCTCACTAAATCAATTCTTCTCTTAGTCTTCATCGTGCTATCTTGCCAACCAGCTCAGTTCACTCTACTTTATTATAATCAACCAATCTACCTGGGAGATGTAGTGGTCCAGCATTTAGAGAATTTTTTCAGAAATCGACGCATGGGTGGAATTACCCAAGGTGAATTTTCATTTCTGTATTGAACATGTCGACCCAAGCAGTTTCTCAAGAAACGTACTCTGTGTTTGCCATAAAGCCCGAAGACGAAAAAAACAACAACATATATATATATATATATACATATATACATATATATATATATATATATATATATATATATATATATCAATAAACCGTCCTACAAAGGATTATTTCGATGCTAACATAGCAGAAGAAAATACGTACAATGAAATGAACTCCGCCTCTCCGGTCCTCAAGATCCTGTTTTCCACTGCACCATCATCCCACTCTCCCGTCCTTCCACTTAACCTCTTTGCCACGATGACACCTTTACCAGTTGGCGCCAGACGATTTCATTCAACCCAGGCTACGCTTCTTGAGCTGAAGGAGGTAAGACCCGGCCACGTTATCGCTTTTGTTAAATTTCCAGTATTTGTTATTTCTCTCGATCATATTCGGTCTTCAGTCAGTCTACACCCGTTTTTATATTTTTCCTTCTTTTTTTAACACTTACATCGTTTCTGTTATTTGTGTATCATTCACATCTAGTTTGACGTCTTCATTCAATTCAGTGGGTCTACTGCATCGGACTGGAGTTCTCTGCCATGCCTGAACTTTGTTTACGTCCTTCCGCACCCGCTCTCCCTCTCTCTCACCCACCCTCATCCTCATCCTGACTGCAGAGCGTTTCCGTCCGCGTGCACTGGACAACTTGAATTTTTTTCTCTCTCTTTGTTTACTATAGTGTAGTACGCTGTGACGTCATATCCGCCAACTGTTTCTGTGAAAAGCACCTGCACCTTGCCAGTTGTGACTGTGTTGTTAGTACTTTCCGTGCCGTAATGTTTTGATTTCGTTTGACTAGAATCGACTTCGGTTACATTTTTTTTTTTTTTATCTCCGAATGTCACATTACCTTTGTGCCATACATTGAGAAACTGAACGATGAACTAAGAGAAGTTAAACCTGTGCGAATATTAGATTTGTTAGTGATGTGTTCTCAGGAAAGACTAGAATAGTCTAAGCGAAGTCTTCATCTGGGTATTCAAATTCACATTTGACAAGAATCGGCCTAGTGTGAAGCGGGCGATTGGTGTTCTCAATGTTTTCTTGACATTTAGACCCTTTGAACTACGTCAGAACTTGAACAACTTTTTCCAAACGTGTCTAACTTGTAAGGTGCATTGGAAGTTAATGGTCATATGATTAGGTTTGTTCTACATAAGCACACACATACACACATTCGATGGCGCAGTGGTTAAAGTTCCCGGCCGCCACTACGGCGGTCCGGGTTCGAATCCCGCCCAGGGCTGAAATAATTTCAGTATCGCTGTGCTGCGAGTCGTTACTCTAGCTCTCGTGGGCGGGGAGTTGGGTGTGTGTGTGCGTGTAAGGTCACAGCATTACCCATAGATCAGTCATATATAAGCTCTGAGCTCTCTTCCGGGAGGGAAATAGCTGTCAATCACGAATTCAACACATGATCCAAGACAATGGTGAATCACACACACTAGTGCTAGTGGATACCCGAGATGGTTAAATTACAGCGTAACTAGTAAGTATTGAAGCAAAATGGAAGAAAAGGATGACACCAGAGAAGCCCATTGGTGGTGGTGCGTCAAGTCATAACGTAAACACGTACCCAGAGCCACCTATCGGTGCAAGACCGAAGCATAATGTGTGTTCAGGTCACCTCTGGGTGCGAAAAAAAAATTCTCTTAGAAAAGGGGCGATGAGTAACATTTTTTCTGGATTTAGTGGTATGAAAGAAGACTTTTTGTAAGATTATAAACATAGAGTGGGAGATGAGACTTATGAAAGAGTCATGGAAGCAAGAGACTAACGATTCATGGAGGATGAATAAAAAAATAAAAGAAGTGACTTAAAGAAAGTAAATACTGATATAAAAGAAGAGGTAAGTGCACTAAAAAAAGAACTGGCCTAGCTAAAATATGAAAATGAGAGGAAAAATAATGATAATGCTAATAGTGAGACCATAACGAGGTAAACGGATAAAGATAAGAACCGTAAAAAAAAAAAAAAAAAAAACGCAGATGAGGATGATTTACAACAACTCAGGAATGAATTGAGAAAAAAAAAAACAAGAAAAATATAAGGTAATTCTTAAATAGTTCATCAAATGCAGGAGAATGCCGAAGATGCAGTCATCAAGGTAATCAAAGAAAAAGGAAATCTGAGATAAAGCAGACAAAAAATAAATACAAAAAGTGTATAGTATTATATGGCCTAAAGGAAAAACATAACCTAAATTGGTCCCTGAGACACAAAGAAGAGAGAGAATTGGCAAGAAAAGTTCTGAAAGTAGTACATGATGAAGAGCAAGAAATAGAAAAGGAAATAGAGGATGTGCACAAAATGGGTAAATATACATATGCAGAAGGAAAAAATCGGCCCCTAAAGATCAAATTAATGTTACAAATGGCAGCGGAAGAAAATTTAGCAAAAGGCGAACACTACAATAGTATATGATTAAAAAGAGACATGAATGATGAGGAAAGAGGAGTAAAAAAAAAAAAAAAAAAAAAAACGGAGACCGAGAAAACGCAGTTCTATTGTAGAGTGTTAGACATGAGACTGAAAAAAAATGTATAAAAAAAAAGAGAGATTCAGAGAACGGAATGAAGGGAGTAGAAAATTAAACCTAGCTTATACCAATATAGACGTATCAATCTCATTATTAAACAAACTAAATTATTACCCGTCAGAAGAAAAACCAGACACAATGGGAATTGTAGAGGTAAAAGTAAGGGCTCCACTATTACCAAATAATCCTGTACATGGATTATATAATCACTGGCTTAGAAATAGAGAGGGGGAAACAGAGTGAAGTCATGTTCCTGATTAAGAAAAACAAATGTGACGAAAGTTGTGTATGGAGAGAACGGTAGAAATTATCACAATAAGAGTTAAAGATAGTGACATGAAAAGCAGAAAGTTTGCAGTGATTTATGTGGCCCCAAAAAATGGGGTCTTGGAGAGAGAGATTACTCCAAAATGTTAGATGATACGAAACTTTCATTAAACGAGATGCTGAAGGATGGAAGTAACGCGGTACTTATGGGAGATTTTAACTGCAAAGAAACCTGTTGGGAAGAGATGACAGTGAAAGATGGAGAGGATCAATGGGGAAATGTATCAATATGACCATAGAATATACAATGACACAACGGGTAAAAGAAAACACTAGATTTAGAAATAATGAAGAATCGTCAAGACTAGATTTATTATTTACGTCAGAACCTGAAATTGTGGACAAAATTAATACTAGATACCAACAAAAGTAACCATATACTACTTGAGTTGGAACTAAAGGAGGAAATATATATTGAGAGAAAGGAGAAACACAGAAAATGAAGACTAATGTGTAGTAAAACGGAGTCTGAGAAACTTAGGAATTTAGACAGGGAAGATCATTTACCACAAATTTGATCTGTTTTTACTCAACCAAAGGGTTTCTTTCACCTCTATAGAACAAAAAATGAAGAAAGAATAGGACCAATTAAAAACAATGAAAATGTCATGATAGAATCGGAGGAAAAAATGAGTGAGAAGTTTAACAATTATTTTCTATCGGTGTTTACTAATGAGAGGTTAGATAAAGTACCTGATTGCAATCCGATTTTCAGAGGGGATGAAGAAAGTAGTCTAATATCAGCATTAGTAAAGAAGAAGTAGTCAAGCAGATTGAAAGACTTAAAGCTACAAAATCTCCGGGTCCAGACGAAATTTTTCCAAGAATGCTTAAGGAGTGCAAATTTGAAATCTGCGACCAGTTAACTGAAATATTCAATAAATCGGTAGACACTGGTTTTGTGCCAACTGCTTGGAGGCAAACAAATGTTGTTCCTGTTTTTAAGAAGGGAGATAGATCGTCTATATGCAACTACAGGCCAATCAGTTTGACATCGGTTATAGGAAAAATGCTTGAATCAATAATAGTAAATAGACTCAGAGAACACATCGAAGGAGACAATTTAATTCGTGATTCACAGCATGGTTTCTCCAAGGGTAAGTCATGTGTGACTAATCTTCTATCCTTTTACACTAAAGTATATAAGGCGTCAGATAACAATGATAATTACGATATTATTTACCTTGACTTTAGTAAAGCGTTCGACAAGGTGCCACATCAGAGACTACTAAATAATATCAAAGCCCATGGCATAGAAGGAAAAGTGTTAGAATGGATTAGAGATTGGATTAGTAACAGAAAACAACGGGTCACCATCAGTGGAATAAAATCTAGGTGGGGCAATGTTACTAGCGGGGTCCCCCAGGGCTCGGTTTTGGGTCCCTTGTTGTTCATTATGTACATAAATGACTTAGACGATGGGATAAATAGTGATGTTAGTAAGTTTGCGGACGACACTAAAATAGGACGCCGAATTAGGTCAGGAGACGACGCAGAGATTCTGCAGGATGATCTTAATAAATTGTTCACATGGTCGGTGAAATGGCAAATGAACTTCAATATATTTAAGTGTAGCATGTTACACAACCCCGAAAATAGATACAGCTTAGATAACACGTTTTTAGAAAAATCTGAGTGTGAGAGGGACTTGGGAGTTCTGGTGAGTCCGGACCTAAACCAGGAAGCAGTGCATTAGCGCCAGAAATTAAGCTAACAGCGCATTAGGTTTCATTGCTAGGACGGTAACGAATAGAAGTGCAGAGGTAATTATTAAACTCTAGCGATAGTTAGACCCATCCTTGACTATGCGGTACAGTTTTGGTCTCCGTCCTACAGAATGGACATAAATTCACTAGAATCAGTACAGAGAAGAATGACCAAAATGATACATGGACTCGGAAATTTGCCTTACGAAGAGAAGCTTAGGCACCTTAACTTACACTTTCTGGAAAGACGCAGAGTGCGGGGTGATCTAATAGAAGTGTTTAAGTGGATCAAAGGTTATAACAAGGGTGATACAAACAAGGTCATCATAATAAAACAACAGGGCAGGACTCGCAGTAATGGGTATAAACTGGATAAATTTAGATTTAAGGAGGCAATAGGCAAGAATTGGTTTACTAATAGGGTGGTCGATGAATGGAATAAACTTAGTAACCATGTAGTAAGCGCTGAAACTATCAGTTGTTTTAAAAAACGATTAGACAACTTTATGGATGGGGATGACAGGTGGTGATGGATACGGAGCTGCCTAGTGCCTTATGGCCTCTTGCAGTCTCCTTTATTCTTATGTTCTTATGTTATGTATAATACAGGAAAGGGACGGATGGGCTGATTGTACTTTCCTAGATTTACAAAAAGCTTTTGATAAAGTCGCACACAATAAAATATTAAGAAAACTGGAAAGCATAGAAGGGATACAAGGTAAACTACTGAAATGGATGGAGGACTTTTTGCATGGAATATATATGATAAGAGATAAGAGTTCTACTTGTGAAGAGGTGATTAGTGGAGTTCCACAAGGATCAGTATTGGCACCAATAACGCTTGCTATTTATGTGAATGACATGGACGAGGTTGTGGAATGTTACATGAGTTTCTTTGCAGGTGACGCAAAACAGTTGAAGAAAATGAGTACTGAAACAAACTGTAACTCACTGCAGAGATATCTGAACAGAGTTTGGGAATGGAGTCAAAAGTTGGAAGTGGACTTCAATATTAAGAAATGTAGCATAATGGAATTTGGAAAAGGAAAAAAAAATGTATCAGGACAATATAAAATTGGTGAAAAGTAAGTAAAAAAAAAAGTGGGATCTGAAAAAGACCTGAGAGTAATCATCACAAAGGATACGTCCCCTTACTTGGATGAAGAAATGGTAAAGAAAATACTAGTCACACTAATAAGGCCTAAATTGGAGTACACAGCGACACTATGGTTACTAAATACTAAAAAGAATATAAGGAAAATTAAGAGAATCCAGAGAGAAACTACGAAGATGGCCCCAACACTATCTAATCTGTCATATGAAGAAAGATTGTCAAAACTAGAATTACCGACTCT
The DNA here is from genome assembly GCF_046742065.1 of Oratosquilla oratoria. Lineage (NCBI taxonomy): Eukaryota > Metazoa > Arthropoda > Malacostraca > Stomatopoda > Squillidae > Oratosquilla > Oratosquilla oratoria. The sequence continues at coordinate 64,171,715 of NC_134786.1, forward strand.
GGAACAAAGAAAGGAAAGAGGTGACTTTTTGACCATCTACAGAATTATGAGAGGTATAGAAGTTCTTGATAGAGAAGACTTGCTAAGTTGGGATAAAAGAAACACAAGAGAACATAGAAAGATATGGCGAGATACAGAGACGGGACAACACGAGCGTAGCCCCCTTCCCATAAGATACAACTAGGTAAATACACACATACACAATTATATATATATATATATATATATATATATATATATATATATATACATATGTATATATATATATAATATATATATATATATATATATATTATATATATAAATGTATATACGTATGTATGTATGAACATTAAATATCACAGAGATTGTAGAATGCGTAGTAGTGTAGTTTGTAGGTTAACAATATTTCAGTTATTTGAACCCGAAATCTATTCCCCCCCAAAAAAAGAAAAAAAAAATCCTTAAATTCCCCGAAGTGGAGCGAAGAACTGGCAGATTCGCCCCCTGGTTGCGAACTCTTGCTTCAGATGTTGCTTCGTATTAAAATACCAGTCAACCAGCCAATCCCTCATGTGAAAAACCACAGATGGCCCATGGGTGTATGTCCCCACAAAACACACACACACACACACACACACACACACACACACACACACACACACACACACACACAGCCCCTCCTCCCCTACCCCAAGCTCCTCAAGGCGTTCAAGTGCTGCAGTGGGCAATTCCTTAACCTCGGAAAATTTCACCGAGTGCATTGGATACACGAACTCTTTCTCCATCTGTCTGTGTACCACTATGCCGTTTCAATATTTTCCCCCATCCGCTAATCTCTCTTCCCATTACAATGACAGTTCAGTCGAGGTAGGTATATCATTCCTTTGCATCCAGATAAAAATCAC
>NC_134786.1:64175101-64200101 GCF_046742065.1 Oratosquilla oratoria
CCATTTTTCATTATGCACTACATAATATCGTTTCACCATTTGATATTCTTCCATTCTCGATTCCAAACTGTATTTTGCATAGTCTCTCTCCCTTCATATATATATATATATATATATATATATATATATAGATATATATATATATATATATATATGTGCGTAAATAACCACTAGGAAAAAGTAAACTAACGAAGCAGAGCGCTTTCGTGTAATTACATCTTCAGTGCAGATACAAAGAATAATTCCTTCTTTGTATCTGCACTGAAGATGTAATTACACGAAAGCGCTCTGCTTCGTTAGTTTACTTTTTCCTAGTGGTTATTTACGCATTTGTGAACACACGCTCCTAGTGTTTTTATTGCATATATATATATATATATATATATATATATATATATATATGCATGTTGGCCTCCTCGGATCTCTCGATGTTGATGGCTTAGAATTAAAGTGTATTGTGGTTAAAAAAAAAAAAGATATATCCGTTCACTGGGACCCATTCAGTGTTGTACAAATATTTTCCCGCGTTCACATACTTACCAATTGCACTTTCATAGTGGAGTTGGGTTGAACACAAAATTTCGTGTAGGCTACGTGTATATAACTCGAGCATACAAATATATAAGAAAAGTTGCGCTAAACTTGTATTTCTCTTGATGGCGCAATCGGTTGTCACTAACAATTGTCATGTACTAGCCTTGGGTCGAATCCTTGGCTGCACCATGTTTCAATTTCTGCATGTTGGCCTCCTCGGATCTCTCGGTGTTGATGGCTTAGAATTAAAGTGCATTCATTGTTGTACACACACACACACACACACACATATATATATATATATATATATATATATATATATATAGAGAGAGAGAGAGAGAGAGAGAATATATATATATATATATATATATATGTGTGTGTGTGTGTGTGTGTGTATAGATTCAATTTGGAAGTAGGTAGAAACAACTTTGCCAACCGTGTAGTTAATGAATGGAATAAACTTCCTGCACAGGTAGTGCAATGTAGTTCAGTTCGAAGCTTTAAGAATCATTTAGATAAATACCTAAGTAAGATGCTGTAATGATTATAATTTATCTTACATTATTTGTTTTTGTTTTGTTATCATTTGTCTGTCTGATTTTCATTTATTATTAGTTATATGTCAATTTATTATTATTTACTATTTACCTGTTTGTTTATTATTTAACTATACCTATGCATTTAGTTATGTATTTTATTTGTTATTTACATTATCATAGTTTTTATTTATTATTTTATTATTAATATGATTTTTTTTTCGCATCCGACCTAGATATGGATCAAAAGGTCTCCTGTCGGCATGCTCCGCCTTTGTAATCCTTTGTATATATATATATATATATATAGAGAGAGAGAGAGAGAGAGAGAGAGAGATCCTGGAACTGAGTGTCATCCCCTCAGGGCTGCACCTCCAGATGGAGGTGAGGGGATTGACAGGTTTTGAAAGTGGTCAGCAGAGATTATTTCCTCCGCCATCCATCTGACAGGAAAACTACTAGCAGGTACCCGCCATTGGTCACAACTTGCTTACCTAAATACGCCCATTTCTCTCCCGATTTTGCTATATCTTTATCTTCACTGACTCATTGCAAACTGTTATTACTACTGTCTTCAGTATCATTGTTACAATCACGAAATTATTGCATCTTCATTTTTGTCGTCCTTGTCACCGTTATTATAAACACCGTAGTCATCGTCGTAGTTTTGACCATCAGCAGCAGCAGCAGCAGCAGCAGCATTATCATCATCATCTTCATTATCATAGCCCACCATCACCATCTAAACCATATCAATGGCGTGACACTTGTTCCAGGTGTGAGAAGTGTCTGCAGGTGCAACGTCAAGGAGGACCTTCACGGGCGTCTCCAAGGAGTAAGTACCGAAGAAGATGGCCAAGGATGTCCTCGGTCACGACGTGGGTGTGGATCGTCGACGTCAAGTGAATGAACTACACCCGGATCATCGATGTCGTCTTCAACATGTCGTTCTTAATCATCGTCGAAATCATCATTGTCTTACCATTGTACTTGACATACTTTTCATGCGCACATATACGAGCTCTGAGCTCTCTTCCGGTAGGGAAATAGCTGCCGATCACGAGTCCAACACGGATCCAAAGACCATGGTGTGTGTGTGTGTCTGTGTGTGTGTGTGTGTGTTTGTGTAGCGGGTGGTGCTTCCAGTGGGCATAAAGATGTTTAATGAATTGCTCTCTGTGGTAACGTTTCACCACTAACACTGGATATTATCACGACTATTACCACTTATTTATATCCCCACCTTCTCTCCTATGCCCATCATCATTATCGTTTCAGTCGTTTATCTCATCAGAACCATTGTTGTTATACTTGTTATTGTCAGTGTCGCCATGATTATTGTCGTCACTTTCAAATCAAAGTTATTATCGTCATCGTCGTCGCCCTTCCCAATACTTCTGCCTGTTCTCTTGCTTCATCATTGCTTCATGGAGCAGAGGTAGCCATATAACCTTTCGGTGAAAAATCCTTGAAAACATTATCGAAACTCCGGTCATTACAGGTATCATTATCGATGTACCCAAACACCACCCAGATACTCGCTGTCACCCCCACCCCACCCTCTCCTCCTCCTTCCCCCGCCATGACCCACGACCCTATGACGACAACGCCGCCGTGCGGATCGTCACGTGCCCACCATACGTTTGCATGACCGGCCCACTCTCTCTTGCCCCTACTCGCCTCCCCATCCCGTACCCTCCCCTTTATTGATTCTGCCAACACCCGTCTCCCTTTCTCTCCCCCGGCGGATGGTGTTCCAAGACCATGTGGGCACGTATGGAAAGCGAACTGTAGCGTACGTGCCCGAATTGGCATATCTAGCACCCTTGATGATACAGCTGTCTTATCAGAAATGTAGTTTTAATGAGCGAAGATGGGCTCGCTTCATTCGTATCACCTGGGCTAGGCTGTGTTTCTTACTATTTAAGTGTAAAGGTTATTACTATTATTATTGTTATTATCATTATGCCAGGTCTTGACTAGTCTTCCTCCCTAATAAAAATGAAAAAGCCCTTGGTATATAGATAGAATTATTTTTATTATCATGTTGTTATCATAATTATTATTATACTAGTAATTTTCTCTGCTGAACTGTATTGCTGATACCATTCTGACGATCGGGATCACTGGTCGCTCTAAATATACACACACACACACACACATATATATATATATATATATATATATATATATATATATATATACTTTACGAACAACGGCCTGCGCCCGACCCCGCTACATAGGGGCTCGGACCTTTGGGCGAGCTCGCTTCGCTCGCAGGCCAATCAGTCGTCTCCGTTATCGTGACGTCACCTCTCCACCAATCAGTCGTCTCCGTTGCCGTGACGTCACCGCTCTCTCAGCCAATCAGGGGCCGGAGTGGACGTGTCCCCATGAGGGATTTCCCTGTTCCGGTCCGATTTAGATCAATATCAACAGGAATTCTTTTATTAGTATATAAATCTAAAGTTAAAAGGAAACTTCCAACATCCATCTGCTTGTTCAGGATTTGCAGATTTGGAGATTTCATACTCCGTTAGATAGGGTTGGAATACTGTTGTCATCCAGGGTAAATTTTATAATCGATGGTGTTGATGGCCTGTTCTAATCATGCTTTTTAATTTGGGATGTACGGAGTTCACTGGAGTGTTTTCCTAATTTCGTGGTGTTTCTTACTTTATCTTTTGCTTTGTTTTCTTTTATTTGCAGTTCAGGGAAGTAATTCGTAATTTTATAGTGGTCTTACACTTTCTTTAAAAATAGCTGCAATTTGTAATCTTCATTGACCACTTCTGTATATGAGGGAGGTATTGTCCCACAGGTATTCTGATGGCCATATGTCATGGTGCTCTGTGCAGTAGGCAAAATTTCCTGCGCTGTAACGATGACGGAGAAATCTTTTTTCCGAGAAGATCCTATTGAATCCAGTGTGTAGGTATTTTTAAAAAATCGTTAATTCCCTGTTCGGCATGTGTGTTTTTATACGACATTGTTATTTGCTGACCTACGTTAGTCGTGTTATTCTTCATGGCTGCTGTTTTATTTGGCTTTTAAAAAAAAGAGAACAAGTTGAGGATTTGACGATTTTCTTCAGCCACTGAAAGGATCCCAATATCGTATATGTATACTGATATGTATATACCATAATATCTTGTCCCATATAGTAACTGAACGTGGTCACGTGATTACGGTGGTCTTTATTCTGATGTCTGAATTTCAGGTCATGGGAGAGGAAATAAAACTAGTTACCACGCGGCTGAGCGCCAAAGTTCCTGCAGGGCGTGGAAATTAGGACTCAGAAGAACCCAATACAGTTCCCCCAAGAACCCAGCTGGGCTGGAATGTTATGGTTTCATTGTGAGTAAAATGTAGGTAATTAATCAGGATCCCATGTTCCTCCAAGTCCTGACAGCTTACGGCACCTGAGTTCTATGAATAGGCTCCTTCTTAGAGAGGTCGCTTCCTGGAACGCTTTGAGATTCTTGCCCAAACTGTTGCCGTTAAAATTTGTCATTATGAGCAATGTAGGTACACTGGTTACTCGATAGCACCAAGACCAGTATAACCATCGAGACAGTTTGCTCATCGCTATGTATTGTTTTTGGGTGTTGCTGTCGCCGCCAAGACGTGTCATCAGTGTAAACACAAACACCGATATCATCAACACTTGATATTACAGTCATTACCACTGATACCAGCAGAGCTATCGTTAGTATATCTTTTCTAACGAGCACCCAATTATTTTCACAACCACGCTGCAATCAACATATGTATATATATATATTATATATATATATATATATATATATATATATATATATATATATATATATATATATATATATTGCCAACAGAATGCTAACCAAGATAGAATATTTTGGGGATAGATTATAGTGTTTTCAAAGAACATTCTCTCGATTTCGAACTCAACGACTCACGGGCCGGGAGAGCGTGTCCGTTATCGTAAGACTGGTCCGCCTCCTCGACTTTGGTTTTGACCTTCACTGAGTGTAGTGTCAACGGCATTTGTGATAAACTTTACCTCATACTTCCATGTTGTCATCGGACTTTTTAACTAAATAAAATCACTATAAATATCTTGATCTGATCCAGTAAGAGGGCAGTCACGATATTAATATTTGTAACAATTTTTTTGCAACAAGAAACTAAACTTTTATCAACAGTTTTGTTGATGTAAATTGTTAAGCTTGGACGTGGATGTTAGTTCTTTCTCTATTTAACTATATATATATATATCGTATGTAGAATCCAATACATAATTATTATTGCATCAATATGGACTTGGAAGGCATCTCTACAGATTGGAAATATTCAATCAAAAGAGAATGATGATCACTTGACAACTGCTGTCCTTCTACTACCCTTCTTGAATCCCCCCTACAAACTCTATGACCACCTCCTCGGTAAGATATTGTTTCCAAGGATAGAAGCACTTTTATCAGTGATGAAATACTAGTCTTTATGTGTGTGGTTCATTGGTCTTTGGATCACGTGTTGGACTCGTGATCAACAGCTATTTCCCTTCCGTAAGAGAGCTCAGAGCTCGTGATCAACAGCTATTTCCCTTCCGTAAGAGAGCTCAGAGCTCGTATGATCGATCTATGGGTAATGCTGTGACCTTACTCACACACACACACCCAACTCCCCGTCCACGAAAGTTGGAGTAATGACTTTAAGCGCAGCTGTATTGAAATTATTTCAGCCCCACAGAGTCATGTGAATATGTGTGTGTGTGTGTGTGTGTGTGTGTAATTCCAACACAAGAATTGTCAGCGTTCAATTGCAAGGCTCACTCTTTTTGGAATATTATTTATTTACAGTTTGATTTTTCTTTACTGGTTTCCCGCCTACACAGGATTTCAACCCAGAGACTTCGGGGGGAGCAGAAAGGTTCTTGAATGTTCGCCCACAGAGCGAATCGTTTCGTTGCCGAAGATGATCTAGCACTAAAAGGACTCGAACTCGCGTAACCACTACCGACATTAACATTTTGAAGTACTCGTTTCTCATGCAACAGTTAAGCACTGGTGATTATTAAAATACAATACACATGTCGGTTGAACTGCGTTCCCGACTTTCTCCGAGGTACTGAATGCAAAGGGAATTTTGTAAACAATCGATGTGTATTTATTTATTTTTGTCAGATTTGATGGTCATAATAATTCTCAGTTATGTATATATTTTTCCTATAGATCGAAAATTTACTTTAAAACTTTGTCTTGTATTTTTAAAGTTATCATTTGGGTAATCTTTATCATGGAACACACAAGATAGTCATGTTCAAGTAGTGGTCTTGAAATAGAAAATGGTTCACTGAAAGATTTTCCTTACACATGCGGATAAATGCAGGCAACAACTGGTATGCATTTTATCCTCTTTAATATGTTCTTGGAAATTATAAGAAACAAGAAAGAAAGCGTGGAGGTCAAGGAGTAAATGTTTTTTGTACGAGACCATATGCAGAGTATAATTTATAATATTTCAGTGTCTGAAAAGTGAATGAATATTAAGAATATTAAATATATATATATATATATTCATGTGTACTGTATGTGAGAGCGTGATTCACCATGATCTTTGATCACACGTTTGTGATTGACAGCCATTACCCTTCCAGATGAGAGCTCAGAGTTCATATATTACCCAATTTCTTGGTAGCTGTGACCTTACACACACACACACACAAAACCTCGTGGCGCGGTGGTTAGAGTTCTCGCCTGCCACTACGGCGGTCCGGGTTCGACTCCCACCCAGGGCTGAAACAATTTCAGTATCACTGAAGTGGGCGTGGAATTGGGTGTGTGTGTGCGTGTAAGGTCACGGTATGAACCATAGATCGGTCATACGAGCTCTGAGCTCACATCCGTGAGGTTTATAACTGTCGATCACGAGTCCAACACGTGATCCAAGACAATGGTGAACCAATTTGTGTATGTCTGCGTGTGTTTGCAGTGTTTCTGTGCATGTGTGTGTGGAGGGGGGGGATGGATATCGAAATTATCGTACCCCTATTCTTGGAGTATAGCTACAGTATGTTCTCTGTAGAGATTTTCATCAACCACATTTTGAAATAACATGATTCTTGCACTTTTATTATTCTCCGCGTATATTTCCCCTTGGTATGAAAATATATTTTCTGTAATTTCCATATTATCTTTAATATGCAAGATAATTTGACGTCGAGGCGGAAAAGTGAGACATGAAAATGTTCGAGTCATACCATACTGCAGAGATCCAAGCACAATGGAAAATTTTTCTTTCTTTCTTCTTCTTTTCTTTTCTTTTGGGGGATCACAATTTCATCTATGATAATATAATGTTTAGCTCATACCTATCTCAATGAATATTAACAGCATTCTGTTCATAACCTGAATATTTAAGAACCCAATTTGCCTCTCTCATCGTTGTCTGATTTCGGAAACTGTCGTATATTGCTTGACCATAATAGAAACGAATTGGAGTAATTAATTATTCAGGAATTTGACTTAATAATTTCATTGTTATTTAATTTCAGTTATTTTTATAATGCAGGATTAATTCAGCGCCTGAGTATAATGAAAAGGCGTTGGCTTCTCTCATGCTGACGTTTAATGTAAAGTTAATTGTAAAGATAGCTAGTCGACTTCATTTACCTGAATGCACCAACCTTGTACAGTACAAGCAAAAGTTTTGATCTACGCTACAGTTCTAGCGATGTTAGTATGATTGTTTTGACGAATACATGATATATATATCCTATGTAGTGTTTAGCTTACAGTTAAGTGGTTTTCTTGAATTTATAAGGAAAAAGTCGATAGAATTTGAAATTTGTATCATGAAAATCTCTGGGTGGGTCAAAAGTTTTGTTCGTGACTGTACGTTCAGCCGGACAATTCTCGAACAAATATTCTGCGAAATGATACACACACACACACACACACACACACACACACACACACGTTCACATCACATTTAGTAGCCAAGAAAGTATTTGTGTTGTAGCTGAAAACCAATCATAGGCGTCCTAGAGCCAAAGATAAATTTATAAAATAGATGATCTGAGTTTCGTGTAGTTAGGGAATCATATCTGTGCTGTCACTTAATGGAATTGTAAAGCAATTAAGACTAAGTAGTTTTCTTGCTCAGTCATTGGAGGCAATGCCTTAACATTGAAGAAATATAGTTTGCACTGCTCCAGTAAAATAACAAGACCCATGGTAACGTCATGTTTCAAAATGAGGTCGTCCAAGGCTTGACCTGGTTAGACGTAGTCTTTAGACTGCTTCATTAATCCCAGTGAATCCCGCGGACGCGCGCACGCACACACACACACACACACACACACCACGCACCTACAAATATATACACTTCGTGGCGCATTGGTTTGATTTCCCGTCTGCCACTACGGCGATCCGGGTTCGACTCCCGTCCAGAGCTGAAATAATTTCAATATCGCTGCGCTCCGGGTTATTACTCCAACTCTCGTGGAAGGGGAGTTGGGTGTGCGTGTAAGGTCACATTATTACCCATAGATCGGTTATACGAGCTCTGAGCTCTCTTCCGAGAGGGTATTAGCTGTCGATCACGAGTCTAACACGTGATACAAAGGCCATGGTGAATCACGCGCACTCACACAAACACAATTGAAAGCCAAATAACTGGAAAGTAAGAGACACGAGCGTTACTACTTTACCGGTATAGTACAATTCGCTAAATACAAAATGAGATTAAGATTCAACCTCTATTATCCCATTTGGGCGTCGTCACACTTCAGTCCAGGGAAACGGTCCTTTCAAGAAAAATAAAATGATGTTTCCATCTCGCTCACGCCCAAAAGGTTTTCACAACGAAGTTCGAAAAAAATAATATAGTTTGAAATTCGTCCCACTTTCATAATGCAACAGATGGTGCCCTGTTCACACGATCAAGGCCCTTCTGGGAACATAAATTCTGCGACATTTTGCTGAGGATGTGTTAATGTCGAAAGGGTGGTGAATCTCGCATAATCATTGATAATTTGATGATAATAATAATACTGACAGTGGTAGTAGTAATAAAGATGATGATAGTGATTATGATAATGATAACAAATAATAATAATGAAAAAATAATGATAATGATAATAATGACAATAATAAGATAGTACTAATAATAGTAATGATGATAAAATGATAATAGTAATAATAATAATGATGATAAAAAATAAGAATAAACGGAAAGAAAAATGCCGTCAGCGATGACAGTCTTACAGAAGTAAACAAAAGACTCGTGACGAATTACAGTAGGACAGTTTTCTCCGGCTGTGGTACACAAATGTCGAGGAACTTATCTTCTCGACTGTATCTGACCTTTGCTGAGAAGTTTCCTTTCCACATGCCCTTCCCACAAGCGGAGAACTCGATTTCCATACATGAGCAATGCAATAAAAGCCGCCTATTTATACACAGGTCAAGCCAGGTCGACTACTTCCCTTGACTTAATGTTTGTATGAAGGATTCGCCCAACACGCAGGTTTCTTCAGCATGATGACCGACCTTGACACATGATCGTCAACACTTTCAGGCGATTTAATTGTGATGAAGGGAACGCTTGCAGTCACAGATGAAAATTATTTTGTTTAACTTTTGCACTATGGAGAGTAACTGCCGTCAGGTGAATTTATTCTGCTAAGGAAATTTTACCTGAATCATTCATAACACTCATTGCCTTTACGGAGTGATCTCAGAGGTAATCACAAGACCACTGATCGTTATGTGATCAATTATGAATTGATGACGTGGTGCAGACAGCCGCAAACATTTCTTTTAATCCACGGCATCAACGTGAACGTATTGAACAATATTTTTGTTTAATGTAGAATAATTTTTGTTCAAGACTGAACTCTCAGACGTGAGCATCACTTGTCTTGAGGTGCATTATGTTGCAGAACACCGCCGTTTTATCAATGCTCAATTGGCCCCATTGTGTATGTGTTTATATATATTTATCAGACTTTCGGTTAACCTCTTTTTAAACATTAGGCAACTTTTCACACATAGGCTCTTGTTTGGGCCAACGCCATGTAATTTCATTCAGACTGTCTTAGTATATTTTGGATGATTAGAAATAGTTTTAGATACTTCTGGATATTTCTATATTTTTGAATGCGTTTAACTTTAGAAAAAAATCAGTTTCAAATGGCAGAAATAACATAGCTCATCTTAAATACGCTCGGCCTCTTTCTCTTTGCCTCGCCTCTTACACCATGTCTTTCTCTAGGCGTGCGCTGGTGGTGTAACAGGAAGCGTGCTGGTCTCACACTCGCTCAGTTGTGGGTTCGAGTCCTGGGGTCCTTTCTGATTCCCAACAGTGACTGTTACCTGTTCCCAACAGTCCCCAAAACGCATAGGGAAAAGGTGAGTTGCCCCTTCAAAGTTTTCTTTTTATCTCCTCCCAAAATTTGCAATTTAATTAATCTATCCATTTTTCTATTTGTTTATTTATCTATTTGGCTATTTACTTATTGTCACAACCTGTGGCCCTTCTGTCTTTAGAGGTACGAGAAGTACGAAGATTCATGATGACTCATGTCTTTATGGCCTCTACAGACTATGGTATTTGTAATTACATTAACAAAGCAATCCACCTATTTAAACAATGTACATTCATTATATTAACAAATCATTTACACATATTTGAACAATTTACATTCATTACATTAACAAACCATTTACACCATGATTCTTTACAAAACATAACTTCACCTGGCACTGACATAATGAAACATACCATGATTATTACGCCGCCATGGCTTCTCCATAAATCGCTGCCTACTATTCTCATCCAAGCATGGTCTGAGAAACCATAATTAATCATTAACAATGTGATCTCTTCATCTCATTGACCACCACATACTTAACATAGTAAAAAGAAACACATTCTCTCTCAATGCTCACCAAAAGGGTTCCCTTCTACCTGCACAATGCACGTCTTGTCCCCGTGACAGACCGCTACGAAAGGGACGCCTTAAGGTGATATCTACCGAAGTAGTCTACGTCACCATTCTGTATATTTAGAGGCTAACAATTCCAGTATCTACCGAAGTAGTCTACGTCACCATTCTGTATATTAAGAGGCTAACAATTCCAGTACTTTATAATAACCCATACATGTCCTCCTTGGTTCACAGTTTGGCTCCAATACAACATATTGTCATTGTACAGTAATATCTTTCTATGACATACATTTGCACTGCTTTCTATCGCGGAACAATACAACAAGAGCGTCGTAAAGTCTGTAGTTTACATTCCTTCGTAACAATACCATCTTATTACAACATAATTTCACAACACAATTATATCATACATAATGAACCAATGCAGTATGACTCAAATCCAGATTTGTAACACTTCCAATATCACATTTCCTACACCGTGAATTACATACTTTAAATCAAGATATTATACGCCGTGAGTTACATTCAGCTTGAATCATGTAATTGGCATTCGCATATATAATGGACCAATACAATATGGCTCAAATCCAGATTTGTAACACTTCCAGTATCATATTCCATACGTCGTGCATTACATACTTTAAATCAAGATATTATACGCCGTGAGTTGCAGTTAGCTTGCATCATGCAATTGGCATTCACACTTATGTATTTGTATACTTATTTATCTATCTATATGTGTATATTTTTCCAAATTCTCAGTCAAATACCGACCTTACTTCACATCTATTTTCTCTTGGCCTCCCTCACCTTGCGTTCTGCTTCCACCGCCTTTACTCTATACTTCCATATACTTCCTCGTTTTCTTTTTGCAAACACTCCATCGCCCTCGCCTCTTCCTCCATTTTCTTTCTTTTTATTCCCTCCCATCCTCCTCATCCCACACACCCTCTTCCCGTATTTTAGTACATCTTCATTGAAACACACCCAATCTTCTTCGAGTAATACTTCCTTTTTCTCTTTCGCTGCATTCCATACCCCGCTTAGATTCGCCTGGTATTTTTAGTTCCCCTTCTCATCCAGCTGGCTCTCTTTCAACACTTTTTTCTCTACTTAACATCCACCCATATTAGTCCTTCAACCACATAATGATTAAACATTCCACTGCAGTATCCCATAAACTCTCAAAACTCTCCCATTGTTCTGTTTAAGCACAACTACACTAATACAAGGAAAACTAATTCTGAATATTTTCAGTTAGCTTATGCTTGGATTACCCACATGGCTCAGGGCAAAATCTACCTGCTTTGATATGACAATTGCTATCGCCTAGGCTGGCGTTCTCGTGATGGCATGGTTGGCTCCAATACGATTACTGTGATTTTTTTTTTTTTTTTTTTTTTTTTTCCAGGACTATGCTATGCTTGGATTTCGAAGTTTCCCACGGCCCGATGGAAGTGTCCGACTGTTTTGATACCACGATTGTTATTGGTCAGCTAGTTTCTCACGGTGGCAAGTTCGGTCTCAGAGTATTAAATTAAATAGAATGAACCAATAAAATTGAATATATATATATATATATATATATATATATATATATATAATATATATATGTATATATATTATATATATGTATATATATATATATATATGTATATATTATATGTATCTATAGATAGATAGATAGATAATGTAGCAGTGTCTCGAGTGACTATTTTACCCAAAACTAAAACGATTACGTTAGCCTACAAATGGGCCGCAGTCATTTTAGATTATAAATAATGGAAGTGGGAGAAGAAAGAGTGAAGGGAAATCAAGAAGGAAGGAAGAAGATAAGTTAAACCTTGATAGACTGCTAATATGGTATCTGTCTCATTTCTTTTTTCCAACTAGGAAGATCATTGATTAGCAAAAACATCTTAAGAGTCAGGTCACTGATTATCTGTCTGTTATGCATTTTTACATCATGTTTATATATATATAGATATATATATATATATATATGTATATATATATACTGTATATATATATATATATATATATATATATATATATATATATATATATATATATATATATATATATAAGTCTAAATAAAAATATTCTTCTAAAAAACGCTGTGGAAGTCGGGGACAGGTGGTATTACGGTGACACTTTGTCCTAAAAATATTCTTGAAAAAGCGCTTGGGTAAGTCGGGATCAGGTGGTATTCTTCTTCTTCTTCGCGTTCTTCTTCTTCTTCGCGTTCTTCTTCTTCTTCTTCTTCGCGTTCTTCTTCTTCTTCTTCTTCTTCTTCGCGTTCTTCTTCTTCTTCTTCTTCTTCTTCGCGTTCTTCTTCTTCGCGTTCTTCTTCTTCTTCTTCTTCCTCGCGTTCTTCTTCGCGTTTTTCTTCGCGTTCTTCTTCGCATTCTTCTTCGCGTTCTTCTTCTTCGCGTTCTTCTTCGCGTTCTTCTTCGCGTTCTTCTTCCTCGCGTTCTTCTTCGCGTTCTTCTTCGCGTTCTTCTTCGCATTCTACTTCGTGTTCTTCTTCGCGTTCTTCTTCCTCGCGTTCTTCTTCCTCGCGTTCTTCTTCGCGTTCTTCTTCGTGCTGGGGATCCCGTGTTGGGGTTCCTCCCCGAGGCCGAGGCCGAAGGGGAAAACGAGGGATTAGAGCGCGGAAAGCTGCGGCCGTAGGCCGCTGTTTGCGCAGCCAAGCCCCCGGCGAAGCCGGAAAGGGCGAAGCCCGCGGCTTGTATATATATATATATATATATATATATATATATATATATACATATATATACGTATATATATATATATGTATATATATACATTCTCTCTCTCTCTCTCTCTCTCCCTCCCGAAAGGACGACGTCGGGGCTTCAGAGACCTTCAGCCTAAGCAGCCGGATGCAAAAATCCATGTTCTCGTCACCACAACGTCCTTCAACCACGTCTGTCAACGCAGCTTCACATCATACATTTTGGGGGAGGCATGATCCGATTACATCAAGTCTATACACTGAAACGCTGCATCGGTGAATGCAGTACACTGTACTGACCAGACGACAATGTATCACCTATCCGGTATAGTAATGTATTCAGCCTTGTCCGGTCACTCCTGAGGTTGTCTATTGCCTTTATGGGTCCGAGAATAGAACCTTGTATTGGAATACTCGATGATGACCGTTGAGCGTTGATGGAGAAACAAGCGGAGACCCGTTTTATGATGGAGATCAAGGTTAATTCAATTTTTCGTGTGATTTTTTTTTTTATTTTTTATTATTATATTGACCTTTACCCCTCCTTCTTTTCTTGTACAGGTTAAACCTTACTAATCTAGGATTCTCTAATCCATTCTTTGGTGGTTTGGGATGGGGATTTAGAATTTGGTGGCCCGTCGTTTGAACGACCGCCGTTTGGACAGCTGGGGTAACACTAGAAGTTCATATTAAATATTAATGCTTTCATGTGTCCGAGGAGAATAGTCATTTCTGGGTTGGAGGGTTATGCAAAAGCTTTGTCTGGTGGCGACCTTTTGGTTGTTGAAGGTAACAAACGATATACAGGAAACCTACAAGAGTGGATGAATGACTTGGATTCTTCGGTCATCAATCAAATGGGGAAAAAATGCAGTCATGGTGCAAGGTAACAATGAAGGAAAGTCCACATGAAAATAAGGATGACGAAGCACAATGCAAATAATGTATTTAATCTACAGATATATTCAGTTAGCAACTAATTTAATTGCAGGACTTGAGCCAAGAAACTTATCTGAGCAATAAGTGATGAGAATGCATAGAACAACTTTGCTCAAAGAAAAGACTACATGAAGCAGGTAACACCTAAAAAAATATGTTTCGCAGGATAGCAAACAAGCATGCACTACAACTCCATAGCTACGTAATCTACGTACCATTGTGTCAGTAATCTGTCACATCAAATTTATGCAATAGAACTAGCATTTTATCATAAAGAAGTCCAATAAGCCTGAACTAGGTTTATGCAAGTATAAAATGTATCAATAACAGCAATAAAGTACAGTATATGCATTATTTTGCCCTTTTTGTACCGCTTCACTGTCTCAGAAAATCCGTTATTGCGGCACCTGTCTGATCCCAAGCTTGCCGGTAAGTGAGCTTCAACTTGTTCTCGCTTCTCCTCTTTTTCATTCCCTCACATCTTAGCCTGCCCATCCTCCTCGTCCTTCTCTTGTCCTTTTTATCTCTTTCTTTCCTATCTCTTTACCTCTGTCCCAGTAGTGACGCCAACCCAAGTTGATTAGATAGAAACCAACAAAACACTTCAACCTTAACAGGTGAGTAGAGTACCAGAACACCAAAAACTGCATTTACGATAGTGTGTGCCCATCTTAGGGACCTGTTTGTACACTAAGATATCACCATGTGATTCTGTACAACCTCTTTTTATTCAATCTCGCTTCTTCAGAATCATTCCCGTGTTTACCCTCAAGCATAAGATTAGAGATGATTTATACAGAAAAGCTGTTGAGGAATACCACACTAACAAGTGATGGTACTTACGCAACAGGTACATTGTAACAAGAACGGGTGTACCTCTAAACTTAATACAAATGATCAGTAATGTCCCCAGTTTCTTCAGGTAACTAATTACTTTCAGTCGCCTTGAGTCCTCACCTTCAGTATCATCTCGAGATTTCAGCCCACTCCCTCCAGTCCATTCACGTCTTCTTGTCTTCCCATCCCATTGCTTCTCAGATCGCGACGGGCCTACTCCCCTCCACTCCGTTTTGGTGATTCGTCGTTGAAGTCTGGCCCAAGGTTGGACGTTCGCTCAAGGCTCTTGTTGCTCAGGACAGGAAGTGAGCCATATCTTCAGAACCTAACATTTATATAGCAACAAATCGATACCTATTAATTCAGGAATTAATGCCACATATATTCATCTTGTAAATTTTATAGTTTTATTTGTATATTCTGACTTTTTCCAGTGTGGTTTACAGATAACATGCCAGGTTTAATCTCTCTTGACAGTATTTTTTCATGAAAACTGACCTTTAAATCTTCTCAGTAAATTTTCCCCGTGTTGTATATCACAGGATACTAGGATAAGAGGTCATTCCTGAGAAAAGTGGATGCAAAACTGTGGAAGACCAAGAAAGGAGACTAATATCTGCTACACACTGCTCTTTGGATGGAACAAATTAACTTGGGATAAAACATTTGCTTCCCCTAGAAGACGGAATGGAAGAAGAGAACACTGCAACATACCAGCGGCAGAGGCCACTGCTGATGGCGCTGCTGCTATGCGAGGCCTCACGTGCCCGTCACGTGTATGGCTCGAGCCAGCGTACCGTTACCCTGCCTGTCGCCAACGAATTTCCAACCATGCCAGCAAAAGAATTGAAAAGAAAAAAATATATATGGTAACAATAACAGAGAAAAACAAGCAGAAATGATAGGATAATTAGAATAAAGAATAGGTCTTGATAATAGGACTCGGGAAAGTTTGGAAGAAAGTGGTGGGGAGCACGGCTCAATGAAGTCGCCTGGCGTAAGTGAGAAGGGCCCAATCAAAACACTTCCCATTATCATTACCATCAAAACAATATCACAGTAAATGGAATTGTCTGTTATTATTCAGATTAACACAATTTGAAATAAAAACAATGTATAACTATTATAATAGACGATACACAACAGATCAGCATTTGAACTACTGAAGTTTTAGACAGGTTCAGTTAAATCAGATATGACCCTTTCATAAAACAATGTAAAATTATAATAACATTAATTTTTATTTGGAGAATGTATAAAGAATAGATTATGAAAACCAGGCCTAGTATAGATATAGCTAAAAAAGGAAACGGTGCATACGTCACGGGAATAAGAAGGGATGGAGAGCGAGGAGAAAGCGATCGCATAATCAGACACGAAGTGAGTGTGGGGAAGGGAGAGTCCTTTGCAGACCGCTGATTGGTCAGTTGCATGGACAGCCTAGGTTTCAACTTTTATTACAGGCAGAACCCGTTCTCTACAATTTTATCCCTGTTCGATCAATCTATAATGGGACATTTGTGGTGAATAGTGATTTCAATTTTACTGGTGTAGTTAATGAATGGAATAAACTTCCTGCACAGGTAGTGCAATGTGACCTAGATATGGATCAAAAGGTCTCCTGTCGGCATGCTTTGCCTTTGTAATCCTTTGTAATCCTTTGTAATTCTGGTAGCAACAGGAAACGGCATCAACTGTTTTTTTCCGCAACACAGTGCAAGATGGTCGTCCCAAAGCTCTTATGATTAATCGTAGTTCCTAAAATTACTTTCTTACCTACCTAACAAGATCCCGATTAAAACAATGCATTGGGTCCCTTAGCTACACAATGGCACTCATAAATAAATATGTAAAGAGTCCTTTCGGTATTCTTAAGTATCTATTCAAACCTGAATTAACGTCGATTGTGCCCGTTATATATAGTAAAACACATTATGAATATGTATTTTAATAATAACAAATATTTATGGTTTAGTAAAGTTTTTGTTTATTCGTTGACAACGAATAACAACATAAATATGGAGTTCTTTTGCGCGTTGATGCCCCAGCGTGTCCATGCATATAAGTAACTTTTTTCGTAACACTAGTCATGCTGTCCATAGCTGTGCGGGATGTGGCAAGGCCGCAAGAAGTTGGGGTTATTACCGTTATTGCCACAAACTCCCCGGTTTCTAATAAGGAAGTAGAAGCATTAAATATGGAAAAATCATACTTGCAAGACCAGTAATGAATTGCACTCTACTTGTAAGGATGCATAAATGATTGCTATATTCTTTGTTTAACGAATAACGAAAGGTACATTGATTTCACAGAATATGTTAACGAGAGAACATTAACAAAACAAAGTATCCAACCAATAACATGCTATTCTTAGAAAGAAAAAAAAAATCACAAAAGGTACGGTTACACTAGTCAACGGATGGGTTGGACTCCAACGACTCAGATGGATTTCGTCCAAGACTGGAGAATTAGGGTTAGAATCCAAGCCTAGGGACGCCCAACCAAATACCGTTATAGTCCATACCTTGGAAGATACCCGAGGGAGAACAACTGAAGATCCATGTTTACGACATATATATATATATATATATATATATCTATATATATATATATATATATATATATATATATGTGTGTGTGTGTGTGTGTGTGTGTGTGTGTGTGTGTGTGTGTGTGTGTACGAATAAATCACAAAAACACGTGATTCACAAAATGTGTAATAAAACCACTTGGAAAATAAAATGAAAGGTGACCGAACGTTTTCGTCTATTTAGGACATTTTCAAAGGTACAGAGTAAGTTTATATATATATATATATATATATATATATATATATATATATATATACAGTATATACATATACATATATATATATGTGTGTGTATGTATATATGTATATATATATATATATATATATATATACATATATAAATATATACATATATATATATAATACAGATATATATACATATATATATATATATATATATATATATATATATATATATATATATATATATATAGCTTGTATTGAGTCCCAGCGGCCTCCGCCGATTAAGGGACTGTCTTTTAATTGAAATGTGTCTTGTAGCTTGCCTGGGTTAATGATTAGGGCATGCTGTAGGTGGGTGTAGCATGGATTCCATTGAGAGGGGTTTCTTAGAGGCGGGGGTGTTTTGTAGCAGAGTTACAACAGGGACCCTACTGGGGAGGAGCAGGTGAGTTTTGCTGCAAGGGCTAGGTGCCCCTGTCCGGCGTCCGTATTGCTACCTGCCCGGAGACGGTACAGGGCTGTAGTTGGATCCCCCAGGAGGTCCCTGAGGTGCTGGAAGTGGTGCCCCAGGGCGGGGCAGATGAAGAGGCAGTAGTTGGAAGAGGCTAGCTTCTTGCCGCATGTGCATGTTGTATCCATGCGCTGGGTTTGCCAGTGATTTACCCGGATTCTGGGTGCCATGGCCAAGATATGCGGAGGCAGTGCAGGTAGAATTTTGTGAGTGGGTTCAGTGCCGGTTGTGGTGGGCCATCCTCGGCTAGCTGCAATATTCACATACTCCTCTCTCCATAGTTCCCGTGCAGCGGCGTCGATCTTCTTATAGACATCACCAGTCGAGGGTGGGATGAGCATGGCGCTATCCTCATGACCTAATGCACCACGTTTAGCCGCTTTATCGGCTTTCTCATTTCCCTCGAGTCCTCCGTGGGCGGGTACCCATTGAAACAGGAGGCTAGTGCCGAGTTTCGCTATTTCGGTCGAGAGTCGAAGGATTTCTTCACTAAGCTCTGGTCTGGAGGCGCAATAGCCACTCAGAAGCACTTCTACGCTCGAACGAGAGTCCGTCAGGATTGTGACCCTTGGAGGTGGGTGGGGAAGGGCGATGATTTCCCGGAGGGCCTCTCGTATGGCGAGTAGCTTGGCTGTAAGGATGGTGGTGGGCGTTATTTTCCTGGCGATGGTCTTTCCTGTGGGTTCCAGGTAGACGCCTGCATCCGTACGGCCGTCTTCCATAACCGATCCATTGGTGTATACCCGGAAATCTTCTGCGAATTCCTTCGCTAGGAGTTCCCTGGTGTGAGCGATCAGCAGGTAGGGGTTTGCTTTTTTTCCTAGTCCTCGTATGTCCGTCTTTACCTCTGGCGGGAGGAGGTCCCAGGGGGTAAAGGGGTCTACTTGGCACTGGGCGATGAGGTGGCGATCGCTGGGTTGAAGTCCAGCTCGGAGACACAGGTCTTTAACAGAACCTGGCAGGCCCTGGGTGGGCTCGCCGTGCGGTGCCGAGATCCATCCTTCACAGAGTTCCTCGTCCGTGAAATTGGGTACCCTTGCTGATCCGGGCCCAGAGAGGTAGTATGGCAGCTTCGTTGTATACTTGTTCGTGTGGTACTGACTTTGGAAGGCCGAGTGCCACACATAGGGCTTGGCATTCGACCCTTACCATGCAGAGCAGCTTCTGCCTGGGTAGGTCGTGTAGCACTGGGGCCGCGAAGAGGAGCCTCGTGCGAACGAGGCTTTGGACGATGGGAATAAGAGTTTCCCGGTGTTGGCCCCAGGGTTCCTTTCGGATCGCTCGAACTAGGCTTAAAGCTCTCTGAGCATTGAGGGTGGCTTGCTGGATGTGGAGAGTCCATTGGCCGTTTCTCTGGAACGTTATTTCTAAGTAGCGGACGGATTTCGCTGGTTCAACCGGCGTACCGCATATTATCCGGTTCTAGCCCGGGTAGCACTTACGTCAAAAATGAGGCAAACTCGTGTGCGTTTCTCGCTGTGTAGGTGTTACTGCCAGTGAACAGTTGCCAGATGTCGCTAGCCATTTATAGAATCGTCCTGTTTTCAAAAAAGGATGTGTTTGTTGGATAATCATTTCACTTTGTGTTAAATTAATAATTAACAATTAGACTATAGGTAACGTTTATTCTAGTTCTAGTTAGGTATATAATTTCAAATATGATAATGATGCCATAAGATAGCGCTGTGCAGGAATTTGCAAATAGAAGTACGTGTATCTGAAAACATATAGTCACGTGCTGGGAGGTTGGTACGATGCATTGCATGTAGCTAGATAATGTAGGCCCTTGTGGACACTTAGTTGTAAGCCGAGGTATTTAATATATACTATAATAAGGAGCAATGTGCCTCTGTGTATACTTCTTTCTGTGTGTGGTTGTGTACGTAATGTCTGACAAATAAGATACGCCGGAAAAACGATCTTCTAGAAAAAGTGAAGATGAAAATGAAAATAGTGTGATTCAAAACTTAAACATTAAAAAAGACTAGGTAATAAAATCCTTATATGTCATTTGACAGTGACTTGGATGCGCTTTTGGTTTAAAATATAACAATTGAAAATGTTATATCAAAAGTAATCGCCTAAGCAACGAAATAATAAATTTATTTCGAAAAAAATGTGCATTTTAATTGATTAATAAATATTTAAAGGAGATCGAAATCGAATAACGCGCAAATGAAATTACTGTAATAGCAAGCTATAAATGATGGAATTCTTTAGAAATTAAGAGAAATCAGAATCCCGTGATTTTCAGGGGCGTTTACACTAGTATTTCATAATCTTCCTAAATAATAAATAAAAATGTAACTGTATTCTAAAATAAAAGCAATTACCTAGAGAACATTTATTTGAATGCCTCATGCTAAATTGTTTTCATTAATTATTAGTTAGTATTTATTTGTGATTGATTTGAAATAAGTTAGGTATAGGAAATGAAACAGTAATATGGAAACATCAATGTATTTTAGCATTTGTTACATTTTTTAATGTGTTTAAGGCTAAATTCCTTTTCCTTTTTGTTATCTTGCCTTTCAGTAAGGCAGCTTTGCCTCTTGGTTGGCCAAACTGACGCCTAGCAATAGTCGTTGGCTGACAAGGAATTTTTCTCTTTGCCGCCCCCGATGCCAAATAGTGCAGCCGTCCGAAGGAAAGTAGTAACCTGCGCAGGATTTCTGCAGGCTTTCAGCCTCTGTTCAAATACCGCAAAGGAGCTGAGCATGCAGGTACTTTTAGTTCTTTTTAATTCTCTATTGATCATGCTTGTGAACTCATCAATGCTGGTGTCAATTGATTGATTTTCATTTGTTGTCTCTGCGGAGGTCTCGATAACGACAGCTACATCTCCTTGCTCATCGTCACATGCAGCTGGTACTTTATTACCATGAGATATTGCATTAACAGGTGTATCAGCAAATAAGCCATCGAAAAAATTCCATGTCGGCATCGGTTTGTCGCCGTATATCACCTTATACAAAGACTTCTTTTTCAGCAACAGTGCAGGCGTATAGTTGTGGAAGGCGAACTGCGCTGTACTGCGACGCTGCTAATTGATGTTTGCAAACGCTTCCTGTGTTTCCACAGAGGCAGCTGCACATGCCGATTGAGAGGTCCACATTGTAACAAATGCCCTCTTGTGAAGCTGACTTAACCGTATAAACTGTTCCTCCAGCATGAGTGACAGCGCACATTGGAATGGTGCTGGTGGAAGGTTTGCAAGAACTGTCCTTTTTGAGGAGGACATCTGACAACCGTAGACGAAGGTAATTGTTGTAAACGTCAGCCATTACCAACAGCAGCTGTGCACCGTTGTGTGCCTTGTTCCTGTACACAATTAGGAAATAATAATTACAATTATGAATTTGTTAATTACAAGAATTCCTATTATCAAAAATTTACATTAAAATTACGCTCAAATCTAAGGTTAAAGTAAGTGGGTTGCATACATCAAACATCTAAAATAAAGTATTTAACCCCTACCATACGGTGCCGCACACGTAGGCGTCATGAGGAGCAAGTGGATTATATTTATTGTAGTCGCCCCTGTGTTTTTACATTCTCCCTAATCTGCTCTTAATTCCATTCTCTGTGGTTTTCAAAATTCACGGGTGAAAGAGAGAACGATCGATATAAGCGGTGACTATATTTTATGATGCGAGTATTATTACAACACCTCGTACGGCTGGCAGCTAATGCTGCCCGCGAGATTTAGGCCTTAAGCACACTGGCGACTTTGTAGAGCCACAAGTGGCTGCGTTTTGTGGCGGGGATATTTTCTCCCATAGGTTCCCATTGTTTTCAAGCTTTGACGATCACACTTGGTGAAGTGGAGTTGCTGCAATCCAAAATCAGGAGTAAAATTTAATAGGTATAAAACGCCAAGGTTTAAACCAAAAGCGCATCCAAGTCACTGTCAAATGACATATAAGGATTTTATTACCTAGTCTTTTTTAATGTTTAAGTTTTGAATCACACTATTTTCATCTTCACTTTTTCTAGAAGATCGTTTTTCCGGCGTATCTTATTTGTCAGACATTACGTACACAACCACACACAGAAAGAAGTATACACAGAGGCACATTGCTCCTTATTATAGTATATATTAAATACCTCGGCTTACAACTAAGTGTCCACAAGGGCCTACATTATCTAGCTACATGCAATGCATCGTACCAACCTCCCAGCACGTGACTATATGTTTGCAGATACACGTACTTCTATTTGCAAATTCCTGCACAGCGCTATCTTATGGCATCATTATCATATTTGAAATTATATACCTAACTAGAACTAGAATAAACGTTACCTATAGTCTAATTGTTAATTATTAATTTAACACAAAGTGAAATGATTATCCAACAAACACATCCTTTTTTGAAAACAGGACGATTCTATAAATGGCTAGCGAAGGCAACCTACACAGCGAGAAACGCACACGGGTTTGCCTCATTTTTGACGTGAGTGCGCCCGGGTATGTGCCGCTGTTGTAATATGCCAGGTGCACTAGCATGTAGACAGTCTTCTTTGCTGAGAGTGTGAACCCTAGGCTGTTGAGTTGGGCCACCACGATGTCTACTTGCTCTTGAAACCTTCGGAGTACCGCCTTGTGCTGAGCCGAGTTCTTTTTGGGCCGCCGGTGCCTGGGCTTCCTCCAGAGGGCTATGTCGTCTGCGTATGCGGTGAGGACCGTATCACCCCGTACTCCTTTGCCCACGTCCGCTAGGAGGAGTGTGAATAGAAGGGGGGACACGACTGAGCCTTTGGGGACACCCATGTCGACCTGCGTCCTTCTACTCAGGACACCCTCTCTCCTCACCTCGACAGACCGGTTGGAGAGGCAGGACCGGATGAAGTTGTACATAGCTGGAGACACGCCTATGGACTTCATCTTGAAGAGGAGCTTTGCGTGCCAGACCGTATCGAAAGACTTGGCTATATAAAAAAAAACAAAAAAAAAACAGGTGTGTAGGATCCTCTTTTGTCTCTGGGCTCTTCTGATATGCTCAGAGAGTCGCACGACATGATCCACAACGCTTCTTCCTTTCTTAAACCCCGCCTGGAGTTTGGGGAGGGCTCCCTTGGAATCCACGTGCTTTTTTTTTTTTTTTTTTAGTCTGGTAAGGAGAATCCTCTCGTAGACCTTACCTATATGTGAGGTAAGGGCTACTGGCCTGTGGTTTTCGATCTTGGCAAGGATTTAAAATTAAGAATAAACAAACATAAATATAACATCAGAACAGGGCAAGTTTCAAGTGGGTTGCTTTTGCAAATTAAGGGATTTTAACCATTGCATTGATTGGGATAACACAGAAATTTGTCTTAAGTAAGGACATTGAGGAGAGGAATATCATAGAATCATGTTATATAAAAGCTTCATTTGAGAACAACATGGATATGAGTATGGGAAGGTATATATTATATAACTTTATAACATACATAATTGTTGACAGTAGCCGGGTCAAACGTTCGGCAGTGCTGAAAAAGTGAAGTCACAATGGACCTGTCCTAATTCCCCCTAGTGTGCTCCTTTGTATATATACTGTCACTGTTTCCTTACTCTGTACCTTTGAAAATGTCTCAAATAGACGAAAACGTTCGGTCATCTTTCATTATATTTTCCAAATGGTTTTATTATATATATATATATATATATACACACACACATACTGTAGACAACTTATTCAGTACTATAAATGCACATTTACAATAGTCGATGAAAAGCTTGAAGTCCAGCTTTAGCTTTCGTTAATATTATAAGTGGTTACAAGTCCAGCCTTACCATGTTGAGAAATTCCCACCAATCACGTAAACGGAGCTGCAGCAAGCCCCACCCTCTATCTAGAATGAGGAACTAATGCCTTTGCCACTTTTTCAAATATATTATCCCAAATAACTTAGAACGACTCGCGATCTCCCTGCAAATGCATAATTGGCGATTTTTGTATATCTTATATACACACACATAGATTATTGAGGACTAGGTAGAAGACATTTGTCATCCATAGAAAATGGTAATTGAAGGGTTGACTCAGTGAGACATTATATTACACAGGTCTGCGTTTTTATTTCTTTTGTCGTGTTTTTTTTTTCTTTTCTTTTTTAACTGATTTTGGTCAATCAGCTCAGATTAATGAATAACACTGAAGATTGTTAAAACAATGTTTTCGTTCAAAATACTTTTCATAATGTGATAAGGTCA
>NC_134786.1:64205101-64210101 GCF_046742065.1 Oratosquilla oratoria
CTAGACACATTTCCACCATCAACTCTCCACTACAATTCTTTCCTGGAACTCCACATTTCCCAACCACTCCATCAATTGGACCATTTCATACCCTAGCATTAAGGTCTCCCAGTACTATTACATTGACATTTCTCCTTAAATCCTCTATGCACTTATTTAAATCTATCCAAAAGGCCTCCCTTTCTTCTACACTCTTCTCACTGCCAGGCCCATATGCACTTACAAAGACCCACATCTCCTTTCCCAGTTTCACCTTCATCCACATTATCCTTGAGGAAACCTCCTTCCACTCCACTACACGTTTACCTATCTCTTCACTTACTAGAATAGCCACCCCTTCCCTCCCTCGCCCTCTCTTCACTCCTGAAAACCTCCCACTTACACTCCCAAACTTACACTCATCTTTCCCTTTCAACTTAGTTTCACTCAAAGCCATCACATCCATCTTTCTTCTCACAAACATACAACCTATCTCTTCCCTTTTACTCTCATCTGTACCACATCCACGCACATTAAAAGACCCAAACCTTAGGGTGCTGGTCGGAAAACTCCCAGACCCTCTTATGCCTTTACTTTTTCTTTTAGGAATGTCGCCTGTGGGGCTACAAGGAGAAGGATGCCTAGTCCCAATGCCCGTCCCTTCTCGCCTCTTACGATCCAAGTGGGAATACTTGGTGGCAGTGTTCTTTTCCCCCACCAGAAGGAATTCCCCCACCACAAAAAAAAGAATACTCAGAGAAATGTAACAGGACAGCAACAAGGGGTTGGGGGACAGCATAACGGAGGGACAGTCGTAGTATAAAAGTGTCATCATTTCTCTATGAACAGAGTTTTCCTCTATCATAGACAAAATGATGTGTGGCTCTGGTCCGTAGGGCGCCCCATATAGACCTTAAAGTATCAACTGCATGCTACTTTGCCACAATAACAAGCAACCAATACCCCAGACGGGGGCAATACCCCAGACGGATAAAAGTAAGGTGATGAGATGTACAAGGGGAAAAAGTGGCAGCAAACTGGAAGTGAGTATTAAGGGAGAGAGACTGTAGGAAGTGGATAGTTTTAGATACAGTACTTGGGTGCAAATATGGCAGGAAAGGGAGGAGTGGAAGTGGAGGTAGAATTTAGATTGAGAAAAACACGTAAATGCCTTGGAGGATTAAAAAATGTAATGAGAAATAGATATTTGGGAATGGATGCTAAGAGGGGATTGTATAAAGGAGTGATTTAGTCGACAGCACTGTATGGGACAGAAACATGGAACATAAGAGAGGTTTGAATGTGTTTGAGATGAGGTGCCTGAGAAGTATGATAGGGGTTACTAGACTGGATTGAGTGAGAAACGAGGAGGTGAGGAGGAGAACGAGGGTGGAAAGGGAGTTGGGAGATAGAGTTGATGAAAGAGTATTGGGATGGTTTGGACACATGGAAAGAATGAGTGAAGATTAGTAAAAGAGGTGTGGAAGGAGTGAACATGAGGGGGGGACCAAGGATGAGATGGATGGTGTAAAAGGGGCATTAGGAAAGAGGGGAATGTCTGTTGAGGAAGGACGGGAGAAGACAGAAGACAGGGGTGAATGGAGAACAGTTGTGTATGGATGATGCATGAAAAGGAGTGTGTTGGGGGTGGGGGTGAGAGAGTATGTGTGAAAAAAAAATTGACGCAGCCCGAAGGGATTTCTCCCCGTCTTTTTTTTTGTGTGTGTGTGTGTGTGTGTGTGTGTGTGTGTGTGTGTGTGTGTGTGTGTGTGTGTGTGTGTGTGTGTGTGTGTGTGTGTGTGTGTGTGTGTGTGTGTGTGTGTGTGAGGGGACAGAGAGGGGGTGTCGACAATTAAATGAAGCGGCTTTGGTGTGGATATGCTATTCCTTCGATTAAGCTTCTGACCCAAGGCAGTAGGCGAGATGCAGGGATGACCTGTCATTCAGGGGCCAAGGTAAGGAGGGGAGTGTATACATACATACATACACACACACACACACACACACACACACACACACACACACATATATATATATATATATATATATATATATATATATATATATATTACAAAGGATTACAAAGGCGGAGCATGCCGACAGGAGACCTTTTGATCCATATCTAGGTCGGATGCGAAAAAAAAATCATATTAATAATAAAATAATAAATAAAAACTATAATAATGTAAATAACAAATAAAATACATAAATAAATGCATAGGTATAGTTAAATAATAAACAAACAGGTAAATAGTAAATAATAATAAATTGACATATAACTAATGATAAATGAAAATCAGACAGACAAATGATAAAAAAACAAACAAATAATATAAGATAAATTATAATCATTACAGCATCTTACTTAGGTACTTATCTAAATGATTCTTAAAGCTTCGAACTGAACTACATTGCACTACCTGTGCAGGAAGTTTATTCCATTCATTAACTACACGGTTGGCAGAGTTGTTTCTACCTACTTCCAAATTGAATCTATTTCCGGACAGTTTGAGACCATTGTTTCTTGTCGGATTCTCATTCAATGTGAAAATTTTGTCACTATTGATGTTGTCAATTCCCTTTAAAATCTTAAAGACCGTATCAAGTCACCTCTGAGTCTACGCTTTTTTAGGGAAAACAGATTCATGTGTTTTAGTCGATTTTCGTATGATTTATTTTTTATATTTGGAATCAGTTTTGTGGCTCGCCGTTGTACTTTTTCCAGTCTGTCAATGTCTTTAATGAGATATATATATACATTTTTTTGTATATAATATATATATATACATATATTTTATGTATATATATAATATATACATACACACACACACACACACACACACACACACATATATATATATATATATATACATATACATATATATATATATACAGTATATATATATATATATACATATATATATATATATATATTTACACAAACATACCTACATGAACAAAACAGCATCAAGGTAATGGGTAGACCTATTATCTTAAGCTCGCCGGTCAGCTCGATGGACTTCTGTTGCTAAACGCGTTTTTTTTTTCACTACTTGCAATACCACTATTACAATAACGTCTAGTTTTATTTACTGTGGACACCCTTCCTACTATCCTTGTCCTGCCCCAGGTAGTTCTATTGCTACACCCGACGATTCGCACCTTTCCTGATCATCTTACATTTGGCACCAGTGTGCACGACTTGTCTGACTATTTTTTATCTACATTTTCGTACGCCTCTGAGGAGCAGCCTACAAAGTTTATTTTCAGGTAATGCTGGTTTGTTTAGGAAGTGCTCATAATGTTATCATTGCTATGGCAAATACAGAGGTCTGAATAAGCAGTATCTATTATAAAGAATAACTGTTGTATAAAACACTGATGATTAGATATGAGTAAAAAAAATCGTAAAGGTCAAGGTTAGGAGGCAAAACCAAGCCTTCTCATCACACATACCAGAGTTCAGGTTTGATCCCTCTATCCTGTGATTGCCAGATGTTTCCGTCGACTGAATAAAATCAATTAGCGGCAGCAAAAATAAAACATATGTTACCTGTGACAATCAGTCGGTTAATTTGTGCCCTCCCCCAGCGCATCTGAGAACTATCTCCACGATATCAGCACCCATGATAACGCCGATGTACTTGTCACCAGGCAATGCACCCCAAGAGGCGAATGGGTAGAAACACAACAAAGCATAGGCGGTACTTAATTTCAAACAACTCCTTAATGAGTAGATATTCCAATAAAAAATAATTACAATATTAAAAGGTTTAGTTTCGTACATTTTCATTAAAGTTTCTAGGAGTCGAGAATATATATTGAAATATTTTTAATCGAAACTGAAGGTAAAATGTAACACTGGTTTAGCTGTAACACTTTTGTACTGAAAATGAATTTGAGAGGTGAACTTACCTTTGTAACTTCTTTACCATGCCATGCTATATCATTAAGCCTAAGGCTTGATCCTCTGCTGAGGTGGCTAAAAGGAAAAATAATTGCTATGTTCTGCGTACCTGACCGGTGGCATTGCTTGCGTTTGTGTGAGGTGCGCGCTTGCCACGGTTGCAAGCACTGGTTTTTCGCAATCTTTGATACGCCTCCCCACATGTAGCGTGGTTGAACTTGGACTCGATCAGTATCGAGAGAGCCATCGTGATGGAAGGACTTGGAGACTGCGTGGACACACATTGTCGTGAGTACAAAAATCCACCTTACACTGATTGTGTTAACCGTTGGGGCTGCAATGACTCCCACTTGCCATAGGTTATATTTCAGTGCAAGACATCTTCAGCCAGCATTACGTTGCAGGGTTTATTTAATTTCTCACCATCGTTGGATGGTTGTATTTAGACATAGGAGTGGCCTGCCTTACCTGGTTTTATTACTTGGAGTCAAAACAACTTCTATGACAGGACGTGTGTGTTGGGAGACCAGTGGCCCAAATATATGGTGCACCAGAATTGGTGCCAGTAAATGTTAGTAGGAGAATGAAAGGTAGGTCGAGTGCTGTATCACGTAGGTAGATGTTCGAGAGTAAATTATGATTTATCAATATTAAGTCAAAGCAAGGTTTTTTTTCGTGTGCTTGTGTAGTTTTTTTCAATACCCAAGAAGTCGTGTGGTATATCATTCATTTTCCTCAACACACGCAGACCCAAGAATGTCAACGCCACTATCGACAAGATTTCATTGGTGAGCCAGATGACATTTTTATTTATTCCTTTATTTGATCTGTTTGTTGCTTAATCTTTAAGCGTAAATCTAGAATCGAGTCATGTGTGTTCAAACTGTGAAGGGATAAAATTATCTAAATTGGATCTCGTATCAGTCGAAAGTTACATTTCTTAGTGGAGTAGGATGATATGATATTATTGTAGTCAGGCCCGTAGACAGGACTTAATTTTATTTTATTTTTGAGGGTGGAGTTGGGTCTATTTTTACAGTAGAGGGAGTTAGTTAGATAGAGGGCAGGATAGATAAGATGGGGGAGAGGGAGGGAGGGGGGATTTGGGGGTTTA
>NC_134786.1:64215101-64260101 GCF_046742065.1 Oratosquilla oratoria
CCACTATGCGAAGGAAAAGGGGGTATTTGTAGTTGGTAAAGTGTATTTTAGGAAAGAGGGTACGCAAACAAAGTTTTCGTAGTAAGGTAGATATACACGGAAATTATGGCAAAAGATAAGGATTTTTTTTTTTTTTTTTTTTTTTGAGCCGTATGGCAGGGCTGACAAAGACGTTGTGGGATGTGTTTCGGATATATAGGATAAAAGTGTGTTGAGACTGGTCAAAAGATTTTACGTGAGAAGCTGAGCTTGTGACAGGGAATGGAAGAGTTAGGGTGGAGGTTAATTGTAGTGCAAAGGAAGCAATTAAATGTGTGGGGAATGAAAAGCGTCGGAATGAAGTGTGGCATAGGTACAAGATGAATATCTGTCGAGCAGGGAAGGGAGACGGAAAGAAGTAGGTGTGCATGGGGTATTGTAAATGGATTAACATTTGATGCGGCCAGAAAGGACTTCTTGTTTTGTAAATTAAAGAGGAGATGAGCCGGAAGGGCCGCCATGTAATAAAGAAGTGACGCTAAACCAGTTTGGGATGTCTTGCCTTGCTATGGATGTGCTGTGTCTTGCTGCATTGCTTCTGAAGGTGAAGGGCAGGTTTATACCTTGACTCACCCAAGGGCGTTTTGTTATACGAGAAGGAATTATTACCATTGTTATTAATACTATTAGATGCTCGCTAGCCGAGCGGGTTAGAGTGTCGAAACCTGCGGCAGAGGTCGAAAGGACGGCAGTTAGAACCCTGCCGCCAGCGAGTTGCACCAAGGGCACGGTTCATTAAATTCCACGCTACAAAGCCCTTTGTTAGGGGCACCGTCCTAGCCTCCTGATGGGTTGGGGGGGGGGAGGAGTTCGCGACATTAACCCGAATATCATTATCAATGTTATTGTATCATAATCATCAGAATTTTAATTGTTTAGGGTCACATATAGTAGGGAGTGGAGGAGTGGGGAGGTAAATTATAGTGTTGTGTTGTTGTTCTTGTTACTGTAATAAACGCCATGAAAAAATAGTCTTCCCAGGTGGCAGCATGCCAAACAAACGAATGCAGCCCTTATTGTCCCACGGTTGTCTGTGTGTGTGTGACAGCTTGCCAACAACTGGGGCCATTTCTCCCACGAAGACGTCAACACAAGATGCAACAACTCTTGACCAACATTTCATTCTGGCTGTCGCTTGAAGCCTCTTTGTGGCTGAAGGGCCACAAAGACGTCTCAAATAAAATCATGCTGTCCGAGTTCGCTACACTACGAACTGGTACTCCAACTCTCGTGGGCAAGGAGTTGTATGTGTGCGTGTGTGTGTGATGGCACAGCATTACCCATATATCGATATGAGCTCTGAGCTTTCATTCAAGAGGGTAATAGCAGTCGATCACGAATCCAACATGTGACCCAAGACCATGGTGGCGCTTCTCGGAACAAATGTGAAGCATATCATGCTGAAGATGTTGGGAACACTGCTAAACCTATTTCAACCCTGACCATTCCTTTGCCTACCAGTATCATTCCTGGGTGTCCTGTCTTGCATATTGCTGGTGACTGTTACCAAGCAAGTTTATTCACCTGAATAATCTATATATGGTTCTCCGAGGCTGACGTCGAGGACGTCTGATAGGACATCTCCCCACCATTTGTCCTCAAGTCCCAATAACATCCACACTTCTATCCAGAGGTGCTGACACTCGGTCTCTTTCTGAACCAGGCCCAAGATCTGTATCAGCTTCCACTCTTTCCTCCATTTTCTCACATAAGGAGAACTGACAATCGGCGACTGTTCCCATCTTCCTCTTAACAGTCAACGTAGAATCACTTTCCTTCTTACACGGTACAGACAGCAACCTAACGTTTCTCTGTGAAGATGTCTATAGAATGGTCCAAGGACCTTTGCTGACACGGATCTATTCGTCCACCTACAGAAAGCTCATGTCTATTTCGGCAGATTCATCGTGGAGGTGGGTGGGTTGTCTTTCTAAGTAGATTGTCTTATTTCTGCTAGGACATTCAGCCGAAGGAAACCCGCTCTCTCTCTCTCTCTCTCGCTCTCGCTCTCTCTTTCCATCTCTCTCTCCCTCTCTCTCTCTCTCTCTCTCTCTCTCTCTCTCTCTCTCTCTCTCTCTCTCTCTCTCTCTCTCTCTCTGTCTCTTTCTCTCTTCCTCTCTCTCTCTCTCTCTCTCCCCCCTCTCTCTCTTTATTGTTTACTTATTTATTGTTATTACGTTTTGTGTGTCTTTGGTGTCATTGCTTCTCTTCGCTGCCGCTATATTCACCAGTGATATCATTTCCGGTCATGACTTTATCGTTCTTTGACTCGTAGTAGAGTTTAATAAACAAATAGAAATAAATAAATAACACATGTGGTTGTACTAAAGATAATGTACGATATTTTACGGTTTTGAGGATATGCAGCGTCATAGCCGTATCCACTAGCCACATCAAATATCATCAAGCAGATCGTAATATCCAGCATTTCGTGTCCAATAAGATAATCTAGATTTATATACATCATATATGATAGAGATTCTTGGAAGGCTTTGCCTCTCGGTAAACTGCTGAATGAGAACAAGATACATTGCATACAACGGGATGTTTATGTCGTGAGCCAGGAGTGGTAAGATCTTATGTGGTTCTGTTGACGCTTCAGCCGTTGCGTCAATTTTACGTAATGAAAAAAAACGAATTCCTACTCAGCTTCGGAATAACAATGCCGTCGCGTCAATATTACGTAATAAAAATAACAGAAATAACAATAGAAATAAATAAAAACAAATTCTTACTCAGCATCAGGATTCCTACTAACGAATTAAAAGCTTGAAACGTGTTGACATACGTAGGACATACCATGCCTGCTGTCCATCCTGTTCATTCATTAAGACTTATGTTATAATTGACACTATAATTCTTCGAGTTGCTCGCTGTTACTTGTAGGTGTAGGTCGAGGATGCTGATGGTTCCAATCCTGTATATGACAGCGTGTATAGCAATGGAGATCATAGGAAGGATAGGCTATATTAAGTTCTCCTAAAAGAAAAATCGTAAGAAAACACCGTCATAGCCCCTTGTAAGAAGGGGTGACCATGTCGTAAATAAGTAAATAAATGAAAAATCGGCTTAACGTCGCAAACTCCCTCTATTAGGAGGCTAGGACGGTACTCCTTACAAAGGACTTTGAAGCCATGGAATCTAATGAACCATGCTCTAGGTCCAACTCGTTGGCGGCAGGATCCGAAATGCCGTCACCTCAACTTCCGCCACAAGCAGCGACGCTCTAACTCGTTTAGCCAGCCCAGCAAACAAATAAAAAATAAGATAAATTAATAAAAAATCAAAAAAATCAATGAGATGCCTTTGCATGCCTAATGATCGCTCTTTTTCTTCTGCAGACTTATGGAACCTAAAACGTTTCAAGTATGATTGGCCCACCCCAGACATGGCCATCTACAAGGACTTCAATGCCGAAGACCTCAAGCGTCAGATCGAGAAAGGACCGGTCAAGGAGGTCATCTACGTCCAGTGCCTCAACAATTCTCCGGAAGAGACACGTAAGTGTTGTTAGCCTAGACCAGGTCCGGTTTTAAGCTTATTTGACCGATTTGATCAAATTGGGCCCCGCGCTTCAAGAGGACTCTGCAGTCTTGAGCAGAGAACAGTGTGATGGACTTCGTTTAAACTGTTAAAGAAATAAAATGCTGTAGCCCTTATCAACTGAGGGATTTGTCAGTGAACTCATGAATTTATTGTCCTTAACAAGCAGCGGCTTCGCCGCACCTGGCTACGCCAGGTTGGTTGAACTACGGCGCTTCACGCCCTGGGGCTCCGCCCCTTTCTTAACCCAATTGCTGATCACGGCTATGGTAAAAGTAAAGGTCTAAGAACCCGTCATTTGTAACCGACAAAGGTTTATTCGTTACGGGTTTGAATAACTCGTCCACGTCGCTAACCATACGTTTGTCCTCTTCTTTACACTCTGTTAGCAAATCCTTAGGGTGCATGCCTTCTCGTAACATCCTATCAGGCTTTAGTGTGCCCACCTTGTGGTACACCATACCCTTGATCTTGTAACACATACATTTCTCTGCTGCATTCTCCAGCTTATCGGAGGTTGAGAACGACGTTAATGAGAACATCAAATTGAACCCGGCGATGTTGTCGAGGAACCTTTTAGATAGCTCAGACGACCCGTCGAACAGTGACTTTAGCTAACCGCTCTTTATAGTTGACAGTTCTTTCACATCAACTTGCCCGTCAGAGCAACAAATGTAAGGGTTCTCTTTCTTCCACAGAAGAGCCTGGCACATCTTGCATCTGTGTTCTCCTATTGACTTTAGCCGATGAGCCGTCACCTTGCCATCTGTTTCTCTTAGACCCCCAACTAAGTCAGAAACGGAGGTGTTCTTCTCGCCTTTACTGCGATGCTTAACGCCCCTAACCCCTCTAATCTCACCTTGTGTCATTCTTGTCTTGTGTCATTCTCGTCCAATTCAGACTCCTTCCCTAGCTTGATTGCGGTTGCTACCCTTCTCTTACTTTTCACACTACGCCTGTACTCTTGTTTCAGTCTCTCCTTTTCTGCCCTTTTCTCTGTCTTCTGTTTCTTTTTCTTTGCCTTTTCTTCATTAGCCAGCCGTTTCTTCTCACGGATAGCGCGTTTTAGAAGCCTTTTCTCTTCCGCTGCCTGTTTCTTTGTCTTCATGGTGCTCCGGCTGTCCTCTGCTGGTCCGAGAGCGGCACGCGAAACAGCTTCCTTTTTCACCTCACTCTTACGCTTAATAGCAGTCTTTACACTTCCAACAGCGTATTTGTTGCGAACAGTGGTTCTTTTTTACGCCCTGTATAGCCTGTCTAGGAAATGCATCTGAAAGTTCCTGTGATCGGATTTTGCGCCATGTTTAACGAAATTCTTGTACCCTGAGAAGTAATGTCGCATGAACGCCTCTGAGTCGCTGTCGGATATGGCTTCATCGGAACACCCCAACCCGTCAAACATGGCGTCGTCATATTCAAATTCTTTATCGTTCTCTAGGGTTGCCTTGAAAGCAATCACCTTTGGAACTCCTGTATAAACGCTTTCACGTTAAACATTTTGACGTCTGTATACAAACCAGGGATTCTTTTTACTATACTCGTCTCTAAGTCTGGCCGCTAACGCTTTGTCCTCTTTAAAATCCTTCTTGGACACACCCTTGGTGGTTGTTAACCACTTCCACATGTGCCTCCATCTTCGCTGCTTAGCAGTGTTGTTTCCTGCCATCGCAGTAGTTGAAAATTCACAATATGTCTTACTTGCATCATCCTGGTGCATCATAAAAATACCCTTACGGGGTGTTACCAAAACACCACCATGACCGAGGCAATTTAGAGATATTTTTTATTTCATTTTTTTTTATCTTTATACTTATATTGATCGTGTTATCTCAATTTTTAGGAAACATGTTTTCGATTAAACTACTGGCTTTGTCTACCTAGCCAAAAATATTTGGCAAGACTGGCATACTACATAGAAATAGAATATCGATATCAAATTTTCGTAGCGTTGAGGCACTGCTATCCATTTTCTCACTGGGCCCCGCAATTCCTGGTATTGACCCTGCCAAAACGTTTAAGACGCAAAGCAAGAGAATGTCTGGGTGTGTCTTAACAAGGGAAGGGTTCGAAAAAAAGGTTGGAGATAGGTATTTTAATTAAAGTCGTTTGAATGAGCAGATACCAAAAGAAATAGTGTGTGAGGATGGAACCTTTATTAGCATGACGTTTCGTTTATCGTGTACTTGATAAAACCAAATGTCGAATTAATAAAAGTTCCGTTCTTACACGGTGTTTCTTTTGATAGACTTTGATAGACTCGTAGGGAACTGCCAACTGCATACGATAAGAACACACATACACACACACACTCGGTGGCGCGGTTGGAAGAGTCCCAGACTGTCACTACGGTGGTCCGGGTTCGAATCCTACCCAGGGTTGAAAATAATTTCGGTATCGCTGCGCTTCGAGTAGATACTCCAACTCTTGTGGACGAGGAGTTCGGTGTGTGTGTGCGTGTAAGGTCATAGCATTACCCATAGATCGGTCATACGATCTCTGAGCTCTCTTCCGAGAGGGAAATAGCTGTCGATCACGAGTCCAACACGTGATCCAAAGACCAAAGGTGAATCACACACACACACATTGTTTTTACATTTGAATACGAATTAAAATTAAATTTGATAATATGATCACCAGTGTGTATCAAAACGATTCGTATGATAGTTTATCCGATTCTTCATCCCGAGTCTTTGGTCTAACACAATATCTGTCAATATCAAGAAGTTTCTTCCTCCTTACAAAGGATTACAAAGGAGCATGCCGACAGGAGACCTTTTGGTCCATAACTAGGTCGAATGCAAAAAAAAAAAAAAATGATGATAAATAAATAAATAGGTAAAGTTAAATGATAAACAAAAAAGGTAGATAGTAAATAATAACAAATTGACAGATAAATGATAATAAATGATAAAGGAAATAGTAATAAACACAGACAATTGATAACAAACAAATAAATAAATAAATAAATGATAAATTGCAGACATTACAGCATCTCGCTTAGGTGATGTAGCGCATCCATCCTTACTCCATCCTCACTCATCCCTCACCCATTTATTTTTCTCTCATTTTAGCTTCCTGTGGATGAAGAGTCATCCTTCTCCACAGCTCACTACTTGGGTCAGAAACAATACAGCAAGGCACAGCACATCCACTGCATGGCCGATTCACTTACACGGCGACCATCCTCGTCACCTCATGCAAAAATAGAAAAGACGAGAAATTCCTTCAGACCGCGTCAATTTATAGTCCATTCACAACCATTCTCCGCTCACGCCTATCTCTTGCCTTCTTCCTTCCTCACTCAACTGACGTTCCCATTTTATTCAAAGTCGTCTTCACCCCATCCGAAATGTGATAAAGTTATTTAATTTTCGTACGTATTTCACGGCCGCAAGAAGTACTGTTTGGAAACGGAAGAATCAAGGAAAGCGACGAAGAAAAGTGCACGAGAAAATGTTTGGTAAAGGGTGCCAGACAGAGAGGCCATTAGGCACTGTCAACAAAGGAAAATACTTTGATCTTAACGTACGCATTGCCCCACCAAAATAATATTGATGATAGTAACAATGATAATGATAATAGTAGTAGTAATAATAATAATGAAAATGATGATAATAATATTATGATAATAATAATAATAATTGTAATAACAATAATGATAACAAACGTACTCGGTGGCGTATGGCCCAAGAGCGAAAGAACTTCAGAATTGAAATTGGTAATTCCTGGTCCATACATGTTGATACAATGTAACCCCGGGTGATCAATTTTGATCAATCCAACCTAATATTTAGCTACACTTGACCTCTTTTTTTTTTTTTTTTTTTTTCTTTTTTTTTTTTACGGGACCTAATGTTTGACAATAGTGAGAACATAAGAATAAGGGGAAACTGCAAGAGACCATGAGGTCTACACTTGGTAGTTTCATGGTCATTACCGCCTATCATTCCTATCCATAAATTTATCTAATCTTATCTTAAAACAATAGTTTCAGTACTCACTACTTGGTTACTGAATCTTTTACATTTATTAACCACTCTGTTGGTAAATATTTTTTTTTTTCTATTTCCTTAATCTATCCAATCCATATCCATTACTACGTGTTATCCCTATATACTAATAGAGGTTTAAGTATTGCATGTATGTGTTTTTAATCTACATATTTATAAAGAGTCTCAGAAAAAAAAACAATGAAAAGTAGAATGTACGGTGATCATATTCAGAGTACGGTCCTATTCACACTAGCGGTTTCAACCGCAGCAGTTCACTTACATTGTAAGTCAGTAGAGGCGTTCACACTTAACCACACATTTTTTTCTTTGACTTTGCGGTACCGCCGCGGTTTCCGCGTGGTTCAAACCGCTAGTGTGAACAGGGTCTAAAGTTTGGCGTACGGAATTAGTTTACTGCAAAAATAAGCTAATTTATTGCGATGTCTCCCTTTATCAGATAAGAATATCACAAGACTGGATGAACTTTGGAATCCGGCTGTACACATTACTAAAGGAAATAGGCAAGGACCTGTTTACCAATAGAGAGGTTATCGAATGGATTAGACTTAGTAACCACGTACTGAGTGCTGACATGGAACTCCCTAGTGTAGGCTTTATGGTCTCTTGCAGTCTCCCCCAATTCCTACGTCCTTATTCACTTAACTACTGACATAGTGTGTCATCTGTTACCTATACTGTCTTCATACATTTTCGCTTTGAATGTCTGTGAGTTTCAGCGAAATAAGGCAGGAGAGGTAAGCAACCTTCAGAAGTCGACTTTATATAAGAATTAAGGTAAAAAGGAAAACAAGTAGGTGTGGGATGGGTAAAGGTAAGGTGCTTGCCCTGCCTGGCTACTTTCCTTATCAGGGTGGGAAGGCCTTTTGGTATATGTATTTACATATGTTTAATCCTCAGTGGTTTAAGTTAACTTTTCCTCATCTGCCCACTATCCACCGTAACTGACGCCCAGATGACTACACATCAGACTTTCCACTTCCATCCCATCACTAGCGGTCTCACATTCGCTTAGTGTGGGTTCAAATCCCGAATGTTACCTGCTCCCAACAGCCCACAAAGCATATGGGACAAAGATAATGGCTTCGTCCGCAGCTACGCTTCTTCTGGCAGATTCCAATGATTCAATTGGATTTCGTCCAAGGTTGGAGTGTAACCGTAGCTCTACCTTCACAAGCGGTGATCGTATTTCTTCCTCTGCAGGTTGGGTTGCGGGCCTGGCTAAGGAATTTCCCTTCATCAAGGGCATTATAGCAGGGCTTGACCCGTCATCACGAAAGGTAAGGGTTGACTTAGAAAAGTGTGTTTAAAGTCGAGAATGGAATGCTGATACATGGTAAACAGACCCTTACGACACAAAACACAGAATAGGCCTGACCGCAGATTCAAACTACCCTAGATGCAACCACCACGCAGAAGACATAGATCACCTCATACGACAATGCCCTACATTAACAATCCCCAGACAACAACACAATATATCTTCCCTGAGTGACTTATGGTCCCGTCCAGAGGCTGTTGCCGGTTACTTGAAGGACGCGGGTCTTCTACAAGAGAAACCAAGGGCAACGGACTGATTGACTGAAGGTACGGTTATCCTAGTCAACGGATGGGTTGGATTCCGAGCCTAAGGATGGCTTTCATCCAACGCTGAAGGATTTGGGTTGGAATCCAATCCTAGGGATGCTCAACACAATACCGTTGTAGTTCACACCTCGGAAGAGATGTGGACTACAACAGGGAAAGAAAGCGAAAATATATGTTAATAGTATTCATATTTACGACATATTTATATATATATATATATATATATATATATATATATACAACCTATTTAGTAAAAAGAGATCAATTATTCAATAGCATAAGATTATCTTGAAATAGAAAATAGATGTTGTGTAATGTATATTGTGGGAATAATCACTCGACTAATGCTGTATGTAAACATTGCATTTTTTTTTTTTTTTTTTTTGCGCGCGCGTGAAAATTCTTCTCACTATTTGCTTGGTATCTACACTTTTTGCCGTGATGGAGTGGAATATTGAAGATATCCGTGTTCTAATAGAGAACATACGACCACTAGAGGCGCTTTGGGATGTGAAGCATCCCGACTATATTAAGAAATAATGATAATATTATCTCTTTCACTGAGTCTGCCCTTCAATTATAATTTTCTATGGATGACAAATGTCTTCTGCCTAGTGCTCGATAATCTATGTGTGTGTGTTTGTGTGTATAAGAAATGCAAACATTGTCAAAAATGCATTTATAGAGAGATCGCAAGTCGTTCAAAGTTATTTAGGATAAGATATTTGAGAAAGTGGCAGATGCATTGGCTCTGTCAATTAGAGTTCCTTGTTCTGGATAGAGGGTGGGGCTTGCTATAGCTCCGTTTACGTGATTGGTGGGAATTTCTCTACACGGTAAGGCTGGGCTTACGTGAAACCCCATATCATAGGATGAACGAATGCTAAAGTTGAGCTTCAAGCTTTTCGTCGACTAGTGTAACCCTACCTTGACAGACACAAAACTCACCTCGTTCTTGGTAGACATCTTAGATCATCTGGAGCGTTTCAAAGAATGAGAGATTCCCATATGGGATGAAGTATCGGGACCTAGTTATGGACCAAAAGGTCTCCTGTCGGTATACTCTTCCGTTGTAATCCTTTATAAGAAGTAAATTACAGACTTAACCTGTTAGATCTCTTTTTTTGACTCCTTAATAGTGAACAAAGGATATTCATTAATTTAGTTAAACTTTAGGTTTAAGTCTGGTGTAAGTGGTAAAAGAAATACTTCTAAGTTCTCAATACTTTAGGTCTAGCAGAACTAGCAACCCAGTAACGCATTGCATTTGTCTTTTTTCGAGATAGTTTGAGGAGGAACTGGTGGCCCTCAAGAAGGAATGTCCGCAGCTTGTTGGAGTTCGCTTCATTTTGGAGTTTTACGTGATCCCAGAGGCCAAGAAGTACTTGACTTCGCCCGAGTTCATTCAAGGACTTAGGGTGCTGGCCAAGCATGATCTTACCTTCGATCTCCTCCTCAGGTGCGTTCGAGTATCGTCTCGTTTTCTTGGTCCTTTGTAGGAACTTTCTCTTTTTCCCATACCACCTCTTTTGGATGGGCGATATATATATATATATATATATATATATATATATATATATATATATATATATATATATATATATATTATATATATATATATATATATATATATATATATATATAAGGGCATAAATTAATTCGTGTTTCACAGCATGGTTTCTCCAAGGGTAAGTCATGTGTGACTAATCTTCTATCCTTTTACACTAAGGTATATAAGGCGGCAGACAACAATGAAAATTACGATGTTATTTACCTTGACTTTAGCAAAGCGTTCGACAAAGTGCCACACCAGAGACTACTAAATAAAATCAAAGCCCATGGCATAGGAGGAAAAGTGTTAGAATGGATTAGAGCTTGGATTAGTAACAGAAAACAGCGGGTCACCATAAATGGAATAAAATCTAGGTGGGGCAATGTTACTAGCGGGGTCCCCCAGGGCTCGGTTTTAGGTCCCTTGTTGTTCATTATGTATACAAACGACTTAGACGAAGGGTTAAATAGTGATGTTAGTAAGTTTGCGGACGACACTAAAATAGGACGCCTAATTAGGTCAGGAGATGACGCCCAGATTCTGCAGGATGACCTGTATAAGCTGTTAACATGGTCGGTGAAATGGCAAATGAACTTCAATATCTCTAAGTGTAGCGTGTTAAACGTAGGGCTACACAACCCCGAAAATAGATACAACTTAGATAACACGTTTTTAGAAAAATCTGAGTGCGAGAGGGACTTGGGAGTTCTGGTGAGTCCGGACCTTAAAACCAGGAAGCAGTGTATTAGCGCCAGAAATAAAGCTAACAGTGCATTAGGCTTCATTGCTAGGACGGTAACGAATAGAAGTGCAGAGGTAATTATTAAACTCTATCTAGCGATAGTTAGACCCATCCTTGACTATGCGGTACAGTTTTGGTCTCCGTCCTACAGAATGGACGTAAATTCACTAGAATCAGTACAGAGAAGAATGACCAAAATGATACAAGGACTCGGAAATTTGCCTTACGAAGAGAGGCTTAGGCACCTAAACTTACACTCTCTGGAAAGACGCAGAGTGCGGGGTGATCTAATAGAAGTGTTCAAGTGGATCAAAGGCTTTAACAAGGGTGATGCAAACAAGGTCATCATTATAAAACAACAGGGCAGGACTCGCAGTAATGGGTATAAACTGGACAAATTTAGATTTAA
This sequence comes from Oratosquilla oratoria, assembly GCF_046742065.1. Taxonomy (NCBI): domain Eukaryota; kingdom Metazoa; phylum Arthropoda; class Malacostraca; order Stomatopoda; family Squillidae; genus Oratosquilla; species Oratosquilla oratoria. Next base: position 64,226,984 of record NC_134786.1, read on the forward strand.
GAAGGAAATAGGCAAGAATTGGTTTACTAATAGGGTGGTCGATGAATGGAATAAACTTAGTAACCATGTAGTAAGCGCTGAAACTATCAGTTGTTTTAAAAAACGATTAGACAACTTTATGGATGGGGATGACAGGTGGTGATGGATACGGAGTTGCCTAGTGTAGGCCTTATGGTCTTTTGCAGTCTCCTTTATTTCTTATGTTCTTATATATATATTTGTACAACACTGAATGGGTCCCAGTGATTAGAGATACATTTTAACAACCACAGTGCACTTTAATTCTAAACCACCAAAGGCCGAAATCCAGAAATTTAAATGCGGTACTGCCAAGGACTCGAACCCAGCATCCACATGATAAGTGCCGAAGTAACTTACCAACTAGGCTATCAAGAGAGATATAAGTAGAGCGCAACTTTTCTTATATATTTGTGTGTATATATATATATATATATATATATATATATGTATATATATACATATATATATATACATATATATATATACATACATATATATATACATATATATATATATATATATATATATATATATATATATATTTCTAGTCTTGAAATATGTATTTTTTGAACAATACACGACTGCAATTTTCGTTCTCCCACAATGCCTCTTCTTCTTGGGCAGACCACCTATCATGGAAGCTGCCTTGGTTGCCGCAAAAGCCGTCCCAGAGGTTCGAATGGTAGTTGACCATTTGGCCAAGCCGATGATCAAGGAGGGTCTCATTGATCCCTGGAAGAACCGACTCGAAGCTATGGCCCGCTGCCCGAACCTGTACTGCAAACTGTAAGATTTCCCAAGTCATATTTGTGTTTCGTAAAAAAAGTAATCAATCAAATAAATTTATGATAATAATAATATTAGAAGTAGTAATAATAATAATTATAATGATAACGATAGTTATAATGATAATAATGATAATAATAATAATAATAATAATAATAATAATAATAATAATAATAATAATAACAATAATAAATTTAGTAATAAGTACCGTGTGTTTGTTATGCTCATACGCTGGGGGCGTTTTTCTGCGCAGCGTGTTTGTACTTTATAATTTGAGCATAATTTGATATGTCTCTACAGGTACGTTGCCATCTTGTATTATGTACGTGTTAAGCATGTGATGTATATCAAGTGTCTGTGTTACGCATATTGCATTGTATATTCCATAAATTATGTGGTGTCCGCATGTTGACATGAAGATGTGACGCAGATAAAATCTTTCCCGTGAAAGATTCGACGTAGTAATAAAATCATCAGCATCATATTCAGCCAAAGAGGGGGTAATATGACATCATCAGTTTCCATCTAACGAACTCTTGAGACCCGTTTGGTTTGTTTCCAGGTCTGGTTTGGTCAACGAGGCTGAACGCAAGTTCTGGAGGGCCAGCGATTTTATTCCTTACGTTGAGGTGAGTTATTTAAGCAAAAAGAAAAAAAAAGTAATAATAATAAATAGATAAATGAATGAATAAATAAAACTCCATGTTGGGACAGAGACTTTATTATTGTGGCGTTTGGATTGTTGCAGTTACATTATGTAAGTGATTCAACCTTTCTCCCGTTACGTACCCAGAGTCATCAGACCCAAGGTAAAACGAATACTACAAGGTACGTTAGCGGGGGGGGGGGGGATTGAGGGAGAGCCAGAAAACCTCTCCACTTCGCTGGTAGATGATGACGTCAACGGAAATACCGAGACCAGGGTTCCGCGGGTCGAGAGCTGTCAGTCACTCACACACCCGTGTGTGAAGCGAAGCTCCATCTTCTGATTAAAGGGGTAGCTAAGGTAGACAAATAACATATAAAAATTCCAACATTTTGTATAGTGCAGAAGTACAATGCCGTTAGACTGAAAGGTGATAAAAATACACATTTCTTTTCACTACCCAAAGATAAAGAACTTAGAAAGAAATGGATTGAATTATGTGGCACACACAATACTCGGTCATCTGGATATGTATGCAGCCGTCATTTTGAAAGTAACTATTTATTAGCAACATTTCCTGAAATTTTCATTCAATTGCAAATAAACAGACTAAAGAATCCGGTTAAAACATAACTGAGCTTGGTGGAGATAAAGGTCTACATATAAAATCCACGCTTGACATGTCATCCCATCTAATAACTCGTCATATTAATATAATCCACCTAATGTGGCATGGAAAACATTTTTATAACTTTTCTGGCGGTCATATCTCAGATACTGATAATTTGAGGATAAGAAAGTGATACTGAGTAATTTCAGTACTATGAACATCATAGTGTAATTTTAAAGTCTACCATACATACAGATGGTTTTCTTTAAAGTTTACATTTTCCCTCCACCTCTCACTCTTCCCCTCTGGATTTCTTATGACGTCACGGTGGAGGTGCGCGGAGGGGGGGGGGTGCTCAACAACATACCTTATAGTATTCGTTTTACCTTGATTAGACCATCGACCTGTACCCCCATTAACCTGACACAGCATAAAGAATGGTAATACATTAATACTAATTAGATATACAATGGTACCGCAATGGATATCAAATGATTCAGATTGTCAAAACTTTATTCATAATTTAAGCATTAACACAAAAAACAATGTACAGTGATACTACACATGCAAGAGTGAAACAGTAGTTAATTTAGCTAGTCATCAGTCCCACGAACATGAGGTTGAAAACCCATGAAATATGCAATGGGAAGAAATAAGGTGAGGGGGCATTTGTCCTCTGATGATGGACAAAATTATGAGAGGAAAAATGGTGTGGAGGGCAACTAGGAATAGCTTTCCAGTATTTTGTTTGCAGTTGGAAGCAATGCACAAGCCATTACACCTGTTAGGCAAGTGCAAATCCCTTACTCCCGCCACCCACCTCTCAGTGTATCGAGAAGTTCCTAAATTACGCCCACTCATGGGGTTACACCACTTCCTTGTAATAGTTTATCTAAATTGCTACAAAAAATAAACTTTATCATGACATTAGTATTGCAACATAATGATTTCAACGACATACTGCTCTAGGCCATGCTCACACTAGCGGTTTGAACAGCACCTGAAACCGCAGCAGTACCGCATAGTCAAAGAAAAACTGCGCGGTTCTGTGTGAACGCCATCATTGGCTTACACAGTTATTGAACCGCCGCGGTTCAAACCGTTAGTGTGATCAGGGCCGCATGTTAAGGGTTAGAATGGAGCATGCGTACTAAGCCTACATGAGAGAAGATTATGTTCTTTCTTTGTCTCTCACCACCCACTCCTCTCTATATCTTGAGATCTTTAGTTCTATGGGCCACTACTGAAAGGCGTAAAACTTGATCCTATCAAACACACCACGAAGTTAGATTTACTCAAACTGTTCTGGAAATACCCTTGTGCTTTATTGATATCCTAAGAACACACACACACACACACACACACACAACTAATGATATATAAGTGGATTTATTCTTGCGATGGTTGATGGAACATGCATTTTCTTTAGATGCTGAAATGCAGCTCGTAATTGGTGTAAAACCATAAAGAATTTGTCTTTTTTATTTATTCATCCATTTATTTTGATTTATTTGTTTATTTATTTCTTGGGGGTGAGGTTATGCCAAGGTGATTGAGCCTAAAGGCATTGGAAATCTGATCTACACAGAAAATTTAGTGATTTAAACAATTTATGATTTTATTCTGAACGAGATGCCCATTCCTCAAGGCGGCTTGACAAAGTGACTTGATAGACGAGTGTGGATTTTAGTTCACGCTTGTAGGGGCGTCCACGGGATTTTTTCTTTTCTTTTCTTTTTTTGGGGGGCATGAATATACATATATGGTTAATAGTACAGGGTTATATCAAAGTATTTCAAATTGGGCGCATAGACATATATTTACATTATCTACAAGAGTTACATTTTGACTTTCATCAGTCATAACCTGATATTCTATGAATTAAAGAATTAACGAAACTATACATGACGACTGGCAGTTTCAAACACGCCCGGGATTTCCCGGGGGGGGGGAACTAAACCCCCCCCCCCCCTTGATCCCCCCTCCCCTCCCCTCCGGACGTTCCTGTAAGCTTATCATGAACAACAATACTATTATCCTTACGAGCTAAACGTTCTGTTTTAAGATAGATTCAGAACAATCTTCACAACTCTTTTTGCCTTTCCCCGCAGCATGCTGTATCCGTCTTCGGACCCGACCGAGTCATGTTCGGATCGGATTGGCCCGTTTGCGAGGAGCAAGGAGCCGACCACAAGCGGGTTCTCGAAATCCTGGCGACCATCCTTCGACCAAAGCTCTCGGATGAAGAAATGCACAAGGTCTTCAGCGCCAACGCCAAGAAGTTCTACAAAATATGATTTGGCGTTCCGCTGTCTTGAATGTTTCCAGTAGCTGTTCAGGAACTGAAAATGTGTTGTTGTCATCGTTGTTGTCGCTAATCATCGTAGATATTAAAATCATCCCATGCATACTCGTTTGATTGACCAAAACCAGTTTTGTCCGACGTTTCCATTTGCGGCCTCCACTGATGTTGGCAGTACAGTTACCAAACACCATCTATACCAGGGGTTCTCAACATATATTCTCATGCTCCACACTCATGTTTTGCTGTTTCCAAGTCTTTTAGATCACTTCAACACTGAATATAATCACTAAGTATCCACTAAGTGCCACTAGTTTTCGTTGTTGTTGTTTTTTTTGTCTCACTTATGAAACTGTTTGGTTCCCTATTGGTTCATGACCCACAGCTTGAGAACCACTGAGCTATACTTTCACTGTCTACATCAGTAAAGAGCCTAAATGCCGCCCCCGCCCCCATCAACACTTCCCATCTCCACCATTCCTTACAACCTGTTTTAGCTATCGGCTTGCGAAATAATCAGACTGATTAAAAAAGATATATTCAATGTCCCTATTGCAGAAAGAATAAGGGAAAATATTTCACATTCTGTTGATTCTAACGCAAAATTCGTATATTACGATAAAATATTCAGGCTCCTTTGACCTTTTTATATTTATTTTGTATGCCTTGTGGGCGGTATGTTCAGACTAGAATTGCCGCCCCTCTAAATGTGGTGCCTCAGGGCATATGCCCCCCTCCCCCCCATGTGAGGGCCCTGCATCAGTGCTTCCCAAACTAGTTCGGGCGAACTCCCCCCCCCCCCTTAAGAGAGGAGTGAGGAGGATATATGATGGGGCGTGTGAAGTCATCTGTTCCAAAAATAATAACAATGAAATCATTCTTAGAACAAGTATTTGCCTTTACAACGTACAAATTATTCCATCAGTACCCCATCCCGTTTTCTATTAATACATAAGTGAAAATATAGAAATATTATTTCATATAAATAAATAAAAAGGTGAGTGGGGGGCGTCATATAAGATAGTTTAGGAACCATTTGTCTATATAGTAACGTCTTGTTAGGAAACAAGAAAAAGGCTGTGTTTACACCAAGCGAATCGATTCAATTCATGAAGAATCAACACTGGTTCGCCACACTAGTTTCAATGTAACTGTTTACACCAGGCGAATCAATTGACTCGATTCGCCTGGTGTAAACGGTTACATTGAAACTAGTGTGGCGAATCAACACGATTCATGAATCGTGTTGATTCTTCATGAATTGAATCGATTCGATTCACTTGGTGTAAACGCAGCCTAAGGATGAAAGTAACCCGGGATCATCTACGACTAGTTAAAGGTTAGACGTAGCCCAGGTACAAAGATAAACAAGACCAAACAACGTGAATCCCAAAAATGCATACGATACTTCATACCGGGTTAGCTCAAACGGTCAGAGTTAAAAGAAAACAAACAAAATTCATCTCGATTAAGATACATTGTGTAATCATGAATTATTACAACAAATGTGGCATGGCAATTTTAACTGTAACATGTTGGATTCCCCGTCTTGCGGATCCCTGTTTGATAAACACCTCTACTGGTCGAACGAATGTCGATAAAATGGCTCCCCTACTCGATTCTTGCCAGTAAGGAGGGTGTGTTGAATTAATGTCGATGATAAAATATAATAAATACCCGAAGGCTTTCAGATCTACTTGGGCAATCATGCGAAGAGGTGGAAATCCTTGGTTTTACATTTATGAAGGAAAGGGAAAAAAAGACTATTTTATAATTCTATATATACCTTATGTTAATGCTCAAAGGAAAGGAATTCATAGACAAGTACGCTTACGTCCGTTGTCACAAGACGACACGAAGGTTAAAAAAAAAAATCCACTTACTAATGAAAACAATTGAAAGGTGGAATGAACTCACAGTGAAAAAGATACATGCTCTAAATATAAGTGTCTGTGTTAAAAAGCTGTAAAAATAAAGAAAAAATTATGCAGGGTACATACTGGTTGCCAGGAGCATTTATTTATGACTAAAAGTGACAAATAATGTATATGACCACAGCAAAGTCTAAAGATGAAAACATAAGTACGTGATCTTAGAAGCAGTAGTCCTATTCCTATACATATTACAGTTAGGTAAACACAAATACATATATCCACATGTGCGCTCTAACAGAAATTGACAAGCACAATATTTCTATCATCCCTTTTCCTACCGAAGTTGAATGAAGTCAGTGGTGCATACATACATGTACCAAAGGCTTTTTCCCACTTTCAAAGGAGGTAGAGAAAAAAAAAAATCCACTCCCACCCATTCCATTCTCAACATACCCCACTCCCATCCACCCCCTTCCCTCCCTCTTATCTTGGCACCTCCTGGATGACTGGTCATCCCTGCATCTCGCCCACTGCCCTGGGTCAGAAGCAGTGTCGCAAGACACAGCACATCCACAGCAAGGCCGCTTCATTAAATCGGCGACCTCCCTCTCCGTCCTCTTATGCAGAAAAGGAGAAAGGCAGGGAGAAATCCCTTTGGGGTACGTCAATTTATTTTCCACACATACTCCCTCACCCCCCATCCTCCACCCACTCTCCTTCATGCATCACAGTATTATCCATACACAACCATTCTCCATACACCCCTTTCATCTGTCCTCTCCCGTCCTTCCTCAATAGACATTCCCCTCTTTCCCAATGCCCCTTTTACACTATCCATCCATCTCATCCTAGGTCGCCCCCTCATGTTCACTCCTTCCACCTCTGCCATCCACACCTCTTTTACTAGTCTTTCTTCATTAATTCTTTTGATGTGTCCAAACCATCCCAATACTCTTTCATCAACCCTATCTCCCAACTCCCTTTCCACCCCTGTTTTCCTCCTCACCTCCTCATTTCTCACTCTATCCAGCCTAGTAACTCCTATCAATGGTAGTCAATGGTCAACAGTTGTCAATGGTAGCTGGAATAAAGAGGAATAACGCCTTACGCGAGAAAAAATACGAGTGTTTAATACTTTAAAAGGACGTTATAGAAATAAACGAAACTTGTCGGTAACTTAGATTCAAAATTAAGATTCCACTCTACCTTGGACCAGCAGGAGCATCAATCTATAAACTTAATCGTGTTGAAGGAGCTGACCTGCCTTGCACTTATTTTGAACCTTTTCAATGCGCGGGAGTATTCGTTTCATTGCATTAAATCCCTCAGCGGAACCCAGAACAAATGTGTTAGTCCTGAACGACAGTTAGGCGATTGATTGAAATGGTTTCATCGTTCCCCTGCGCAAATTTTGTGAATTATGTGTGCGTGTATATATATATATATATATATATATATATATATATATATATATATATATATATATATATATATATATATATATATATATAAATATATGAGTAGCAAAACTTGTTGGTTATTCCCAGCAAGTTATCCACTTTTTCTAGCTGCAACAGTCAGTAGCATGCTACTCACTTTGGATACAAGAAATCAAACTAAGTAGCAAAAGCAAGTAGTATGCTATTGAGAACTGCCCAGTGTGCCGCCACCTTTAGATTTTCACATTTTCATTGCAAAAGTTTTCTTTCCAGTGATCACTCTTGCATAACTGAACACAAATTACTAGTTTCTTATTAGCATACATATCAATCAGTGAATCAAACCAGCCATCTTGAGTCTACTGCTGAACAAAGGCCTCTTCCATAGCATTCTATGATTTACACGACCTCACAAAGTTGCAAGCCCATCTCCACCATATACATCTAGTATGTTGCCATGAACAACCTGTGATTCCCTCTCCCACGCCCCCACCACCGAACCCCACGAGGGGAGACTAGGTATGTATAGTACCCCAATAGTCTCAGGGGTCATGAAAGAGTATACGTAGCTAGGTGGTGGCTGATCGACTTGTGGCGTGCCTAACCCGGAGATTCATGTCAATCAGCCCAGCCGATTTGCCTCTCCGAGCCAGGTGGGACCACCCGTCCTGATCTGGTTAGAGGACCATAGAGTCGTGTTGCTAGTCCCAGGGGGACACCTCAGTGTAACCACGGCCCTGGGACATCACTCAGACTCCAGGACTCCCGTCTCCATGCTCTACTGGGATGCCATGCACGGCAAACACGTGGCTTAGTGACCCATAACGGGGATGGATGGCCATTGACTCAAAGATGATCTTTCCTTTTTATAGTTTAGTCGCCGACAATCTGGCCATGCAGCAGATAGTACTGGGTTACATGGTACCAGTAGAAGGACAGTACACCTTACCTGACACGATTCACCAGTAGTGAAGCAAGGGCGTGACCTCGCCCTAATACTTTTCAGCACCTACATGGACTGGGTATTGGGTAGAGTTGTTGATCAATATTACAGCGGAGCACCTATTGGCAACACAAAGGTCACTGACCTTGTATTTACTGATAATGCTGTCCTTTTTTACGGAGTCGTTTGAGGTCTTGGTTGCAGCTCTTGAGTCACTGCACAGGGAGGGGGCTTGGGCAGTGGTGGGTCATGTCAAGAAGGAAGTACTTCGAAGGATTGGCATTGCCCGTGGTGTTATGGACTCGCTCGACCAAAGTATATGGCGTTGTCGTTCTTTATGCAAGAGGACTAAGATTCAAATCAGTCGCCTGTGATCCCTGTCTTACTGTATTTTGTGAGACATGAACATTGAATGCTGACTTGAAGAGGCGTCTCGATGTCTGGATGTCTGGAATTACTTCATATCAAACCAGAGACTGTACTGTGAGACTTAGTCTAGGCCACCAGCATAGTTCGTGAACGTCAAATCCGGCTATATGGGCATGTGGCACGTTTCCCTCATATTGATTCTACTCACAAGGTTGTCTCCATAAGACATAACCCACGTTGAAAGAGACGAAGTGGACCTCCATAGAATTCATGGCTGAGGCAAGTTGTCGAGAGTTGTTTTGAGGTGGGAAGGGTATCTACATGGGAGCTTGCTCAGAGAGACCAAGGGGTCTGGCTCCGACGTGCGAGTGAAGCAACGCGCTCCCTGGCGTATGCCCCCAATTGATGATGGTGATGATGATACTGATGATTATATATTGTTTTCTTTTTCGTTTACACGAACAAGTAAACGTGCACGTACACAAAACTGGTATTTATTTGCATCATTACACTTCATAGTGCCCTAGTTGGTTTGTACAATTATTCGGAATATTCATATGAAAAAACAAATGTACCAACCACTAATTTCTAGAAATCAGTGGTGGCAACCTTCCAGCGAAAACCTTACTATATTTGTAAAAACACAGAAAATCGAACTGCCAATGAAAGACAAAAAGAACAAGACAGTCATATTTTTATCGTGTAAATTTTCTGTAAAGATATGATAATGAATTTAATTACTTATTTGTAACATTTGTTTTAGCAATACAAAATAAGTATATAATGACGCAAGAACCAATTTCTTTGTTGTTGTCTGCAAGTTTGTCCGAGTTTATTGTTATGGCTTTAATAAATTAATGAACTTCTAGTATTTTTGTGGTGTATGAAAATGTAATCAATTAAATAAATTAAATATATTTAATTCTTAAAAAGTTAAATATTTGATAATTTTCTAGTTGGATCCCCTAGTTTTTATCTGTAACAATTCCTGCATTCGGACATCAGCAAAATGTCGTACCTGCAGACGGAGATCCTGAGCCATAGTCGGAAAGTTTGTTCCTTCTACAAAAGAGCATTACGAAATTTAGAGTCATGGTATGACCGAAGGTATGTAGTGAGTGTTGCCTTTGAATAATAGGAATGGGAACTTTGGTGGTGACCTATATTAGTAGTACCGGCGCCAGTAGTCCAGGACGGCTAAATCTGTTTATATATAGGCAGAATAATATTGTGAAATATTGAACCATCATTGCATAGATGTGTATTTATAGAATGTTGCAGAGTTAGATGAGGGTATTTACATTTTCGTGGGTAGTGGTTAAAGATAGTGTCCTCAATATTCTTGCCCCAGAGGTTCCACAAAGTTGAAAAACAATCCCTTCTATTTTCAGACTCAAAGAAAATAGGTCATTGGTAATTTATTATGCAGTTTTTAAGTAGGGGAGACGTGGAGGAGAAATTGTATAGCTGGATGGGACCAGTATACTCGTGAAGTACCAACATGTCTAGGTCCCTCGGTTTTGAAAATCTGGTATTTGATTGCTCATCAGTTATGTAATTTTGGATTAGGTTATTTTTTAAAGGACTTGGTGCATTCTTAGAGGGAAGAGTTCATCATATGAATAGTGAGAAACATTTGGGCATAGAGATTGATTATATGCAAACGTTCGTCAAACATGCATTTACTTGTTCGATTTGCTTGTTGGTGTCGTGAGGTCCTTCCTTGCAGGTGTGTGGTCCACAGCTGCTGCCAGATCTGGTGTATGTACAAAATGTCCACTTAAATTGATCTGGTACGGTGTTATTGTTAAAGGTCCTACACCTATTGGTGTGCCCTGGTACTGGGGGCTCGTCTTTCACAGATTTTAGGAACTTGTCCAGTCTAGTTTTGAATTTGTCCACTAGGCAACCAGTGATGTTCTTCACATTTTCAGACATTGCATTAAAGATTTTAAACCCATCATGATCATGTACCAGATTGGACACCAGTAGGGTGTTGACTCTTGGTGGGGCTTTGGATTATATGCTCCTTCAGTAAATTTTTAAAGTGCATACCTATGCAATACAACAATGGAAAATTAAACTAATTTTGTAAATCATAATACATCAATGTAATATATGTTATTTTTGGAGGAAATTGATAATAAAAAAGGTTGCTAAAAGCTATAAACAAACAAAGTAGCCATTTTGGTTGAGGTGGAGACTGAAGAAATTAAAGTATGATAAATTTGTCTATTCTAACCTAACCTACCAACCTAACATACCTACCTAACCTAACCTGCATTTAGTATTGCGTTACCTGTAATTCTAAGGTCATCAGGGTTGTCATAATTTCTGTATATGTTTTAGCAACGTTTTCTGATATTGATTTCCACCAAGAAAAATATTGAATTGATGTATTATAATTTACAAAATTATTATTTAATTTTCTAATGCTATACCGCATAGGTGTGCACTTCTAAAAATATACCACTCCTTCTGTTGCACTTGCATCCTCTTCTTTCATTGTGGGCTGCAGGAGTTTTTAGGCTATAGGGTCAGGCACTTTTTGCTCCAGGACCTTTCAGATTTCCCATCTCCTTTGCTGTGAGTATATGACAAAATCAGTAGAGCTAAATTATTTGATGGCTTGGTTATTCAGCATTTACTGTATCTGGATGTCATTATATTCAAGCTTCTTCACTAGCCAAGTTTGGCTTACACTAGGATACATCAATTGGGTATGGATGACATACCTCATAAAAGATGTTGAAGCTCACTGGTGCATGGCAGGGATACTTCTGGAGCTGAAAGGACAGTTGGATAAAGAAAGGCTAAGGAAACAGAACATATTCCTCTTTAAAATTTAGCTGCTTAATATTTACCATACATACATACATATACCAAAGGTTTTTTCCTCCTTACACAGGGGGGGTAGCTAAAAAGAAAAAGGCATAGAAATCACTCCCACCCATTTCATTTCCCATATATTCCACTCCCCTCCACCCTCCTCCCTCCCTCCTATCTTAGCACCTCCTGGATGACGGGTCATCCCTGCATCCTGTCCACTGCCCTGGGTCAGAAGCAGTGTCGCAAGACACAGCACATCCACAGCAAGGCTGCTTCATAAATTCGGCAACCCCCCTCTCCATCCCCTCATGCAGAAAAGGAGAAGATGGGGAGAAATCCCTTTGGGCTGCGTCAAATTTTTTCTCATACATACTTCCTCACCCCCCATCCCCCACCCACTCCCCTTCATGCATCACAGCTTCATCTATACACAACCCTTCTCCACATTATATATTTACCAAAATGGCTAAACTATCATTGTCAGGAAAAAAAATTGGTAAATCCAAAGAAGTGTTCACCCAAATGATATAGGAATAGAAAATTAAATATTAAGTTTTTAAACTATAATATGTCAATGTAATATACATTTTTGTGTGGGGAAATTAATAACAAAATAAAGTTGCTAAAACTGATGCAATAGTGACAGCTCAGAGATCGGTGAGCTTCAAGATGCAATGTTTGTTTTTGTTGTGGAAGATGAGCTAACGGAAATCTAATATATTGGTCTAGTCTTACTAACCTGACCTCCAATGGGGTATGCATTTAGCATCCCTAGAAGTCAACAGGGTTGTTGTCCTCAGGGAATCGTATGATTGTATGGGACTGGACAGACAACGCAAACATGACAGCTCGAAACTTGCATTGTAGCTCTGGTAATGAATTGCTTTTAGCTCTTTTTTCTCCTGCCAAGATAAACATATGTTGACGTATTTTAATTTACCAAATTTATATTTATTTTTGCATTGATATATCACGTAGGTGTGAGCATCCTTAGTAATACCTGTACTAAAAATATTTGTCTAAATATATCAAGGGCTCCCCATCATAAGGAAGGCAGCCAAATCAAAGGCATGCACCCACTCCCACTCATTCCACTCCTATCCACCACCCTTTTTTTTCCCTCTCATCTTAGCTCCTCATGGAGCTAAGATGAGAAGGAAACAAGGGTGGTAGATGAGAGTCCAAGCCTTTGACTTGGCTACCTCCTTAATACGGGGGAAGAAGCCCATGGTAAGTAGGTATGATAAAATATTATACACTTTCCTTTTGTCAATTACCAAACACTTGGGATAGTTAGAATAGGATAATTTTGACCAAATATTGGCTGGGGTTTTTAAAAACTACTACTACCCCAGTTATTATTCCACCCAGACACTTAACTCCGTTATTCTATAATTAATCTTAACAATTTCCTCTCCATTCACTGCCACACGACCTCAGATGCTTAAGACTCGTCACTTGCTCCTCTCGCCCATCACAGTCACATACAACCTGTTGCCATTTTCATTCTTTGTGCATCACATCATGAACTTTTGCCACGTTTACTCAAAACTTCTCTTACATACCCTTCAAAATTGTCACCAACAGATTTAGCCTCTTCAGAACCAGTCACAAGTGCAGGTCACTATAAAAGGTTCACTTTTCATGCATTTTCAGTCTCACCCATGAATTCTATACTACTGCCTAGCACTCTTTTATTTACTTCCCTTAGTACTCCATGTATGCTTTGAACAAACATGGTGACATGACACAATCCTGATGTGGCCAAACATTTGCCACAGGCCATTTGTTTTCTGTTCCTGACATCCACATGCATTACTACCGGTATCTTAAGTTAAAAATAGTATAGGTCATATGCTTTGTACTCTATATTAGTTGTAAATAAAGTGGAATGAGCCCCTACTGACTTTTAGTTTGTTTTCAGGCCAGCATATCGTTACCGAGCAACACTGCTGCGGGCAGAGTTTGATAAGAACAAAGATGTGAAGGATCTTCGTATTGCTCAGCAGCTTCTTGAAAAGGGTGAACAGGAGCTCTTTGAGAAACAACACTACCAGCCTAAGAAGTGTAAGTATCATACTGTAAGATATTTGTGACTGGGTTTGGGTTTTACACAGTAATATATTTACCTAATTGTATTATACAGCCTGAGAAGTGTGATAGGGGTTACTGGGCTGGATAGAGTGAGAAACAAGGAGGTGAAGAGGAGAGAGGGGGTGAAAAGGGAGTTGGGAGATGTGATTGATGAATGAATATTGGGATGGTTTGGACACAGAAAGAATGAGTGAAGAAAAATTAGTAAAAGAGGTGTGGAAGGAGTGAACATGAGGGGGTGATCAAGGATTAGATGGATGGATGTGTAAAAGGGGCATTGGGAAAGAGGAGAATGTCTGTTGAGGAAGGAAGAGAGAAGACAAGATAAGGGTGAGGGGAGAATGGTTGTGTATGGATGATGCTGTGATGCATGGGAGTGAATTGGGGATGGGGGAGGTGAGTGAGTATTATGAATGATATTTTGATGCAGCCTGAAGGGATTTCTCCCCGTCTTCTCTTTTTCTACATGAGGTGACAGAGGGGGGTGGGCACTGATTAAATGAAGTGGTCTTGCTGTGGATGTGCTGTCTTGCTACACTGCTTCTGACCCAGGGCGGTGGGTGAGATGCAGGTATGACCCATCATCCAGGAGGAGCCATGATAAGAGGGAGGGAGGGTGGGTGAATGGGAGTGGAGAAGGAATGGGTGGGGGTGGATTTTATGCCTTTGTTTTTTGGCTACCTCCTTAAAGAGGAAATAGCCATTGGTATATGTATGTATGTATTATACAGGAAAGGAACAATGATTGTTGGGTCCAGTATCATACTTTCCAGTTGTCATACCTATTTTCAAATTTATACATGATCATATGGTTTAATGTCACACACTCCCTCCTATCGGGAGGCTAGGACGATGCCCCTCACAGAGAGCTTTGTAGCATGGAATTTAATGAACCATGCCCTTGGTTCAACTTCGCCGGTGGCAGGATTCCAACCACCCTCACCTCGACCTTCGTCGCAAGTAATGTTGCCCTAATCCGGTCAGCCAGTGAGCTTCCTTACTTTATTGAAATTCATGTATTATTCCAGCTTGCTCTGTATTGCCTTCTGAGCTATTCTAAGTATTTAAACATAGTATAGAAAAATACATTTTTTCACATCTGTTATACCGGTACCATCAGAATTGGTACACATCATTTTTTACCTTCGTCACATCATATTTATGCACAGAATAACAAGGATAGACTTTATATTAGGTACTCTCTAACTTTTAGTATTTGGTGTATCCTCTCCTATTCTTCAAGCAAGACCTGAGGTGATGGGAAATGGAGAGGACGAGGTTTTGGGGAATGGATGGAGAGAAGTTAGCACAGATGTTTTGAAGAGTGGCAGAAAGTTTTGGCACATTTGATGTGTCATGCTTCCTCAACTGGGCTTTTATCAAAGCCCACAAATTTAGAGAAAAGTCAGGACTGTTACCTGGCCAATCCTTTATATATATGATTCCCACACAATCTAGTGAACCAGTTACCAATTTTGCTGTGTGAGCAGGTGCCCCGTCCTGCTGGTACACTTCGCATTAACCCCTTCCATATGATGACGCCTACATAGGCATCATGAGGCACGAATGGGTATATGAGGATGCCAGCGTTGGCACCTTCATTATTTTTATTTTGTAGTTATAACAGTGACCCCCATATTCTGTGAACAGGCTTGATCATATTTTCTACAGTTATTATTATTCAGAGTGAAAGAGAATGAGTAATACAGCTGTAACTTTATATTTTATAACACCAGTATTGTGATGCATCATCGAATGATCGTATATCAAGCAGCTAATACTGCCCACGAGTATTTGACTTGTATTGAACAGATATCGAAGCAGTTCTCACAATGTTCTGTCATCTCCTTGTTGACTGTAACATTCTTTGGTAAGACCATCAGCTTTCCAACAATGGTACCCAAAAGCATCCCATACCATGGCTGAATCAGGGTGTTTGACAGTCCTTCACTGTACCTGGGGGTGTAGGGGATCTTGACCTCCTTGGATGCTACTGATGGTAAAGGTGGCCTCATTGGACTACACTTTCTTCCACTTGTCCTGATCCCAGGCAAAGAATAATTTGGTTCTTTTGTCTGCATGTAATAATAATTTTTCTTTGGGGTTTGCAGTACTTATACCCAAGGTCATCATGGAGATGCTGCTGCACTGTGCTCAGAGACACATTGGCCAGCTGTTGAGGGTTCTTGTGTATTAATTCTTTAGCAGAAATGTGAGATTCCATGTTAACAAGGCACTGCAAGACCTTCGAGGTCCTGGGCATAGTCTTAGAGCTCCTCCTGGTCTTTTTCTTAGAAGCTCTGGGTCAGTGCTGCCAGTGTCACTACAACACTTGGTCCACCTCTGCACAGAACACAGTGGAATACCAAATCTTGAATTTTTTTTTTAAACTTTCCTCATATTATCAGGGCAGCAATACTTGCCAATTGGTCTTTCTTCAAGTCCTTTACTAAACCCATTGCTCAATGATGAACACAATAGTGCAAAGGGATAAGGGAGAAAAAAACATGATTTGCAGAGAAGAGCAAAATACATCTTTCCACCACAGAAGCCAGCAGTAACTGATCTATTCAAGGCTGCATGATGTCATCAGTCTAACTAGCCTGTACACGCCAATTTTCCAGACATATTTGAACCACTGTTTTAGTGGGTGGTCTCTTCCTCACCAGAATTGGCACAAGACATGCTGGGCCAATTCTGGTGGTGCTGACTGTACAGTGCAGAGAAAACAAGATCAGTCATTCAGTCTGTTGCCCCAGGTCTCTCTTGCTGAAGACCCACAGTTCCCAGGTAATAGTCAACAGCCACAAAATTGGACCATAAATCGCCCAGATATTGTGCCTTTGGCCATGGCTATAGTGGGGCAGTGTAAGATTAGATGTTCAGTGTCCTTTTGTGTGGTGGTTGCATTTGGGGCAGTTCCTGTGGCCAAGCCTCTTTTGTGTTTGTGTTGTTTCAGTGGTGGATGGTGATCTGAACACAGTAGTACTAGTATGGTTCTTGTTTCTCTTAGGAGGGATTTTTCTTCAGTTAATGTGTGGAGGGAGTGGTGTGCGTGCATGTGTTGTGGGAGGGGGGAGTAAATGATCAGCACCTGGTTGTGGTGGTCCAGCAATATGGACAGCGAAGCTGCCCATTCTCAAAGTCTGACCTCCCTCTCACCTCCAGCTTTAGGAGGCTGACATTCGGCCTCAGGACTGGGGCCCAAGATATTTCATTTTTAACATTAACTGTATTTCTTACACCTTTTCACACATGGAGAGCTGACAAAAAATGACTGCTCCCCAACTCCTACCACTTTTAGCTGGTGTCATAGGAAGTCTCTCACTAATACCACACAGGCAGTGGTTCAAATTTTCTTCCCAGAGAGATCTGTGGGAGGGCCTTAGGAATGTTACTAGCCATTGTGGGCAAGGGTTTCCATCTAGCAAAGCTCAAAGCATTGATCATGTCTGGAGGGAATTAAAAGATTAGCATGTTTAGTGGACAGTGTAGGAGTGCTTGTTTTGTGATCTCAGTGAATTTGTCTTTGTGTGGATGTAATGTGTGGTCTATCTATCTATCAAGAGCTTTTCCCCCCTTATAAGGGAGGTAGCCAAGTTAAAAGCATGTACCTACTCCCACCCATTCCACTCCCAGCCACCACCCTTTCCTCCTCTTATTTTTGCACCTCATGTATGATTGGTCATCCCAGTATCCTGCCCACTGACCTGGGTCAGAAGCAATGTAGCAAGATGATAAATCTATAGCAAGGCTGCTTCACTTAATTAGCATCCCCCCCTCTCTGTCCCCTCATGCAGAAAAAGAGAAGATGGAGAAATCCCTTCAGGCTGCATCAAAATATCATAAGCCACTCTCCACTCATCCTTGTCTCCTGCCTTCTCCTTTCCTTGCCCAACAAATATTCCCCTCTTTCTCAATGCCCCCTTCACCCCATCCTTCCATCTCATCCTTGGTTGTCCCCCCAAGTTGACTCCCATCACCTCTTCCTTCCACACCTTATTTACTAATCTTTCAGTCTTTTATCATTCATTCTTTCCATGTGTCCAAACCATCCCAATAATCTTTCATCAGCCCAATCTGCCATCTCTTTTTCCACTTCTGCTTTCCTCCTCACCTTCTCGTTTCTCACTCTATCCAACCTAGTAACCTTTACCATACTTCTCAGTAATTTCAACTCAAACATGTTTAAACTTTTACTCTCTGCCTCTCTTAAATTCCAAGTCTTTGACCCATACAATGCCGTCAGCACAATCACCCCTTCTCCCCTTTGCATCCATTCAGCTTCTCTTTTTGACTTTCTTCCAACTCCCTACCATCTTCAACCCTTGTACATCTCATCACCTTGCTTTTACACACATTCTTCAACTTCCTCCTATCACAAACTGTGGCACTAACTCCCTTAATCCCCCCATCTGACCCTGCCACAAGCACAGTGTCATCAACAAACAACAACTGGCTCACCTCCCACTTTTGTCCGTTTTCTTTAACCATCTCCAGTTCCCTGCCCATTACCTTCACCTCTACCTTCTGCACCACCCCATCCATATACATATTGAACAGCCATGGCAACATGGCACATCCTTGACGCAGTCCCACCTTTACCTCAAACCATTCACTTTTTCCAATTCCCATTCTATCTCAGGCTCTAATATTCTTGTAAGAACTCGACTGCCCTTAACAGCTTACCCCCAGTGCCATATATCTGAAAAACATCCCACAGTGTCCTCCTGTCCACTCAGTCATAGCCTTTTCTAAATCCATAAAGACCCCCAGAAAAAAAAATCCTTACCTTTTCCAGAAGCTTTCTCACATATCTGCCTTACCACAAAAATCTGATCCATGGAACTCTTACCTCTAAACACACACTGTTCCTTTCGTAATCCTCTTAATCAAAAGCCTCCTATAAGCCTTCCCAACTGCACTCAGCAAACTGATTCCTCTGAAACTATTACACTCACATTTGTCCCCTTCTCTTTTAATGCGAAACTATACAGGCACTCTTCCAATCCTCTGAGTATGCTGTTTGTGTAGTTTTGTTTTTGCATTCAGTTGGTTGTATTTGTCATGTAATGACATAGGCAAATAGTGTTGAGGAATTTTGCATAGAATTGTATACCATACCCATAATTTTCAAGTGATCTTTGAGAGAGCAACATGGTTTCTGTATACAAATGTTCTGTTAGAGTTTTGGTGCACATTCTGTTATTATCAATGTTTTGTTATGCATAATTTGTATAGTATCAGTGTTTTCCTGATTGTTGGAAACCATACTGTGTTAGCATAATTGTGTGGCTCTGGAGAATGTAGTTTAAATTCCTTCTGACCAAAGCTTGCTGCTGAACTTTGTGTATTTTCTTGTTGATTTTCAGTCAGGTGTTTGATTTGTGAGATAAAGGATGTGAATATTGAAAGTGATGCCTTGAATGTTTATTTCCTATGAAAGGAATTTGCCATTCAATTTTACTGTTGGATCTCTTTGATTCATGGTTGTCTAGAATGAGCAGTATTACTGATGATTTTGGAGGGGAGGCTTCCATTCCATATTTATTTTAGGTTGTCAAAATGAGTGGATATTCCTTGCTATTTTGTGAGCAGCAAAAAACATTATCATACTTGAGCAAACTGGAACAGTAGTTCAAAAATAACAGAACAGAAGCTTCACCCCAGAAATAATGGTAAACCTGCTTAATCCAGACAACCATTGCAGAATGGAGCACTGAGAGTAATAACAGAGTTCACCAAAACAGTCCCAATAGGACACCTACATTCAGAAACCAAAACCCTCCCAATAGGACCACATGAAAATTACAGGAACACAATTCTACACCAGAACCCTGAACAACACACACCATGCACACAACATCTGACAAGCACCACCAACAGGGGGAAAAAAAAAAAATATATATATATATATATAGGGTTTAACATCACCCCCCACCCCCCTCGGGAGGCTAGGACAGTGCTCCTCACAGAGGGCTTTTGTAATAATAATAATATCCATATACCAAAGACTTCCCTTCTTGTAAGGGGGATTGGCATAAAAAATGTTCAGGTGCCACTCAGCAGCTGTGGTTTGACAATATGTGTGTTGGCTATCCCTATCAAGGGGAGTGCTAACCTTTTCTCCTTTTATGCAAGACACCAGTTGGATACTGCTTAAATATCTACCACAGCTTACTGCTCACACCACACAAAACATTCACACAAACATATTCGCACCCTAAACAAGTTCTTCAAGAAGGTCCACCAAACTCTGTATTCTGACAAACTCCCACATATATGTCCCATAGCGAACCTTCTCACATCAGGCAAGAGTCACACTAGCTCAGCTGTGCTCAGGACAGAATCAAACTTCCCCAGATGTAACCACCACACAGATGACACTGAACACTTCATGCTATTATACCCTTCTAAGTGACTCATGGTCCCGACCAGAGGCTGGCTAGTTTCCTGGAGACCATGGGTCTTCTACAAGCAAGCAGGGGTAATGGATTGGTAGTAAGAGCATCTATATATGTTAGAGATTTATTTAGTATGATTATTTTATGTGCCTTCCACTAATATAATTGGTATTATGATTACAGTTCCTCTTTCTCCGGGAGGAGTTGCCTTTGAGAGGTCAGTGGCTGCTCCAGACTGGGTGTTAGACTACTGGCATCCAATGGAAAAGGCTGCATATCCAGACTACTTTGCTCGCCGAGAACAGCGCAAGAAAGAATATATTGAGTGGTGGGAAAAGACCTATGGCAAGCCCTCATCCTAATGTCAAAACAGTAAATATATGAACATTTGTGTAGATAATGAACATTCTGAATGTCAGCAACTTTGAGCACCTTCTGGTGAATGTGAAATGGAATTATGAATTTGGTTGGGGTTTGACCAAATATAATTGTATGTACATTTCAAAGAATAAATAGTTTTAATATGTTTTGTTTTAAATCCATGAACTCCATTTTGCAAAGAAAAAGTGTTATCAAAGAACTGAATGGATGTCACAGCGGTCATTCATTGTTTAAGACTAAAGACACATATGACAATCATTCACTTCTTTGATGACCCTAAAGGCCATGGGTTGTCCATAACACAGACCAAGGGCAAAGCATTGATTGATTCACTGTTTAAAACTGAAGAGGAAACTGGTTTAATCTTTTAAGTAGTAAATCAAGTAATTGTACACCTGAATAACTGTTTTATGTGACAAATGATGAACTCATGATACTAACCTTTGTGCTTTTGGGAGGGCAGATTAGGGATTAAAGCAGCGATGGAGGATGGGAGAAAGTTGAGGGTAAGTGTGGGTAAAAGTAAGGGGATGAGATGTACACAGGGAGATGATGGCAGTGAGCTGGAAGTAAGTCTTATAGGAGGGTGATTATGCCAAGGACACTGTATGGGGCAGAGACTTTGAGTTTTAGAGAGGCAGAGAAGAGAAGTTTTAATGTGAAATGAAGTATCTGAGAAGTATGATGGGGGTTACAAGGTTAGATAGAGTGTTGGTGGAAAAAGGAGATTGAAATAGGGCTGATGAAAGAGGATGGTGTGGACACAAAGAAAGAATGAGTGAAGCAAGATTAGCAGAAAAGGTGTAGATGAAGTAAACTTGGGAACAACCAAGGATGAAATGGATAGATAGGGTGAAAGGGGCTTTGAGCAAGAAGAGAATGACTTAAACAAGGGAGGGAGAATGCAGGGGATAGGGGTGAGTGGAGAATGGCTGTGTTTAGATACTTTGATGCAGCACGAAAAGATTTCTCCCGGTCTTCTCTGTTTTCTGCATGAGTGGACGGAGAGGTGTTGCAGATTAAGTGAAACAATCTTGCTGTGGATGTACTGTGTCTTGCTGCATTGCTTCTGACCTAAGCAATGGACAGGAGACGGGGATGACCCTTCATCCATGAGGAGCTAAGATGAGAGGGAAACAAGGGTGGTGGATGAAAGTGGAATGGGTGAGAGTTGATGCATGCCTTTGAGATGGCTACCTCACTTATAACTTTATAAGGGGAAAGAAGCCATTGGTATATAGATAGACTAATCTTTGAAACGGGATTGTTACAAAGTTCAAAATGTGTAACATTTTTCTTCTTATGCCCATTCATTGAATTATAGTTACCAGTTTATTTTTGTGGCACCAAGTTGTACATACATACATACCGGTACATATACCAAGGCTTTTTCCCCCTTTCAAGGGAGTTAGCCAAAAAGAAAAAGGCATAAAATCATTCCCACCCATTCCATCCCTAAATACACTCCACTCCCCTCCACCAAGTTGTGATATGTAATAATTAATATCTTAGGATGGTTTGAGCATATGGAAAGAATGAGTGAAGACAAAAACAAAATGCGGAAAGACTGAGAATGAGACAGATGGGTGATATGAAGGGGGCATTAGGTACGAGGAGATTTTTTGTTTGCTCTTGTAACTGAAGTGGATGAAAGGGGAGTCACTATGTAATGATGCAGTGGGGGTAATCCAGCTTTGGCTGTAAGGCTGTACTATGTATGTAGGTACTGTGTCTTGCTCCATGGTCTCTGTTTCTGACCAGAGCAGTGGGTAGGAGATAGGAATGATCCTTCATCCATAAGGAGCTAAGATAAAATGGAAAATGAATGGAGGGCGGATGAATGTCATGACTAGGTTTCTATCCTTATAAGAAGGAAAATCCCTTTTATATGTGTTTGTATTTAATATTTTGTAGTTAAAGAGAATGATTCTTTCATTAAAAACAAGTTAAGCATAGTAAGACACAATAATTTCAATATAGCATAAAATATTGCATTGCTATGATTTTCTACTTACCAACATGCATCACCAAATACTTGGAATAGTTTAGGTGGTATAGCTCAAGCTTGAACAAATCAAGAATTCGAATCTAAATATGATCACTTGAAATCAAGGCTATAGATTAAGTTGGAACTGTACATGTATTTGAGGCTAGGTATGGTAAATTGGAGCTTAGGAGATGGGACATAAGAATGAAGGAGACTGCAAGAGACCATAATGCCTACACTAGGCAGCTCCGTATCCATCACCACCTGTCATCCCCATCCATAAAGTTGTCTAATCGTTTTTTAAAACAACTGATAGTTTCAGCGCTTACTACATGGTTACTAAGTTTATTCCATTTGTCGACCACCCTATTAGTAAACCAATTCTTGCCTATTTCCTTCTTAAATCTAAATTTGTCCAGTTTATAACCATTACTGTGAGTCCTGCCCTGTTGTTTTAATATGATGACCTTGTTTGCATCACCCTTGTTAAAGCCTTTGATCCACTTGATCACCCTGCACTCTGCATCTTTCCAGAGAGTGTAAGTTAAGGTGCCTAAGCCTCTCTTCATAAGGCAAATTTCTGAGTCCCATGTATCATTTTGGTCATTCTTCTCTGTACTGATTCTATTGAGTTGATGTCCATTCTGTAGGACGGAGACCAAAACTGTATCGCATAGTCAAGGATGGGTCAAACTATCGCTAGATAGAGTGTAATAATTACCTCTGCACTTCTATTCATTACTGCCCTAGCAATGAAACCTAATGCTCTGCTTTATTCCTGGCACTAATGCACTGTTTCCTGGTTTTAAGGTCCGGTCTCACTAGAACTCCCAAGTCTCTCTCGCACTCGGTTTTCTCTAAAAGCGTGTTATCTAAGCTGTATCAATTTTCAGGGTTGTGTAGCCCTACGTTTAACACTCTACACTTAGATATATTGAAGTTCATTTGCCATTTCACCGACCATGTGAACAATTTGTCAAGATCATCCTGCAGAATCTCTGCGTAGTCTCCTGACCTAATTAGGCGTCCTATTGTAACATTATTTATCCCATCGTCTGAGTCGTTTATGTACATAATGAACAACAAGGGACCCAAAACTGAACCCTGGGGGACCCCACTAGTAACATTGCCCCACCTTGATTTTACTCCATTAATGATGACCCGCTGTTTTGTTATTAATCCAAGCTCTAATCCATTCCAACACTTTTCCTCCTATGCTGTGGGGTTTAATTTTATTTGGTAGTCTCTGGTGTGGCACTTTGTCGAACGCTTTGCTAAGGGCAAGGTAAATAACATTGTAATTATCATTGTTATCTGACGCCTTGTATACTTTAGTGTAAAAGGATAGAAGATTAGTCACACATGACTTACCCTTGGAGAAACCATGCTGTGAATCACAAATTAAACTGTCTTTCGATGTGTTCTCTGAGTCTATTTACTATTACTAATTCAAGCGTTTTTCCTATAACTGATGTCAAACTGATTGGCCTGTAGTTGCATATAGACGATCTATCTCCCTTCTTTAAAACAGGAACGATGTTTGCCTGCCTCCAAGCAATAGGCACAAAACCAGTGTCTACTGATTTATTAAATATTTCAGTTAACTGGTCGCAGATTTCAAATTTGCACTCCTTAAGCATTCTCGGAAATTTTTTGTCTGGACCCGGGGATTTTGTAGCTTTAAGTCTTTCAATCTGCTTGACTACTACTTCTTTACTAATGCTGATATTAGACTACTTTCTTCATCCCCTCTGAAAATCGGATCGCAGTCAGGTACCTTATCTAACCTCTCATTAGTAAACACCGATAGAAAATAATTGTTAAACTTCTTACTCATTTTTTCCTTCGATTCTATCATGATATTTTCATCATTTTTAATTGGTCCTATTCTTTATTTTTTGTTCTATAGAGATGAAAGAAACCCTTTGGTTTGGATCTTGCTTGACTGGCAACTTTAACAGCCCTCTTCCTTAATTGAATTGTTGATAATACAGTTTATTGTATTTTTAACAAAAAATGCTACGCCTGCCCCACTCCTGCCAACCCTATCCTTGTGAAAAAACTTATATCCTTCTATTTCGATATCAGGAAGGAAATATTTATCACCCATGTTGATCCAGGATTCAGTAATAACTATGATATGAAAATTCTCTATGCATGCTTTACCTTGCAGCAAATCAATTTTGTTAATTATGCTTCTGCTATTTGTATAGTAAACATTAAGTTTATCTTCCCTCCACCTGCTTTGGTGATTCTTTTCACAGTCCCTCTCTAAGTTGTTTCTATTGCCTAAACTATATTCTGATACTTCCCCCCCTAAACCCACATAATCTACCCGAAAAAACCCTGTAGGATGCCTACTTCTCGCTCAAGGGATTCAGCAAGGAGCTGAAATCCTCTGGGCGACAAGTGCACTCCGTCCCTTATATATAGTTGATTCTTACCGTAAAAGCGGTCTCACTTGTCGACAAATGCCCATCCATTGGCCTCACTATGATTTGCCAGCTTGCAATTCATTGCAATAGCCCTGGAATGCCACATGCCTCCAACTCTACCCCTCGGAAGGATTCCACATACAACAGGAACACCTCCCTTATTTCTAATCTTGTCTAGCACATCCCATTGCCCCCGGCACAGCAAACTATAGGGTCCTTACCTTCCCCTACTAAACACTCTTCAATCCTATCTCTAACATCTATCCCCGCATTGGGGAAACACACCTGTGTCCTATATTTCCTATCTATATCGCAGAAAGCCCTGTCTAAGTACCTCACTTAACTGTCTCCTACAACAAAAATCTTACCTGTGGGCAGGGATCCAGCGTCTGCCCTTCCCTTCTTCTCCTGAATTTCATTTGCTCCTTTATTGTATACTACAATTAGGTAAATACACTGCTGGCTCCTGCATGAACCATGGAGTGGGCTAAACATCAGTGTCCCTAATGAAACAAGATCTGGATCTATCCCCCCCCCCACCATCGCCTCAGTCTTCACTGCTGAACTCTGCCATCTTCACTCCCTTGTATATTGTCCACAACTCATCCCTGTGTTTCCTGTATATGCTCCTGGTGGAATCCAGACTGCCACAACCCATAGGGCAAAGAAAATGGCCTGCTACTGGTTTCAAAGATGCCCAACCATGGAGAATCTCTTATTATTTTTTTAATCAAGAGAACAATCCCTGTTCTCCATGTCTGTGGCTAAACTATATCCTTACCTTCCCAAGTAGTCAAACATTAGCAAATCACTATCCTGAACATCTAACCACACAAAGTGATTGACTAATTTAATTTAACATTGTGAACTCCCCTGTGACAGGAGGCTAGGAGAATGCCTCTTACTGAGGACTTTGTAGTGTGGAATATAATTAACCATGCCCGAGTTCCTGATTGGCTGGCATGGACGCCTTTGCGAACTATGCTTGCCAACTACAGCGAGCATAAAAGCCTAGGTCGAGTTGTGTGACGGCCAGTCTGGTTTTGACCAGCGGCGCGTCACTACTATACTCTCCCCCTTCTTTGGGAGCGAGCGCCGCGGAGGGTAAGGCGAGACGCGAGTGATGTGGCAGAATCGGGCCGGCCTTTTACCACCTGACCGGAACGGGTGATTATGCCATCAGATGGCATCTCTGGAGAGGACGGCCTGGATGATGGAGAGTGCGGCGGCAGCGTGCTGGAGGCGTGGTCGCTGTGTTGGCGAGGGGGGTCTGGCTGGGCATGGAGCTGTGGAGATATATGGTTAGGTGAGAATGGTTGCAGTGAAGGGGAGAGTGAGTTCGAAGGGAAATTAGGGTCTTGGGGGCTGGAGGGAATACTGGTGGTGGGATGCAAAGTTGCCCTGGGTGATGGAGGGGACGGTTGCGACGAGGATCCTGACTGAGCCTGGCGGTGTGGGTTTGGGGAATCAGGTGGAAAGGGGTGGCCTGAAGAGACGAGTGGTTCCGGGGGAGGGGTGGGGTCTTGAGGTTCGGGGGGAACACTCGATATGGGGCGCAGAGGTTGCATAGGTAGCCTTTGCTCAGTGGTGGGGATGGGGTCAGGGCCATGTTGTAAGAGAAATTGGAGTGGGTGGGGAGGTTTGGTAGCGGAAGAAAGGGGAAGGTAAGCTGGTTTGAGCCTGTCGCTGGAGATGCGATCGGGTTTGGCATTTCGGTCGATGAGGGAGTGTTTTGCCGATCTGCTGATGACTTTGAAGGGTCCATCATATCGGCGTTGGAGAGGGGTTCGTCTGGAGTCCCGCCTGACGAAAACGTAGTCACTAGCAGCGAGGGCCGGGGGAACATGCACTGGCTTTGATTGTGGCGTCCGAGGTTCCGGGGGGCGGTTGTTGGCGAAGGTCTCCTTGAGCTGAAGGAGGGCGTAACGGTCAGGATCGCCAACGGCGGGGGTGGCAATCTCCCCAGGAAGGCGAAGGTTTTCAGCATAAATTAGCTGAGATGGAGACACGTCACTGTCGACCTTGAGTGTTGCGAATGGAGAGGAGCACCAGGGGGAGGGCATTAGCCCAGTTGCATGAGGGTTGCTGTGCCATGAGTGACTCCTTCAGCTGGCGGTGGAATCTTTCTACAAGTCCGTTAGCTTGAGGGTGGTAAGCGGTAGTCCGGTTGCGGTTAGTGCCAAGGAACTTGAGCATTCTGGACCAGAGGTCAGATTCGAACTGGGAGGCCCTGTCGGTGATAATGGTGTGTGTTAGGGGGGGGGGCGCCGAATCTGGATACCCAACCGGAGAAGAAAGCACGAGAGGGATCGCCTCTGGCCACCTGGTGTACTTGTCGACGCACGTGACTAGGTAACGCATGCTACAGGACGGTGGAAGGGGCCCCACAATATCCACATGGACCGATTGGAAGCGTGCTGTGGGTGTAGGAAAACGCTGGAGTGGGGCGTGGACGTGGCGCGTGAATTTTGAAGAATGGCAGGGAAAACAGGTGTGGGTCCATTCTCTGACGTCTTTGTTGATGCCTGGCCAGACGACCCGATCCCTGAGGAGACGTTGTGTAGCCCGGATACCAGGATGACTGTGGTCGTGGAATGCCGAGAACACATCCTTACGATGACAGGCAGGGATTTACAGCCGGGGTTGGCCTGTAGAGACGTCACACCACAATGGTGCAGGAGTGTTGGGGAGCTGTCGGAGCTGCAGGGAGGAGGTGCCATTCAGGCGTAGGAGACGGAGTTCCTCGTCGTTACCCTGGGAGGCGGCGATGCGTGCGTAGTCGACGTGGTGGTGATCAGGGAGGATGCTAGAGGTAATCCTGGACAAGGCGTCGGCCACTTGGTTATCCTCCCCCTTGATATACTCAATATGAGTATCACATTGGGACAGGAATGACAGCTGCCGAGAGACTCTTGATGAGTGGTGGTCAGAGATCCTGTCCAGTGCATGGGTGAGCGGTTTGGGGTCGGTAAGGATGGTAAATGGCCGGCCTTCAAAGGAATAGAGGAAGTGGTTCACGGCTGAAAATATGGCCAGAAGCTCCCTGTCGAATGCACTATAGCGCATTTGAGAAGGGTTCAGTCGTTTGGAGAAGAATGCAATTGGCTAGAGCTGTCCGCTGACCCTCTGTTGGAGGACTGCGCCTATCGCTGTGGAGGAGGCGTCGGTGGTAAGGAAGGTGGGGGGCGTGGGCTACCGGGTAGGACAGGCGGGCGGCCTCTGCAATTGCAGCCTTGACCTGCCCAAATGCTTGGGTAGCTTCAGGAGACCACTTCACGGGTACGACCGACCGCTTGGAACGGTTCTTGGTGAGGTCGTTCAGTGGTGCGAGTTTGGCGGCTGCATCGGGGATGAATCTATGATAATAGTTGATCCCTAAGAATTGGCGCAGCATCTTGACGGATGTTGATTGTGGGAAGTCTATGATGGTGTTCACCTTCTGAGGGAGAGGGTACAGGCCTGCTGTTGAGATACGATGTCCGAGGAAGTCGAGCGATGACACTTCTAGGAGGCACTTAGACGGGTGGATACGGGGGCCATATTCTTGCAGTCGGCGGAAGAGAAGGCGGAGGTGTTGATCGTGATTGTCAGAGGCCACCAATATATCGTCGACGTAGACGGTGACGAAATTGAAGTCTCTGAGGACGTGGTCCATAAACCGCTGGAACGTTTGAGCGGCATTACGCTGGCCAAACGACATCATTTTCCACTCGAAAATGCCGAACGGGGTGACGATGGCTGTCTTCTGGATGTCCTCTGGAGCCACAGGAATCTGGTGGAACGCCCTAACAAGGTCGATCTTGGAGAAGACTTGCTTCTCGGAGAGCTTGAAATAAAAGTCTTGGGAGTGCGGGATGGGATACCGGTTGGCCTTTGTGATGCTGTTAAGTTAGCGATAGTCACCGCAGGCCCGTCACTGGTTGGGTGGTGGAGGTGTCTTGGGGACCATGTGGAGTGGCGCTGCCCACGCACTCTCCGATGGGCGGATGATGTCTTGGTCCAGGAGATCTTGGAACTCTTGTTTGGCGGCGACCAACTTCTCTGGGGAGGGGCGTCGAGGCTTGCTGTAGACCGGTGGGCCAATTGTTTGAATGTGAAGCACAATGTTGTGGGGGCGGGTAGTGGTGGCCTTGCATGGAAACGTCAGTTGGGGAAAATCTTGCAGGATATGTGTGTATTCGCCAGCTGCATGAAGGGAAGATACTTTAGGAGAAGTGGCGTTGGTGGTAGTTCCTGGTATGCGTCCAGTTACATGGTACAAGCAGTTATCCTTGACTCTGACTGTCATTTTGTAGTATTGTAGGAAGTGGTAGCCAAGTATGGGTTGACGGACATCTGCGATCAAAAAGGTCCAAGGGAATTTGCCATTCTGGAGGTCCAGGACGCTGTAGTGGCTGCCGTACGTGGCGATGGGTGTACCGTTGACTGTAAGCAGGTCTTACGATGGAAGGTTTGTACCTTGGCTTGGGTCTTCCGTCGGAGGCATGCTGCTGACGGCTGAGTCCGTGTCCACCAAGAAGGATAGGCCAGTATGGCTATCACGCACTGAGAGGAGGGGGTGGGCATGGTTAGCGGGGATGGGAGTGCTTACCGACCCCCGCGTCTGGAGTTTCCCGATTAGCTACAAGGTTGTGCACACTTGAGCGCCTTGTTGCCGAAACGGGTATTGTACCAGAAGGGCCACTATCCTGTCCCGAGACAGTGCTTCGTGGTGTTTGATGGCGTTCCTTTTCGTCCAAAAACCGACTCAGCAATTTCTTCATGTCGGTGATTTCCTGCCGTAGCTGCTGCACACTTTGGCCGTTGGCATTGTACGATGGAGGAGTAGTTTTGCTCACTGCACCAATGTCTGGGGGACGGCTGGTTGGGGGGTTGTAACCGTGAATCCCGCGATCACTAGCACCTGGTTTCTCACTGCACATTTCACTTATATTATTTTTCGCATCATCACTGTAAACGATGCTCCTCGTGGAGAGCGTGGCGTGTGTCGTAGCTTGTAAGGACCTGGCGCTGGTACATCTTGTCGGCGATGAAGCAGTAGGCGTCGTCGTCCTTGTCGGCAGCTAGGGCTTCCAGATATAACTGGAGGGCCTCCGGCATCTTGGCGAGGTGTAATGACCGGAGGAGTTCCTTGGGCAACTGCACCCTTGCCCGTGCGTTAAGGGTGTCAATTTTTCTGAAGAGTTGTGATGGTCGTCTACGAGTTCGCTGTGTTGGATTTCCTTGTACAGCTCGTTATCGGGCCTGACGTAGTGTTTCCTCAAGGCAGTCTTGAGGGCTGCACACTTGTTTTCCTCCGGGGGTGAACTAACGACGTCACGGACGAGAGCAATGACGTCCGTCGGTAGTGCGGCGATGTATGCTCCAAAGGCTTGATGGTCCGGCACGTCGTTCTGGGTGGCTAAGTACGCCTCGGCGTGAACTAGCCAGCTCTCCAAGTCATGGGAGAAACTTGGAAGTTTAACCTGTGAGTCTTCCATCTTCCTGGTTGTCCTCACTTGGGGTCACCATTTTGTTGTGGTATAGTTTGGACAAACCAGGGAAATGAAACTCACAATAACACTAAGGCACTCGGGTTTTTTAATGAACACTAAGCTCAAAAGAGAAGGTCGTAGTCTGAGAGCGAAGGGTAAATTGAAGCTTGGAAAGGAGTGCTGGTTGGAGATGTCGTGCCCTGGAGAGAACTTGCGACTTGATAGGTAAGACCACCCGCTTGCGCGGGATCGGTTTTTGTGGGAGGGGAAGAATATCTGTAAGAAAATGAAAATATAGTAGTGTATAGAAGAGGGCTTTTGCCACCGGTCGATTGTGCGAGCGATTAGGGGCTGTTGGTGGTCGTGGCTCAGGAGAAATGGGAAGGGAACTTGGACGGCGGCGCCGACTCCTGGGATTGGAATCACCAAAAGTTGAGAAAATGGTAGGAGGCGTAGTAGTAGAGAAAGGTGGAAAAACTGAAAAATCTTTAGTGGGAGGTAAACTGAAATGAGAAGATGTAGTATAAGAGAAAGTTAGAAAGGAAGCGAATTTTAATTGAAGAAAAAGTACGTGTAGATGTTTGTACGTGGGACGTGCATATGTTCGTGAAAGGTATGTGTATGTATATTACGGGAAGTGAGTAGAGTTCACTTCCCGCGTGTAGAGAGTGCGTTCCTGATTAGCCCCAGTTTGCGCATGAACGTTCCTGTTTATCCCCAGGTTGGGCTTGAGAGTCAGGAGAGTGGATCCAATGGCGGTGCGAGGGGGGGCAGGTGAGCGGGTGTTGTACTATCTTTCTTCTTCCAAGCACAACTCTGAAAGCAGAGAATTACGTGACTTGAGAATTGTGTGTAAATGTCAGAAGTGTAAACTCGCTCACCAGCGTCAGCGAAGAGGCCAGGGCGTGGGTGCGGGCCGGTCGGCAAGAGAGACTCCCCAATTCCTCTCTCGCGACCAGCCGGCGAAGAGTTAAGGGCTCTGAATCAGAATTGAATTGTGGGCCCACGCTAAGCCAGCGAGCGGGGGCCCGTCCTTCCTCCACAGACATTCCTCTCTTTTGTAAAGCCCCTTTCACTCCATCCATCCATCTCATCCTAGGACGCCCCCTCATATTCACTCCTTCCACCTCCGCCTTCCACACTTCTTTTTCTAATCTTTCTTCACTCATTCTTTCCATGTGTCCAAACCATCCTAATACTCTTTCAACAACCCTATCTCCCAACTCCCTTTCCATCCCTGTTCTCCTCCTCACCTCCTCATTTCTCACTCTATCCAGCCTAGTAACCCCCACCATACTTCTCAGACACCTCATCTCAAACACATTCAAATTCCTTCTCTCTTCTTCTCTTATGTTCCACGTTTCTGCCCCATACAGTGCTGTTGGCACAATCACTCCTTCATACAGTCTCCTCTTCGCATCCATTCCCAAATGTCTATTCCTCATTACACTCTTTAAACCACCAAGGCATTTACTCGCTTCTCTCAATCTACATTCTACCTCCACCCCCACTCCTCCCTTTCCTGTCACATTCGCACCCAAGTATCTAAAACTATCCACTTCCTCCAGTTTCTCACCCTTAATGCTCACTTCCAGCCTACTGTCACTCTCTCCCCTTGTACATCTCATCACCTTACTTTTGCCCACATTTATCTTCAGCTTCCTTCTTTCACACACCTTCTCAAACTCTGTCACTAACTTCCTCAATCCCTCCTCTGATCCTGCTACAAGCACAGTGTCGTCAGCAAACAACAACTGGCTCACCTCCCACTTTTCTCCATTTTCTTTAATCATCTCCAACCCCTGACCCACTACCCTTGCATTCACCTCTCGCACCACCCCATCCATGTAAAGATTGAACAGCCAGGGCGACATAACACATCCCTGACGAAGTCCCACCTTTACCTCAAACCATTCACTCTCTCCA
This sequence comes from Oratosquilla oratoria, assembly GCF_046742065.1. Lineage (NCBI taxonomy): Eukaryota > Metazoa > Arthropoda > Malacostraca > Stomatopoda > Squillidae > Oratosquilla > Oratosquilla oratoria. Next base: position 64,259,504 of record NC_134786.1, read on the forward strand.
TTTCTAATCCTAATGCAAGCTCTACTACTCTCATAAAAACTCTTGACTGCTCTTAACAGTTTTCCTCCTATCCCATATATCTGCAGTACCTCCCACAGTGCCTTCCTGTCTACCCTGTCATAAGCTTTTTCCAGATCCATTAAAGCCCAAAAAACATCCTTACCTTTTCTTATAGCTTTCTCACATATCTGCCTTACCACAAAAACCTGATCTACACAACCCCTACCTGTCCTAAAACCACACTGTTCCTCACCAATTACTCCCTCTGTTCCTCTCCTAATCCTCTCAATCAAGACCCTCCCATAAGCCTTCCCAACTACACTCAACAAACTGATCCCTCTGTAACTACTACACTCACACTTGTCCCCCTTTCCTTTGTAAAGTGGAACTATACAGGCACTCCTCCAGTCCTCCGGCACTCTACCCTCTCTTAAACAAACATTAAATAACCTCACCAGCCAGTCCACCATAACTATACCTCCTTTCTTCAGACATTCTGCATGGCATCCATCCAGACCAGGTGCCTTACCTGCTCTCATCATCTTAACAGCTGCTTTCACTTCATCCTTCCCTACTTCTCCATTTTCCTCACTCATCA
>NC_134786.1:64265101-64500101 GCF_046742065.1 Oratosquilla oratoria
AGTCAGTTACTGACTGGACGCCTCTTGATCAAGGTGACCAGGTTTTTCAGACGAAAATATGCTAGACAGCAGCTGGAATTATTCTAGATTGGCAAGAAATAATGCTAAATATTTTGTTCCTCTTCATACGTTCGGTTTCTGATATATCTTTTTATCAATAAAATTTCTTGGGAAAGTATGTTAAATCTAGCTTAATCATGCTAAATCTGGTCATCCTGCCCTTCAAGACTCCCGTGAAAGAGGTACACCGGATAGAACAGAACGACGAGACAGAGAAGTTCATAGTGGAAGTTGGCGTACTTGTGTGATTCATAAAAGAAGTTGGGTGAAGCAGTGAACCCCAAATTGCAGATGAAGTCACACACATTATATATATATATATATATATATATATATATATATATATATATATATATATATATATATATATATATATATATATATATATATATATATACTCCAGGAGTTTACGCATCTGTATGGAAAACCGCATTTCTCCACATCTTTTAGACATAAAGTCCTTTTCATCCTGTTATCATGACGTCGTGAATCCCTCCCATCCTATCATCACAAATCGAGAGATCACTGGCAAATCCTCTTCAAGGCTTCACCACAGTCCAATTACCCCTTCCTCTTCGATCTTTTAACAGTGACGAGTCTAGTACCTCTAGTTTATTCAGGTTTGGTTTACATGCCAAGCTAAGGACAATTTTGGTCTCTGCTCTTTGTATTCTCTCAATTTTGTTCCAATATTTTACATCGTGTGAGGACCATATCAATGCTACATATTCTAGTCTAGGGCGGATTAAGTTCCTTAAATTTTTCAACATATTTTCATCCGTGAAATGAAGACCAAATTTTATTATTTTTCCAGCAATCTGTACGTGCCCCCACAATCTTAATATGTTTGTCAGGTGGTATGTTATCCCTTATCAACAGTCCAAGATTATTCTCCTCAATCGTTCCTGAAATTGTCCCACCCACTATGTGTGTGTGTGTGTGTGTGTGTGTGTGTGTGTGTGTGTGTGTAGGTGTGTGTGTGTAGGTGTGTGTGTGTGTGCGTGTGTGTGTGCGTGTGAGTGTGTATGTATGAAGAGATTAATCACTTGCTATGGAAATATTTAGGACAAACAAACACACACACACACAAACACACACAAACACACACACACACACACACGCACACACACACACACACCTGAAAAAAGCTTTTGATAAGGTGCCACATAAGAAGTTGCTAAAGAAATTAGAAACTGCAGGAGGAATACAGGGCAAACTGCTGAAGTGGATGGAAGACTTCTTGCATGAAAGAAAAATGAGAGTGGTGATAAGAGACAAACACTCTAATTGGGATGAAGTGATAAGTGGTGTTCCACAAGGAACAGTTCTGGCCCCAATAATGTTTGTTATATATATTAATGATATGGATAAAGGAATTGAAAGTTATATGAGCTTCTTTGCGGATGATGCAAAATTGTTGAAAAAAGTGAACACTGAAGAAGATTGTGAGTCGCTACAGAGTGATCTCAATAAAGTATGGGAATGGAGTAGGAAGTGGGAGATGGAATTCAATATTAAGAAGTGTAGTATAATGGAATTTGGAAGAAGCAAAAAAAGAATAATGGGATCGTATAAATTGGGAGAAGAAATTAAAAAAGCAGAAAATGAGAAGGACCTGGAAGTCATTATTATGAATAATATGTTCCCTGAGAAACACATTTTTTTTTTTTACAGAAACTTATAATTTTATAAAAACAATCAAAGTAGCATTTACATACCTGGACGAAGAAATGGTGAAGAAAATACTAGCCACTTTGATAAGACCAAGATTGGAGTATGCAGCGATGACATGGTCACCAAGTACAAAAAAAAAATGTATAACAAAACTTGAAAGAATACAAGCAATTACGAAATTGGCACAAACACTCTCAGAACTATCATATGAAGAAAGACTAGCAAAACTTGAGCTACAGACATTAGAGCAAAAAAAAAAACTTGATAACTATTTATGGAATCATGAAAGGCATAGAAACTATTGAAAGAGAGGATCTAAAAAAAATGGGATAGTAGAAATACAAGAGGACACGGAAAGAAAATCAAGAAAGACAGTTATAGAAGAGACCTGAAAAAGAACAGCTTTCCCCACAGAGTAATAGACGTTTGGAACAAGTTAGATGAGAAAGTGGTGTGTGCAAAAAAAATACACGAATTTAAAAACAGTCTAGATAAAACGAGATATGAAGACGAGACACCATACGAGCATAGCTCCCTTTCCCGTAAAATACAACTAGGTAAATACACAAACACACACACACACACACGCACGACTCGGTGGCGCGGTTGGTAGAGCACTGGACTGGGAAGTACGGTGGTGCTCGCAGTACCTGGTTCGAATCCTGCCCAGGGCTGAAATTATTTCGGTATCATTGCGCTTCGGGTCGTTACTCTGACTCTCGTGGGCGGGGAGTTGAGTGTGTGTGTGTGTGTGTGTGTGTGTGTGTGTGTGTGTGTGTGTGTGTGTGTGAAAGGTCATAGCATTACCCATAGATCGGTCATACGAGCTCTGAGCTCTCTTCCAGGAGGGAAATAGCTGTCGATCACGAGTCCAACACGTGATTCAAAGACCAAGGTGAATACACAAACTATTCCATAGATATGTAAATGGTAAACTTAAAGATAAACAGGAAATGGTGAAACTACGCCAAGGAAATATAAAATACACAGAAAATCTAGAAATGGCCGAAGTCATGAATAATCAGCTCAAGTCGGTTTTCACTAGAGAGAAGGTATATTAGGATGAAGGAAGTGAAGTGCAATATCCCCCATGTGCGAAATAATAATAACACAAAAATAAATAATTGAACATTTAACAAACCTTGATGTTAGGAAATCGCATGGCCCGGACGGAATTGCAAATTGGATTCTAAAAGAATGCAAAGAAGAACTAATGGAAAAAATACATAACATAATAAGCTGCTCACTTAAAGAAGGGAAAATACCAAAAGACTGAAAAAATGCCAAAAATTTACCAATATATAAAGGAGGAAACAAGGAAGAGCCAACTAACTATAGACCAATCTCTCTAACAAGCACTATGGCCAAAATTTGTGAGAAAATAAGAATAGATGAGTAAAACATCTGGAAGAAAATAATATAATAAACCCAAAACAATTTGGGTTCAAACAGGGAAGATTATGTACCACAAATTTAATCTGTCTTTACTCAAGACTAATAGATATAATACAAGAAAGGGATGGGTGGGCTTATTGTGCTTTCTTGGACTTACAAAAAGCTTTCGACAAGGTACCACACAAAAAATTATTTTAAGAAATTGGAAAATATAGGAGGGATACAAGGCAACCTGCTAAACTGGATGGAGGACTTCCTGAAGGGTAGAAAGATGGGAGTAATACTCAGAGAAAAATATTCAGGTTGGAATGAGGTGATTAGTGGAGTTCCGCAAGGATCTGTATTGGTTTCGATAATGTTTGCTATCTATGTGAATGACATGGATAATGATGTGGAATGTTACATAAACTTCTTTGCAGACGACGCTAAATTGTTGGGGAAAGTAAAAACCTAAACGGATTGCGAATCACTACAGGAAGACCTGAATAAGGTTTGGAAGTGGAGTCAGAAATGGGAAGTGAACTTCAACATTAAGAAGTGTATCATAATGGAGTTCGGAAAAAGTAAAAATAGAATATCAGGGCAATATGAAATGGGAACTAAAGAGGTAAAGAAAGTGGGATCTGAAAAAGATCTGGGAGTAATTATCTCAAACGACTTGTCCTCTAATAAACAAATAAACAAAATTGTCGGAGAATCCCATAGCTTCCTAAGATCAATAAATGTGGTATTTGCATATTTGGACGAAGAAATTATTAAAATATATTAGTCACACTGATAAGGCCTAGACTAGAATATGCGGCGACATTGTGGTCACCCAGTACCGAAAAGAATATAAAGAAATTTGAAAGAATTTAGAGAGCAACCACTAAATGGCTCCAGCATTTTCAAACTTGCCAAATGAGGAGAGATTGGCTACATTGGAGTTACTGACTTTGGAGCAAAGAAGAGAGAGAGGCGACCTACTGACCATCTATAGAATCATGAAGGGCGCAGAAATACTCGATAGAAAGGACTTGTTAAATTGGGACAGGAGAAACACAAGAGGACATGGAAAGAAACTCAAAAAACATAGTTATAGAAGAGATCTGAAGAAGAAAAATTTTCCACACAGAGTGGTGGACACGTGGAACAAACTGGACGAAAAAATAGTGTATTCAAAAACCATTCACGAATTTAAGAGCAAACTAGACATTGCGAGATACAAAGCCGGGACACCAAGAGCGTAGCACCCCTTCCCATAAAATACAACCAGATAAAACTAGGTAAACACACACACACACACGCGCTCGCGCGCGCGCGGTTGGTAGAGTCCCAGACTATCAGTATGGCGGTACCGGCGGTACCTGGTTCGAATCCTGCCCAGGGCTGAAATTATTTCCGTATCGCTGCGCTTCGAGTCGTTACTCTAACTCTCGTGGGCGGGGAGTTGGGTGTGTGTGTGTGCGTGTAAGGTCATAACATTACCCATAGATCGGTCATACGAGCTCTGAGCTCTCTTCCGGGAGGGAAATAGCTGTCGATCACGAGTCCAACACGTGATCCAAAGACCAAGGTGAATCACACACACACACACGTCGGACTAACAGCGAATATTGGAACTCCCGAAAGAAACAAAATTTTCATGGATTACAGCGACGAGGGAGTACTTGTGTTGTATTAGTAGGGAAAGGGAAAACTCGTGGTGTGGTGGGCTGGTGAAGAAAAAGGAGAAGGGGAGACGTTATTAAGGAAAATGGAAGGAAATGAGGAAGCGGACGAACAGGCCCCGGACATCAGAAGGATTGTCAGCAAAAGGTGTGCAGAACCGTGAGCCGACTTTTGAACAAGAGACAAATGAGCGCCGACAATTGAGCACAAGACAATTGATCGCAGTAATATTTGAGCGCCATAATTTCAAAATACAGTTATGAGTTGAAAATAGAATTATATTTAAACAAAATCATGTAAAAAACAGAAATGTGAAAGCCTAAATTTTTATTAATATTGGAATTACCATAAAATACCTAAAACATTTTATAAAACCAATAAATACTATAATGTAAAATACCATAAAATGTATGTAAATGCAATAAAATACCTAAATACAGTTTATAAAACAAAATTTCTACTTCTGCAGGCTAATAATGAAAGATATTGAACGAAGATATTCAAGTTGATCTCTTGAAGAATGTTCGCTAACAATTTTTTATATAGCCTTATTAACTCTTACATTTTTACTTTGCTTTACATCTTCATGCTGCCCAATATCTATTCTGATCTCTTTATTTAATGTATGATTTTGTGCAAATCTTAAAATATCTATGAATTTATAAACTGTAGGATGCATATGCCCTATTGACATCTGTATTGTCCGATGCCACCCATCTAACGAATTGTTTGTACGCTCAATTGTCTTGTGCTCAATAGTCGGTCAACCGTGGAGTAGGAAGTGGGAGATCTAATTCAATACTAAGAAGTGTAGTATAATGGAATTTGGAAGTAGCAAAAAAAGAATAGTGGGATCATATACATTGGGAGAAGAAGAAATTAAAAAAGCAGAAAATGAGAAGGACCTGGGAGTCATTATTATGAATAATATGTCCCCTGAGAAACATATAAAAAAAAAATTGGAGAAACTTGTAATTTGATAAGAACAATCAAAGTGGCATTTACATACCTGGACGAAGAAATGGTGAAGAAAATACTAGTCACTTTGATAAGACCAAGATTGGAGTATGCAGCAACAACGTGGTCACCAAGTACAAAAAATATATATAACAAAACTTGAAAGAATACAAAGAGCAATTACGAAATTGGCACCAACACTCACAGAACTATCATATGAGGAGAGACTAGCAAAACCTGAGCTACAGACATTAGAGTAAAGAAGAGAGAGAGGAGACTTGATAACTATTTATGGAATCATGAAAGGCATAGAAACTATTGATAGAGAGGATATAATAAAATGGGATAGTAGAAATACAAGAGGACACGGAAAGAAAATCAAGAAAGACAGTTATAGAAGAGACCTGAAAAAGAACAGCTTTCCCCACAGAGTAATAGACGTTTGGAACAAGTTAGATGAGAAAGTGGTGTGTGCAAAAACGATACACGAATATAAAAACTGTCTATATTAAACGAGATATGAAAACGGGATACAACGAGCATAGCTCCCCTTCCTGTAAAATACAACTAGTTAAACACACACACACACACACACACACACACACACATATCTATCTCTCTTTCTCTCTCTCTCTCTTTCTTTCTCTCTCTCTCTCTCTCTCTCTCTCTCTCTCTCTCTCTCTCTCTCTCTCTCTCTCTCTCTCTCTCTCTCTCTCTCTCTCTATATATATATATATATATAATATATATACAGTATATATATTATATATAATATATCTTATTCCTGACTAGTTTCGCAGGTATGCTTTTTCAAAGCATACCTGCGAAACTAGTCAGGAATAAACTCAAGACTGAGACTCCTGTATATATATATATATATATATATATATATATATATATATATATATATATATATATATATATATATATAACTCCACAAGTTTCACAAAGCACGCGTAAATACACAAATTATGCTAATCACCACAGTGAATTTCCTTTCACTGTAGTGTTTAGCATATATATATATATATATATATATATATATATATATATATATATATATATATATATATATATATATATATCAATTCGCACAGAGGGATTCCTATCAGTTGAAAGTCGTCGACTGTCGTTGGCTAGACAAAAACGAATTTTAAAATGCATCAAACTTCATATAGAGAGTATGAATGGATTACTTATGTTAGGGCCTGCAGAGTAAGAACTACGCGGCCTCGCTGCATTGCCCTTGACCCGACCAGTGTGGCGAGAATCAGGAATGCCCCAATGGTTATGTATAAAGTCAGTATGCGCTAGCTATGGCTCGGCCACCCCTCTCATAAGGGGGAAAGCGCCATCGCCGTATATACGCATATGTGTATATACATACATATAATTACATACACATTGGATTTATTAGAAGTGGGAGGGTTTGATAAAGTCACCAGGAAAAACATAAAAGACAAACATCTACCGTAAAGGATGTGAAGAAGTACTGTTTTCTATATAGATATATAAATACTTGTAATAGACTAATAGGCGACATAGCCCAAGTTGGAATCACATATATATTCAAATGTACGATAACTGGAGAATAAGATGGCGACCAAAGTTGGAACCATACATTTATTTTAAGCTGGGTATGATATAATTGGGGTGTAAGTACTGGTCCCACAATTAGGTAAATGCAATTAGGTAAAACCACTACACACACACACACACACACACACTTCAACGAACGGACGGCATAGACGACGTTCTGAAGAAAAAGTGAAATTTCGTGGATCCCAAAGCAAAGGAAGTACCTATTGTTTTTACAGGGGGGGGGGAAATTGCTCGTGGTGTAGGGAAAGTAAGGAAAAAGGAGAAGGGGAGGGATTACTGAGGGAAATGGAAGGAAATGAGGAAGGTGAGGACTTGGCCCAGGCAGGCAGACGAAATCTAAACAAACGAGGGCCGGACCAATTTAGCGATGATGAAATGTCTAACAAAAATGTAAAGATTAGAAGTATAGATAAGAGCAATACAGTAGAAGATGATGAGAATATTTTCCAGGGATTTAAAGAGGGTGGGGGGGACACAAACACCCCCCCCCCCCCGATTAACAAGACTAGAAGAGAAACTCGATAAGATGATCGAGCACTGGGAATTTAAGTTCGGTCACGTTAACAACATTGTGCAGAGAGTTGAAAAATTGGAAGAACTAGAGAAGGCGAACAAAAACTTAACTAAGGAAATTGAAGAATTAAAAAAAAAACAGTTAAAAGAAGTAAAAGAAGAGAATAAAGTCTTAAAGGAGAATAATAAGGAGAACAAGGAGGGTTGGAAAAAAATCCAAGAAAATAACAAAGATGCATTCACTGACATAATCAGAAGCAAATGAATGAACAAACTGAAGACTCAGTTATTAAAGTGATGAGACAGAAGGAGAATATAGTAAGAGACTTAGCAGACAAAAAGAAATGTATAATTATATTAGGAATGGAAGAGAAACATAACCCAGATAGAACCACAAGAATCAAAGAGGAAAATGAAAAAGTAAGAAATTTACTAGAATTAGTTCAGGAAGATGAACCAGAAATAATTAAACAAATCGAAGAGAAGTTCAGGCTCGGGGAATATAGTACAGACAAGACCAGACCAATTAAGATTAAATTCAGGTCACAAACTACGGCTGAGAATATCTTATCCAAAACAGGGAAACTAGCAACAAATGAACAATATAAAAAGGTATGGATAAAAAGAGAAATGAATAAAGAGGAAAGAGAGGAAGAAAAACAGAAAAGACTTGAAGCTAAGGAAAAAACGAGAGAAGAACGGAGTCAGAAAAAGAGAGATTCTATAGGAGAGTAGTGAATATGAAACTAAAGAAAGTCGACATACAAGAGAAAAACAAAAGGGAAACAGAGAACACAATGGAAGTGGCAGAAAACTAAGAGTGTCTTACACAAATATAGATGGATTAATAACAGGATTGAATGAGCTGAATGATTATTTGAAGGAAAAAGAACCAGACATAATGGGAATTGTAGAAACAAAATTAAAAGGTCCACTACCACCCAACAGTGTAGGACATGATGCATATAATTATTGGATTAGAAACAGAGTGAAAAAGGAAGGGGGTGGAGTTATGTTCCTGACTAAGAAGGATATAAACGTGAAGTGTGTCACATATGGAAAGAATACAGTAGAGATGATAATGATGGAAGTAGAAGACAGAGATAAGAAGAGCAGAAAGTTTGTGATAAATTATGTGCCCCCGAAAACAGCCTCATGGGAAGGAGTGTACATAAAAGTATGTTAGAGGACACAAAGATAGCATTAAACAAGATAATGGAAGAGGGAGGAAGAATAGTTATGATGGGCGACTTCAATTGCAAAGAAATCTGCTGGGAAGAAATGACAGTAAAGGGTGGAGACGGCTCATGGGGAAACGCTCTACTTGAGATGGTTACTGACCATACAATGACACAATGGATACAGGAGAACACTAGGTATAGAAATGAAGAAGAGCCATCGAGACTAGACCTAATAATTACATCTGAACCTAGAATAGTGGACAAAATTGAATATAAAACACCAATAAGTAAAAGTGACCACATATTGATTGAACTGGAACTTAATGAAGAAAAATGTATGAAAAGAAATGAACAATATAGAAAAGGAAGAATGATGTATGAAAAAACAAACTTTGATAAAATAAGAGAATTCTTTCAAAAGGAAAACTGGGAAGAAATATACAAAGAAGAAACAACAGTAGAAGAGAAATTGAATATTTTGACAAAAATTTACAAAAAAAGGAGTGGAAAAGTATGTCCCAAGACAAAAACAAGAAAAAGAATATGTAAAATGCTGGTACAACAAAAGTTGTAGGGAGTTAAAAGACAAAAGAGACAAAGCCTGGACCAGATGGAAAAAAGACAGAAGACCTGAAAAATGGAAAATATATACCGGTTATAGAAATGAATATGTACAAACGTGCAGAGAGGAAAAGAGAAAATATGAAAAAGATATCATAGAAAAGTGTAAAGATCAACCAAAACTATTCTACAGATTTGTAAACAATAAACTGAAAAACAAACAGGACTTGGAGAAATTAAGACAGGAGGGAGTTGAATACACTGAGGAAATGGAAATGGCGGAAATTATGAACAAACATTTTAAATCAGTGTTTACAAGGGAGAACATACAACCTGAAGAGAACGAATGGAAAGAAAAAGTCCCCCCTATGGAAGAAATAGAAGTAACAAAGAATGAAATATTAACACACTTGAGTAATCTTGATGTCAGAAAATCGCATGGACCAGATGAAATAGCAAACTGGATACTGAAAGAATGCAGGAATGAACTGGCAGACAAAATACATAGCATACTAAATAGTTCCTTGAAAGAAGGAAAAGTTCCAGAAGATTGGAAAAAAGCAAATATAGTACCTATATATAAAGGAGGAAATAAAGAAGAACCTACCAACTATAGACCAGTCTCTCTAACAAGTACAATAGCAAAAATTTGTCAAGGAATTATCAAAAGTAGATGGGTAAAATATTTAGAAAAAACAAAGTGTTAAATCCAAGGCAATTTGGATTCAGACAAGGACGATCATGCGTCACCAATTTAATATGTTTCTATTCAAGGCTAATAGATATAATACAAGAAAGAGATGGATGGGCGGACTGTGCATTTTTAGATCTAAAGAAAGCTTTTGACAAAGTACCACATAAGAAGTTGCTTAAGAAATTAGAAACTGAAGGAGGAATACAGGGCAAACTACTAAATTGGATGGAGGACTTTTTGCAAGAAAGAAAAATGAGAGTAGTGATAAGAAACCAGCACTCAAAATGGGATGAAGTAATAAGCGGTGTTCCGGAGGGAACAGTTCTGGCCCCAATAATGTTTGCTATATATATTAATGATATGGATGAAGGAATTGAAAACTATATGAGCTTCTTTGCAGATGATGCAAAACTACTGAAAAGAGTGAAAACTGAAGAAGATTGTGAATCACTACAGAGAGATCTAAATAAAGTACAGGAATGGAGTAGGAAGTGGGAGATGGAGTTCAATACAAAAAAGTGTAGTATAATGGAATTTGGAAAAAGCAAAAACAGAATAACAGGATCATATAAATTGGGAGAAGAAGGAATAAAAAAAGTAGAAAATGAGAAGGACCTGGGAGTCATTGTTATGAATAATATGTCACCTGAGAAACATATAAATAAGATTTTTGGAGAAACTTATAATTTAATAAGAACAATCAAAGTTGCATTTACATACCTGGATGAAGAAATGGTGAAGAAAATCCTAATCACCCTGATAAGACCAAGATTGGAATATGCAGCAACGATATGGTCACCAAGTACAAAAAAATGTATAAAAAAAAACTTGAAAGAATACAAAGAGCAATTACAAAATTGGCACCAACACTCTCAAAACTATCATATGAAGAGAGACTAGCAAAACTTGAACTACAGACACTAGAGCAAAGAAGAGAGAGGGGAGATTTGATAGCTATTTACAGAATCATGAAAGGCATAGAAATTACTGATAGAGAGAATCTGATAAAATGGGATGACAGAAATACAAGAGGACACGGAAAGAAAATAAATAAGACAGCTATAGAAGAGATTTGAAAAAGAACAGCTTTCCTCACAGAGTAATAGACAGTTGGAACATGTTAGATGAGAAAGTGGTGTGTGCAAAAACAATACATGAATTTAAAAATAGTTTAGATAAAATGAGATATGAAGACGGGCACCACGAGCATAGCTCCCCTTCCCGTAAAATACAACTAGGTAAATACATATATATATATATATATATATATATATATATATATATATATATATATATATATATATATATATATATATATATATGTATGAGAGAGAGCTATTGCATCCTTGTAATACATTTCAACAGTTTATTGTTTCATTACGATATATCGAAATTCAGAGTAGTATAGATAACGTAAAACCATTATGCCAGGTGCATTACGAAAGATTCAACTAATATCCAACTTCTCTATAACAATTCAGTCTTTGAAAACTAAGCTCTGGGATTGGAAATGAAAAAGGACAAAATATAAATTACCGTTATATTCCTAAAGCCGATGTATTCATTAAAATAATATCAATTGTAATTCATCTTTAAGTATCTTTCAATCATATCTTGGATATCGTGTAATGTTCGGAATCAGACTAGATTATGTTTTTACAGCAAAGAAAGAAGATAAAAATCAAATCTTGCTAGAAGTGTTTGGAATCCTGCACTCTCCTAAAGTTTCAAGGAGAGTGCAATTGCGCAATACTTAGATACTGTCGTTTTTAATACATATATATGCCCACCATTATAGTGACTCATTACATTAATTTTCATATTGATCAAGATAAGAAGGGAGAGCATTATAAGTTTCCAAATTATGAAGATGCGTTGCCATTTGCCCATTAGTTATATAGTCACACAAGGCCAAACAAGAATGGGCACAAGTGAAAGTGAAACAGGCTTAACATTAGTCATTCATGAACGCACCTTGCTGATAGTTTCTATTGTATATATTTAATGTCATAAACATGGGATAATAAAAAAACAAAGTAACATACCCATCTATACAATATAAAAACTAACTTATTGAATGTCTTATAAATACTGCATTCGTATCCAAAATTTCCCATAACTCATTTCAGGAACCCTCAGTGTGGGAGTGACTACAGCAAAGCCACAAATGCCAGATAATACACTTAATTGATGGGTTATAAGATACAAGAAAAAATACATATACATTAAATAATTTGAAAAATTCTGCTCTCGATACATAAAATATTTGGTGCATAATTCCTAGTTTTGTACATGTAAGACATGCAGAGACTTTTATTTACAACATATAAAGCGTCAAATCAAACCATGCTAGATATAAATTTGAAATAACGAAGCATTTCAGAAAATGCTGTGTAAGAATAATTCCTTTCAAGATCATGAAAGTGACGAAAGCCATTACATTATACAGTAATAATTGTTCATAAACATTGCTACCTTTGAAAGTGTATTACTCTACATTACCAATTGTATTTCTTTTTCAACAGACATGTATAATCCAATCAAAAGTAAAATAAAAGAAAACGTACTACGTGCATTAAGACTCGCTTTAAGCTTTGTTTACGGGAAGTTCGAGGTTGTCTAGTGTACGAGCCTACATGAGGTGTGGTGGTACATTATGGCGTACGAAGTTGATAAGGGTTTTATATTTTCACTCTGAATGTGCCGTAAGTAAAGAGAAGTGCGTAATAATTATGCAATTGTGGGTATTACAAAGTGCTAGATGACCAGAAGATAAGAAGTCAGAATATTTAGATTTTGTCTAAGTGCATTCGTAAGCCCATGTTTACCCAAGAGTGACTCGCTTCCTGTGGAGCAGCGGATGAGGAAGTGGTACGAGCGCTAAGTTTCCAGCTTCTAACGTTTTTGTTTGGAATCAGCTGGTATCTCACTGTATGCCGCGTTTGCTGAATCAGAGTTTGCGTAAAAAATTGCGTTTACCGATTTTAAAAATAGTGAACTGAGATCACTAAAGGGAATGACGTCGAAGAATGGGCAAGTTTTGACAGGTGCCATGGTGGAAGCGTAAGGAAGGGCCAAGCTGGTGATGGCACGGGAAATGCACAGCTTAAGGTGGAGCTGAGAAAGCAGAGAGAAAAAATAAATGAAACGAAAACATTGCCAAACATTGTGAAGTGAGAAATGTGAAGTGCAAGCCAAACCGTTTAATGTAAGTGAACCAGAACAATGAGTCATCCCTCAAGTGAGATGCTGTGTTCTTAAGTTGAATGTGATTTATCTGATTAAATTGTATTTGTGTAACATTCCCCTCTAGGTAATTTCTTTGAGTGGTGATCAGTTTCACTTGTTTTTTATGCCCTTTAAGATAGATTTGATTCTGAGGAAATTATTTTCAATTAAAAATGCCAGAAACTTGTTTTGGTAACATTGCATCATTTCATAAATAGAATTAATATGTTACTCAACGTAGATTGTGCTATTTTTCATTGCCCTTTAAATGTGATGATAATTTAACTAAACCAGGGTGAGAAAGGGTCATTAAAAGCTGTTCTTTGCTCCTGCAGTCTCCGTGAGGGATTAGAGCATGCGGGTGATGGGGGACGTGGTCTGGTGAGGGCAGTAATAATTATATTATTTCAGAAATCAAGCTATGCTTACTTATATGTTTTTGATGATTTGTAATTGAAAATAATTTCCTTATAAGAAAAATAATTTATGAGCTAAAGGAAAAAATTTGACTACACCAGAAAATAGATATAAATACCCTCCATTGTATGTGAAACCAATAGAACAGGTAAGTTGTACTATGTGATATAGTGTTTGTGAATTGTGATTTGGTATATAAGATCTAGATTTGATGTTCTGTATAAACTTCGTTGAATTTATCCTTTGCTGGATGCTGCTATTTCCACTTATTATTTTTTAGACTGGTCTGCTTTACTTTATATGGTGGTTATAGAGCCTGTAACTTAAGGCACTCCTACTAATTTGAGAAAAGTGTCAACTTGAGAGAAGTACCTTAAAAATTGTGACAGAATAATTGGAAAATTAAGACTAAAAATAATTGGATGAATTAAGACAATATTGTTGTCACTGCATAAACAGTACACTGCATTTGATCAATATTATAATTTAACAAAATTAGTATTTTAAAGACCTCAATTAGTACTTGTCAGTTGTCACTACATAAACAGTACACCACATTTGATCATTATAATTTTTAACAAAACTACTATTTCAAAAACCTCAACCAGTACTTGGCAATACTTATCCAATAACCTAATCTAATGAAAGGTTTGGAGGGGGAGAATTTTTTGTGGTGAAGAGTCAATTCGGCCTATCGCCAACCTGGCCCGTCTACTTAACCAAGTTGGCCCACCATGGTAAGGCTAGGTAGGTTAGGTTAGACGAATTTAATTTCTTCAATCTTCACATCTATCAAAACGAAGGTGACATCTCAAGCAGCTGTTGGGCTGAGTTGGCAATGGCCCAATTTGGTGATGGGCCACACTGGCTGGCAAGCTTTTTCTTCAAGTCTGCACATAGGTGATTTTTATCTATTTTTCTAGTGAAAGATCTATTTTTTAGGAAATTTATTGTCAATAGATAATTGACACAAACCAATAAGAATAGCTTTGATGTAAATAGCAAAATATGAACTATTTGATATGAAGGAAGGAGTGGCAGGCAACTAGGTTACACTTGTCAGAACATCAAACAGAACTTTTGAAGAATATAGTAGATTAAGGATGGATGACCTCCCGAAATGTGCAGTTTTGCTAGTTTAGCTTTGCAGTAATCTATGGACCTGTGGTGGGTACCTGCGCATGATGGTCATACAAGAATGACAGTGAAGCTGCCCATTTTCAAGTACTATCAATCTCCTTTCCTCCATGAGGAGGAGGTGCTGCCCTGAATCCGACACTTGATCTCCAGACCAGCCTCAAGAGCTCTCTGTTAACTTTGCCCATTTTCTTACTTTTTTTTTTTTTTTTATGGGAAGCTGATAACCAATACCTGCTCTCCTTTTCCTCTCACTTTCAGCCAGTGACTGAAACAGTCCCAAACTGATACAAAACAGATAGCAGTCCCGCATCATAGAGAGATCTGTGGGGGGTTCCAAGAACCATTGCCAGCCACTGTGGGTTTACCACATTGTGAAAGTAAAGGCAACATTTGAAATGAATTGAAGTAATCTGTGGTAGTTGGGATTCCTTACATGTGAGAATGCAAAAAAGTTTCCAGGATTGAATAATGACATAATGATGTAGAGTACTAGATAAGGGGTCAATGACAGGTGCCAGCATGGGGTTGTCTTGCAAGCCAGACAGCAAATCTGCCCATTTTCAAAATTTCTCAATCCTGTCACAAGACTGACTACCAAACTCCATTCCGTCAAGCCTGTTTAATTTATAAATCAGCCCACGGAAAAATCACTCCAAGAAATAAGAACCACACTAGCATACATATGTTCAGGTTACTATCCAGCACTAAGTACTAGCACAGAATAAGCCTTGCTACTGAAACAAACTGACTAGATGCAACTTATTTATCTATACCAAGGGTCCACCCCCCCACCCCTCCCTACAAGGAAGGTAGCCAAGTCAAAAGGCACATACCCACTCCATTCCCATCTACCGCCCTTTCCTCCCTCTCATCTTAGCTCCTTAAGGATGATGGCAGTGTATCCCGCCCACTGCTCTGGGTCAGAAGCAGTGTAACAAGATACAGTAGATCCACAGCAAGGCGGCTTCATTTAATTGGTGGCCCCCCATCTCCATCCCCTCATGCAGAAAAAGAGAAGACTGGGAGATACATCACAGTATCATCTGTACACAGCTATCACTACACAGAAAACCCTGAAAACTTTACCTGCTGCAGGCTACCAATACCTAGACAACAAGAAAATATTTCATCCCTGAGTGACACATGGGGCAATCTGGTGGCTGTTGATGGTTTCCTAGGAGTCATGGGTCTTTTGCGAGAGACTTGGGGCTATGAATTGATTGATTAATTGATCTCTTGCAGGGTGCCTAAGACCCCTGGGAAATAGCCACAGCCACAGGCTTAACCCATAGGTTCTCGTCCTTCAAACTTGCACCCAACCCTCCACCATCATCACTCCTTGTACATCTCATCATATTTACTTGACTTTCAACACTTACAACCTTTTCAAACTTAATCACCAACTACTTCAGTCTCTCCTCAGAACCAGCCACAAGCACAATATCATCCGTTAACAACAATTGGCTCTGTACAAGAGATGAATGGGTCTAGATGGATGTAGGGTGTGTTCTTTGACATAGCTGCCCCCGTATAAGGGGGAAAGCTCCTTGATATGTAGGTACAATAAATGCTTTTATGTGGATTTTAGAGGGGCTTGGAATGGATTACCCTTTTTTTTTTTATTCATATAATAAACAAATTGGTTAATGAATGGGGCTCAGATTAGAGATCCTACTGTAGAAAGTGCTGTGTATTGTTTGGGATGGCTGTATCTGGAGTAATTGGCATCATTTGTCAGGCTGATTCTGTATTGTTACTGTTTTAGTATGTGATATTAACCAGAACATAACCATGCCAGTGCAATTCTTCCTCGTCTTAGGATTGATTTCTTAAAATATCAAGTTGTAGTATAGTAGAAATCCAAGTCTACAGCAGAATAGGGTTTCTATATTTTGTCTTAGTTGCATTGTTTATTAGAATGGTTGTGTTGTTGAGGTTCCTTTATCATAAAATAAATCTGTAAGGCGTGCCAGCTAATGCATGGGTTTGACTTCATGTTGTAGAGCCACTGATGGAAATATGTTAGGACCTGATAAGATAAATAGATTGGTAAGGGTTGAGTTATGTAATAATTTGTATGAAGTGTCATTGCTTTGTATATAGCTGGTAAAAAGATAAGCACTGGGGAGAGGATATTCAGTGAATTAAGGTTACTAGGTTTTATTGACAGAGAATTTAGGTTACGGAGTGGGGATAACTTGGAGCTGATTTGGACCTTCATGACTCATCATAATTCTTTCAGGTAAATGCTTCCTACAGTCTTTAACCTATAGTGGCGATGTCCATCCGTGCATCTTGTTTCTGGGACATTAGTTTAATGAGAACAAGGATATTTTGCAATCTTCAGTATATCCCTTTTTGTGTGGCTTTTTTCCTTTTCCTAAGGATTGCTAACTGACTGAGTGGCTTATAGCACTACTACTTGGGCAAGAGATCAGGAATGTATATGGTTCGGGGCTATGTAGCAGCAGGGGAGTTCATAGGGCATATGGCATTAAATTCCATACTTCAAAAACTTCAAACAGAGACCCCATCCTAGGCCTCTGAGAGGGATGGTGGTAAATCCATGATATAAAACTAAATGCTTGGGTGCAGGGGTGTTTGCACGAATTTTTATAGGAGAGGGGGGAAATTGAAGACATCATTGTTAGTATATGGTTAATGGACAAAATTAAAGATATAGTTAATGGTATGGGGTTATATCAAGATACACAACACAAAAATGGCTGCAAATGCATATATTTATAATATCTGCATGAGTTACATATTGATTTTCATCAATCATACATGGACATACTATAACTTAAAGAAATAACAAAAGTATACGTGACTATCAGCAAAGTTTCAAACACACCCTGGATTTCTAGGGAGGCAACTGCCCCTCCTTGCCCCCCTCCCTCCCTCTGGACGCCCATGCTTGTGTGAATAAATTAGACATGAAAGGTGTTTTGGAAATGGGCTCTTGCAAGTAATTGTTGCACAATTCATGTTTGCTTCAAAATTTATTATGAACAGTGAAAGATCAAAAGCATCAAACATCTGGCAACTCTTCTGCTACCCACACCCTTTACTGTCTTAGGCATTTATGCTTTTGTGTGTATTGATTGATGAATAGATAAATATTATTGACCATGTGACCTTGATGTCAGTTATTTTTCTGTACATTGTACTGTGCTCAGTCTTACATTACCCATATGATGTATAGTTCATGAACATCATATGATACTGTTGTAAGAATGATTGAGTGTTGTAAGTTAGGACTTGACTGTAAAGAAATTGTGCACAAAATTGGTATTTTGTGCATAACATTTTTGATAAAATTAGGTTACCTGGACAACTGACACGGGAAATATAGGTGTAGACATTTGCCTTTTTTAATGGTAAGGGATTCCACTCCTTCAGTGTCTAGGTAGTAAGGGTGAGATATCTACATGTTGTGCTTCATAACCATAAGGGTCTGAGGGAAACAGTATAGGGGTCTCTTAGGCTCTAGCAGGTGGTAATTACCACTGTTTTCAGGTTTTCCTGTAAGCTAACAGAGTTCACCAGAACCACTGGTTTGGAGCACATTTTCCTTCATTTTGAGCTTTAATTTATGGGATTCAGTCACAGTATTACCAAGCAATGCAGATGAGTCAGGCATTATAATAAAGATGCATACCCCTATCCATGAATGTAACCTGCATGATCAGTGAGATCACCCATTGTGAGTCTTCAAGAGGTGGGTTAGGGACTGAACATACTGAGATACATGGAAGAATAATCAAGAGTTGCTTATTTAGTAAAAAATTATCAAACAATGGACAACATACAGTGAGTCATGCATTCCCTGGGCAGTCAAATGTGTGGGTGGTGGATGAAGTGCCAGATGTGTGATGCTTTTACTCTGTCATTGTTCTTATTTAAGTTTTTGTGGCAAAGTTGAACAGCACTATAAGTGTTTATAAGAACCTGTTTCCAAACACTTTTTACATACACTGGAATGATTTTGTATGATGGATAAATTGATTCAACATAGTACTGACAACAATGTAGTATAGAGTACAGAATTACATTATCATTACACTGTAGAGTACTTCGTAATTTTGAATAATCTTAGTTTTACTAAAGTGGGTGTGGTTGGTCACATTGTCCAAAGAGCAGACCATAAGAACTATGAGCTTTCATTCACGAAGGTAATGCCGTCACTCGTGAGTCTCTCCCATGATCCAAGACCATAATGAATCACACAGTTTGTTGGTGTAGTGGGTAGTGTCATGCAGTCCCAGTGTTTGGGTACTGGGTTGTCTTACTTGTGGCATTGAAAGTGGCCTATCAGCACTGAACTAGGTTCATGTCTCACTTGGCATGAAAGCTTCCACTATGTTCCTGCAAGATATTACTGTTCTCTTTGAACAAGGAGATGGGTGTGTAGTGTAAGATCACAGTATTACCCATAGATTGTATGATACAAGCTCTGAAGTTATTGTTCGTAAATCCAGTATATGATCTAAGACCATGGTAAATGGCACACACACATTGTGTATAACTGGAGTTGTACATATTTTTTATCAATTCTTCTTGCATATGTTTTGTTGGTGTACATGTTGCTGCACTTCACAGTTTTCAGTAGGACATACAGAGGGCATAGAAATGATGAAATTAGATTAGTTTTACACTTGTTTGACTTCCCCTACTGTGTGCAAGTGGATGGGTTAGTAGTAAAAGTATTTTGCTTATGTGTCAATGTGGTATACAAACAAGTATTTAGAAATGTGTATTGTTGTAAGGAACAGCAAGATAGATAAGGTCTTAGTAAAGTATGTTTTTTTTAGCTTTGTGTCAGCACTTTAGATTGTAGTTATGTAGAAATGTTATGCATCAATACATATTTACATAGCATACATGCCATAGTTATGCTCTACTACTGTCAGTAATATTTCCTCTGCCCAACTAGTGTATGGGTGTTACTTAGTAGTGATATCTTAGCACTGTCTTATAATTGTACAGTATCTATAAATTTAGGGATCATAATGGGATGCCTGCAACTGGTGGGCCTTGAGACAGATATCCAAGAGATTTATATGTATTGTACATCTTGAAAACCCATAAATAGTCTCATTTCCATCTTGAGGGGGGAGATCTGAGGGACTTTCATTTGGTCTCTGGACTGGATCCAATGTATATCCATTAACTAATTATATTTTGTCCACCTTCTCACTTAAATAGAGGTGACAGTTAGTTCTCCTACCATAAACTGGCAGCATAGAAATGGTCATATGATAATACAGTTCAGACAGTAGCTTGTTTCTTCCAAGAGAGTTACTGGTCCTTGGAAACTATGGTTCTCCTATCAAAAAGATTTTTTGGAGGACCTGAGGTCAATTGCTATCCATATTTGGGCTGTGAAGCTCCAGGCATTAAAATTGGAGGCAGCAATTACTATGATTAGCTACCATTTGTGAAATTATGAAGGCAAGTTCCATCAAGTAAATTTCAGACACTGCTTCTGACCCAGGGCAGTGGGCAAGATGCAGGGATGACCCATCATCCAGGAGGTGCCAAGATAAGAGGGTGGAGGGGAGTGGAGTGTGTTGGGGATGGAATGGGTGAGAGTGGTTTTTATGCCTTTGTTTTTTGGCTACCTCCCTTATAAGGGGGAAAAAGCCTTTGGTATATGTATGTATGCTAGTATATTCTAGATCTGTTCAGATGGAAACCAAATCTTGAGCACTTTTGAGCTGCACTTGAGATTGAAGTAGGGGTAGGCTCTTCAGTATTAGAGATGACAGAAAGATGTTTCATATTTAGTTTTACTGGTATTCTCAACAGGTTTCTTGTTTTCATGTGGGCTAATGGAAAAATATATATAACATCAAGAGATCCAATCCATTGGTAAGACAACTTTTGTGTAATTAATGTCACAAGATAAGGAAGTTTTTTATTTTAACCAAAGCAATATTGGAAAATAAAATCTTTGTTGGATGGCTATTATTTGATAGTATACATGTGATGATTAATGTTTAAATAATTCCCATATTTTTAACATTATATCCTTTATGTAATTCTTCACTTCTGTTTTGAATTTTCCATAATACATGGAGACTCTAGGAAGCTTGTTCTTACTGTATAAGTAATGCTAGAAAGTAATTTCTAGGGAACCCCACCCCATAAACACATGAGCAAACACTCAAACCGGGTCAGGATCATGAGTGTTGTATGCAGCTTGCTTGGTGCAGTGAGGTGAGGCACTAGTTATGCAGGTCACAATTGTATTCAATCATGCTCTTGGAATTACAATGACACATCAGTTTCTTGAGTACCTCTAGTCTGGTCAGATTAGTTGAGGGCTTTATTTTTAACCCACTCTCTAATATTAAGAGCTAATACTATGCAAGGATAGCATTGCACTTATAGCATACAGTTAACAATCAAAGGAAAGTATGTAAACTTTGAACATAAGAATGAAGGAGACTACAAGAGACCATAAGGCCTACACTAGCCATTTCCGTGTCCATTACCACCTGTCATCCCCCATCCATAAAGTTGTCTAATAATTTCTTAAAACAACTGATAGTTTCAGCACTCACTACACAATTACTAAGTCTATTCCAATTCTTGCCTATGTCCTTAGATCTAAATTTATCCAATTTAAATCCATTACTATGAGTCTTGACCTGTTGTCTTAATATGATAACCTTGTTTGCATCACCCTTGTTAAAACCTTTGATCCACTTGAACACCTCTATTAGATCACCCCACACTCTGTGTCTTTCCAGAGAGTGTAGATTAAGGTGCCTAAGCCTCTCTTCATAAGATAAATTTCTGAGCCCATGTATCATTTTGGTCATTCTCCTCTGTACTGATTTTCTGAGCCCATGTATCATTTTGGTCATTCTCCTCTGTATTGATTTTCTGAGCCCATGTATCATTTTGGTCATTCTCCTCAGTACTAATTCTAGTGACTTGATGTCCATTCTATGAGACAGAAACCAAAACTGTACTACATAGTCAAGGATGGGTCTAACTAACATTGCTCTGTTTGGCAGTAGTGGAGTTGGTTTATATATGAACATCACACACAGCAAGAGCATCATTGGATCATACACAAGTTACAGCAGGACAAGCAAGTTATGTTTTATTCAAAGAACCTTCCCCTCCAAGATATATAATGATAACATCACCTTTGAAAATGTCTTAGATAGACAAAAACGTTTGGTCACCTTTCATTTTATTTTCCAAGTGGTTTTATTACACATCTTGTGAATCACATGTTTTTGTGATTTATTCACATAATAATCAAAGGATATTAACTAGGGTCCCAAAAATACAAAGTTTTATGATGGAAATATTGCAGTGGGTATTAAAATGTTATTGGATAGGATGAGTGATGGTAATAGGTTCATTCTGTGTATGAATAGTTTTTGTAGGTATGTGAGTGAACTTTAGAGAAAGCTGTTTGTGGGAGAAGTTAGAATATTGTGCATCTGTGGGGGATAGGTCTCTTTTCTTTATATTGGTTGTATACTGGAAGTGTTTCTTAAAGAAAAGAAGCACTTCCAGTATACAACCAATATAAAGAAAAGAGACCTATCCCCCACAGATGCACAATATTCTAACTTCTCCCACAAACAGCTTTCTCTAAAGTTCACTCACATACCTACAAAAACTATTCATACACAGAATGAACCTATTACCATCATTTAATGAAGCGGCCTTGCTGTGGATGTGCTGTGTCTTGCGACACTGCTTCTGACCCAGGGCAGTGGACAAGGTGCAGGGATGACCCGTCATTCAGGAGGTGCTAAGATAAGAGGGAGGGTGGAGGGGTGTGGAGTGTATTCAGGGATGGAATGGGTGGGAATGATTTTATGCCTTTTTCTTTTTGGCTACCCCCCTTGTAAGGGGGAAAAAGCCTTGGTATATGTATGTATGTATACTGGAAGTGTCTCTTAATGAGTTGGTAGAGACAGCACAACATTAGGATTTAATATTTTTATTCTTAGTGAGTTGTAACTTTGTTGGTAGTGATTTTTTTAGAGTTGGACTTTTTTAAGTGTTGAGTGTAAAATTTGTTTCTGTTGAAGTGATATGACTGTTATGTTAGTCTTGCATATTGGTTAAATGTTCATTCTGTATGCAAGGAAGGTATGTTGTGGAAAGGGGAACTGTTGAGTAGGATGTGTAAGCTCATTGTTCTGGTGTGCCCACTCAGCTCATAGGCAGAAATGCTATTCTCTTAACTCCTTAGGGAACTATGTAAGGCTACTCTTCATTTGTTTATTATTATATATATTTATTATATAAATTATTATATACATTATATATATTTATATATTATTATATATATTTATATATATAATATATTTTAAATATATTAATATATATATTATATATATTTATATATATATTTATATATATAATATATTTTAAATATATTAATATATATATATAAGTAAGTGCCTTGGGGGATTAAAAAGTGTAATGTGAAAGATATTTAGGAATGGATGCAAAGAGGAGATTATATGAAGGGATGATTGTGCCAAGAGCACTGTATGGGTAAAGACATGGAATTTAAGAGGCATGGAAGAAAAGTTTAAATGTGTTTGAGATGAAATGTCTGGGAAGTATGGTGGATGTTACAGGGTTGGATAGAGTGAGAAATGAGGAGGTGAGGAGGAGAGTGTGGGTGGAAAAGGAGATGGCAGATAGGGATGATGAAAGAGTATTGGAATGGGTTGGACATATGGAAAGAATGGATGAAGAAAAATTAGTTAAAGAGGTGTGGAAGGCAGAGGTGGATGGAGTGAATGTGAGAGGCCAACCAAGGATAAGATGGATGAATGGGGTGAAAGAGGCATTGAGCAAGAGAGGATGTAAGTTGAGCAAGAAAGGGAAATGGCAGGAGATAGGGGTGAGTGGGGAATGGCAATGTACAGATCATATTGTTATGAAAGGAAGGGATGGGTGGGTTAGGGAGTGGTTATATGCAAGTGATATTTTGACACAGCCCAAAGGGATTTCTGTCTTATTTTTATACATATATATATATATATATATATATATATATATATATATATATATATATAGTAATATATATATATATATATATATATATATATATATATATATATATATATATATATATATATAAAATATCTGCATGACATGAGGGTGATGGAGAGGGGGGAGTAGCTGAGTTAGTGAAATGGCCTTGCTATGGATGTCCTGTATCTTCCTGCATTGCTTCTGATCCAGGGCAGTAGGTGGGATACAGGGATAACACATTATCCACAAGGAGCTAAGGTTAGAGGGAGGAAAGTGTTGTGGATGGGAGTGAAATGGGTGGGAATGGGTTTATGATTTTTGGCTTTGGCTACCTCCCTAATGAGGGGGAAAACCCTTGGTATATAGAAAGATTTTACATATATATATATTTCCTCTTTTCTTTTCTTTTCCACCACTACCACACTTCTTCAAATCAGTCAACACTCACCATGCCTGTCTTTCATCTCTCACCATCTTTCATGTATTCATTCCTTAACCATAGTTCTTGGTGCCATACCCCACCCTTAGAAAAAAAAGTCTCTTTGCACCCCTTGCACTGTTTTTATTGATTCACAACTGTAACTGCAACAGGATGGATTGCAATCATATCATTAAGAGTTTAGAAAATAATATAGTTTGTGTTGAGTCAAGGAAATAAAATGAAAAGTATAAGATGGAATCAAGTTTATAAAGCCGAATACTTTAAATGCAATAACCTCCACCACTACCATGTACCAAGCCTCCTCATCCGCATCTCCACCTGCACCTGCCCCCCCCCCCACCACAACTTCTTTCATTATGTATCTCCCAGCTTGACCATTATTACCACATCCATTTGTACATGACCTCAACTGTGCACATGTCTACAAGTTCACCAATTACCACTACTTTCACTCCTTTACCATCACAACTCTCCTTATTCTGCTCCCACTACAATCATTGTCTTTAATACCAAAAGCATTATCTCTACTGCTGTGGGTTCTGCCATTACTGTTCTTGTTACTGTATAACAATAACCACTATCACTAGTACCCACCACCACCACCTTCATATCACTCCTGTCATAGCTACCAGTTTCGGTGCCACTTCAAACTTTCCCACTTAAACATTACAAAACATTTTAAAGTCAGAAGTACTCCAGAATAATCAAGCAGTCATCAGATCATCCTCCCCATACCAAAACCACTCATACCTTCACACCTCCCTACCACAAACCCTACCATCACTTTCACTTCTCTCCAACCACAACTCCCTAACCACCATCACTACTATCCTCCACTACCTGCCTGCACTTCAGTTACTACCATCATCTTTACACATCACTTCAGTTTCTACCACCTTTACTACACCTCAGCTGAAACCCATTTCCCAAATGAATATTTCGAAACCAATTGTTGCAATTGGAATGCAGTTGGATGTTCTTGAAGACAGTACATTTATGTTGTCTGGAGTTTATTTATAGGGTTTATAACAACACAAGTAGGGTATTTCTGTAATTAGGTTTCATCTGTGTAGTTATTTGTGGAATGTGTGTTGGATTTGTTTACACTACACATCTAATGCTGAAGCATCCCATCCCTTTTCTTTTTTTATTTCTTTGTTTGGTACTCTACACTTTGCAATTTATACTGTGGTGTGTTCTCTTTCTCCCCCACACCCTCTGCCCCCTCCTCCCCCATATCTCTCTCTCTCTTTCTCTTTGTTTTTCTCTTTTTCAGTCTTTTTGTCTTTCTTTTTTTTTTTTCTCTCTCTCTCTCTCACTACCACTCCCTCACTCATATTTTTGTTTTCTTTCTTTCACATTAAGGAAACATTGGTCCTAGGTTGTGTTAGTGTATTGGTTGATGTGTGCTAGTGCCTTGATTTTTCACATTGTCTGAGCAGGTCATTTAGTCTTGAAATCTTTACTGTACTGTGTATGTGCCATGCATCCAGCATATTGATGAGGCTGTTAACCTGTAGTGGCCAGGTGACCATTATTCCCCCTGGTCTGGTCAGTGAGGCATATTCCACCAAATATTAGTCTTTATTCTGCTTTAACCTGAAGTGTGTTTTCATAAAAGGAAATAATCATAACGTGAGAAAGTACTCACCTTCATTTTGGTGTATCCTAATTTGTAGAACTTAGATGTGCAGATGAAGTATAGTGTAGTAGTAGAGTGGAGAAAGGGGTTTTATAAGAGGTTTAGTTTTATTTCTTATATGAACTATTTTCTTTATTTACATATGCACTAAAATCTTGTCCTATTTCTGATGTACAACCACATTAATTTTTGTATGCTAGTTCTATAAATGAGCCCCCAAACCCACTTGCTCCTCTGATCCTATCATACAAATGCAGCCCACTAAGCACAACATAAAAACAACCCTAGTGGTATCCTGTTGAAAGAGCTACAACAACTGACCCATAGTGCCTGCAGTAATACAAATTCAGGCCACAAAATTATAAGATATTATACCTCAGCAGACTGACATAGATAGAAATTGAGTTTTGATTAATGAAGTCAGTTTTGCAAAAGTTTTGTGTAGAAAGTCATGTTTTTATCCTTAGTTGTTTGTTCTATGGCAACCTTTACTAGGAAATCCTCTGAAAACAAAGATGTTCAGGAATGTTGGGCAGCCTTCCGGATTACAATGGGTCCTAGGGTGCATGATCTGGCATAATTCCTGTAAGGTGCAGCTGTATTAGGGGACTTGAGGATAGCTGGGTCTTGCAAACATTTAAGAAAGGGATATTTTTTTTTTTTTTTTTTTTTTTTTTTTTTTTCAAAACAAATATTTGAAGACCAACCACCCCATGCCCTACTCCATCAAAACCCTCTAGAGATTAGCCCCCACAGAAAAGTCACAAGAGAAATAAGAACCACACTAGTATAACTGCATTCAAGTCACCATCCAGGACTTTGACAATACCAACACAGAATAAGCTTTGCCACAGAAACAATATCTCAGATGCATCCATTACGGTGAAGACACTGAGTACTTCATCCTACCATATCCCACCCTAGCCATACCCAGACAGCAATACAATATTTCTTCCTTGAATGGCTTATGGGCCACATTGGTGGATGTTGTAGCTGGGTGCTATGGGTCTTGCACAAGATACCTGAGTCACTGGGTTGATTGACTTGTGTCTTGGTTCTTCATGGAATCATATAGCTAATATCAGTCTTTAAGCCCTCCAATATGCTCTAGTTTCCACTGTAGTCATTGTGAGGTACCTTGTTGATGTCTTCAGATCAAAATACAGGCAATCTACCTAGGTTTATGAGATATAGTGCTGTTGTTTAAAATTTCTTTCATGTGCTTGCACATATTTCTTAATCATAGCTTATTATTTTCTCCTCATTGATATTATTTTTGTTTGTATTTCAGATGTTGCAACATTTGGCCTGTGTGATGTAACCATTAAATAAATGTTGGTCAAACATTAATTTTACATAGTGCCGATTACCATAGAATGATGCCTTTGTTATCAAAGGTAAAGGATATATTTAAGGGCAGTGCATCAAATAAGAAGAAAAAGGTTTTCCACAATGTCAAAATAGAGAGCCCAGAGGAGTATTGGGACATCATTGGAGAACTTGGAGATGGAGCATATGGGAAAGTTTATAAGGTAAGTATCTTGTTCAAATTGTTAATTGTGTATTGTATCAATAATAGTGTAACTGGTTGTCAGAGCATTGATTTTGTCTTATAATTCATTAACTTGGGCTATCAATGAGAGATACCTGCTGATGGTGGTCCTGTAGAATGGATGAAAGATGAAAACATCTCTGTCCATTTTCAAAACCTCTCAACCATTTCACCTCCATCTGGGGGTACATGGACCAGGCCCAAGATATCTTTATCAACTTATATTGTATACTGTCCACAATCTTACATAATGAAATATGACAAATGATAGCTGCTTCCCTCCTACTACTACTTTCAGGCTCTGACATAGAAACAGTCCCACACTAATTTAATACAAATTACTGCAAGTGTCTTCTTGGGGAGATATATAGGAGAGCCAAAGGACTGTTGCCAACCACTGTGGTAATCAGTAAATCATTCTTGGGGACAATATCAAACCAAAGAAATGAAGTTGTGGAGGTTCTTGTGGGAATCTTCTCCCTGAGCCCTCTTTTGCTTTGATTCTTTGCAAGAGAAACTTAAAGAGAGGGAGATTTGTATTCTTTATACATACCCATTTTATTGCCCTTTACAACACTTGTAGGAAATAGTGGTGGTATTGTTATCCTCCACCACAGGAGTATATGATCATGAAAAGGTTGAGACTTAGAAGTGGTAAATGATAGATCCAAGGAGACAGCAGAAAGGAGGAGTGGCAAAAGTACATAAGCACCTCAGCATTCTCCTATGTATAGACATTTATCACTGCCATAGATGAATGCCATGTAACCCTAAAATCCATGAATTATTGGTTTACCCTCATTAATGAATTTTATGTATTTATCATTGTCAGGCACAACATAAGGAGCATCATACTTTGGCGGCACTTAAGCAGGTCAAACTGGAGGCCGAGGAAGACCTGGAGACGTTTATGATTGAAATTGATATTCTGTCTGAGTGTAAGCATGAAAACATTGTCCAGCTCCTCGAAGCCTACCACTTTGATGGCTACTTATGGGTAAGTGTACCAGGGAATATGATGAAAGTTTTTAAGACAAGTGCTAATGCAGGGATCAGTGGATGCAGCGGAGGTATGAAGAAATCATCCATATGTCTTTTCAGTTTTAGAATATCAGTGCTAAAATTACCCCAGTTAGTTTTCATTGAAATATTTTCAGATCTCACAAGAAGTAAGCAGATTCTGTATCAAAGAAACTAATTTTTGTATAACTGAATATAGTACTTCTGAAGTTGCTGATTTCTTTGCAGTCCTCTTTCATTTGGTATAAATAAGAATATTGGTAATGAGATACAACATACAAAGTAGCTACACTAAATGAGGTTAGTTGTGTATTCTATTCAGTGTTTCTAATATTCTTATCTAAATGTGCTCGGGTAATAGTTGGTGCTAGCTATTCTGGAATCTTCTCCGTTACTGTCATAAGCATTATGCTGTAAAAGGGGCTAGATTGCCTTGCATACAACACGTATATTATGCTTATGCAACAGAAAATATTGGTGATGTATTTTGTATCCTAACCACAGTGAAAATGTAGCATTGATTTAGACATCATGCATTTAAACAAATCTAAATAAAATAGGATTTATAGCTATGAATAATTTAAATAAAAATATTCTCATTCTTTTAAGATGCATTTACATAGAACCAGCAACCAGACCAGTTAGTGTACTGGATCAGCAGTATGACAATAGTTGTGCTCTTGTGTAGCTTATAGATTTGCTCCAGCCACTTTTTTATTGAATTATTGTGTATTTACACACAATTTTTTTTTAATAGACTATTACAAAGACTGTGTGTTAAACTACTTACACCAGTTGTGTTGCAATTGTCATTTTGTGAATGTTTTTCATTCTGCATCATCCTAGATTTTGTAGTACAGTATATGAATTTTTAATTTCAAGTTATCTCGGAAACAAAAAGTTCATTTTCATGATTGTAATTTTTTTCACCTTGTTATATTTCAAATTTGTAATTTGTATTTAAATATTGTGCAGATGTACCTGGAGTACTGTGATGGAGGGGCGGTGGATTCTATCATGGCTGACCTGGACCGTCCCCTAACCGAGCCTCAGATTGCCTACCTCTGCCAGAACCTATGCCATGCACTCAAATATGTACATGACAATAAGGTAGGGTGATCCATCATTTGATTTGAAATATATCATTGTTTTTTTATGTAGATGATGCATGGAAGGGAGTGGGTGGGCAGTAGGGGGGTTAGGGAGTGGTTATGTGTGAATGATATTTTGACAGCCCGAAGAGATTTCTCCCCGTCTTTGATGTTATTGTATGAGGAGATGAAAGGGGGGGGGGGGTCACTGATTAAGTGAAGTGGCCTTGTTGTGGATATGCTGTGTTGTGATACATTGATTCTGACCCAGGGCAGTGGGTGAGATGCAGGGATGATTCATCATCTAGGAGGAGCCAAGAAAAGAGGGAGGGGTGATGAATGGGAGTGGAGTATGTGGGGATTAAATGGTTGGGAGTGGATTTATGCCTTTGACTTTGGCTACCTCCCTTGTAAGAGGGGAAAAAACCTTGGCATGTGTATAGTATGTATCACTATTTACCATTGGTTATGTATTGTTGGTAGGAGAACAAGAAATATTTAGATAGCATCATTGATTCTATAATGATTGAAATTTAGGAAGCTTTTTACTGAGTATTTACTCTGTAATCCATAACTCATCAAAGGCCTGTTTGATATTTTTTGTGTCCAGTATTTTGGTGTTTAGACGTATTCAGGTACACATTTGTTAATGGATCTCTGAAAAACAAGAACATTTAAGATTTAGAATAATAGGATCTCCAAAGTATGTAGTATGGACAGATTGGTTTTGTCTGCATGATCTTATATTAATTGAGTCATACTATCCTACTTGTGTGTACCCTTGTATTTTTTTTTTTTTTTCGCAAGTATAGATAATAATTCAGTTGAATCACCAGCACACCTTTCAGGTTTTGTACTGGATGACTTTGTAATGTAAGTAAAATGAATTTATAATTGAAGCACATAGGAAGTTAAACTAGATGAATTAATAAGTTAATTCTTTGAATTCATTCTTGCCTTATTAGTAAAATAACTAAACTGGATTTGATTACTGACAGTAGTTAGATTTGTTGATATCTTTAGAAAGGCTTCTACTTTTCATAGTACTTATTGAATTGGTTTTTGCAGGTCATCCACAGAGATTTGAAGGCTGGGAATGTCTTGCTAATGATGGATGGAGGTGTTAAGTTAGGTAATTATAACTTTTTTTTTTTTTCAAATTTAATAACTTTGTTGACTTATTTAGTATGTGTAATGCTATAATGCTATAATTTAGGGGCAACAGAATTGAAAGAAAGACACAATTATAATTTGGTAGATATTTTTGTTCATTCTACAGTAGACCATTTAGTGCCAAATGGAATAAGTTAAATTAATTAGAAGGCAACACACTCATGGAGAGCCCTCACTGCCCATGTCAGGTATATTGCTTCAGACCCAGGTTTTTAGCAGGGTGCAGGGATGCATTCATCCACACAAAGTTAGAAAAAAGGGAAATAAAATGGGTTTGGGATGGGTGGAGGGTGGGTGCATGGCCTGGCTGGCCACCCCTCTTATAAAGGGGAAAGGGCCTTTTAATGTGTGTGTGTATGTATGTATGTACAAATTACAATTGAAGAAAGACTAGCAAAAATATAGCGGAAGGCAGTTAAGTTGATGAGCGGTAGGCTTGTCATGTTATGAAGTGGAAGGGTAAGCCAGTTTTGGATGTTGGGCCCTGCTGTGGAGGCGCTATGCCTTGCTGCATTGCCTCTGACCCAAGCCGTTGGTGGGGGCAAGGATGACTTTCCTTTCACCCACAAGGAGCTAAGGGGGAAAGGGCCCTTTGGTATATGTACAAACTGGTATGAATTTGTCTCTTAATACATCATAATTAACACAAAACTGCCTTGTTTGGAACAAGTGTTTATGTTTTCTTTTTATGGGTTTAACCATTTGTGTAGCTTGCATGCCTAAAGTACAGATAGATATGTTAATTATTTCAATTATATTTCATGGAATTCAGCGGACTTCGGAGTTTCGGCGAAGAACAAAAACACGCTGGACAAGCGAGGAACCTTCATTGGTACACCCTACTGGCTTGCCCCAGAAGTCATCCTCTGTGAGACATTCATAGATGCCAAATATGACTATAAGGTAAGGTTTGACTACATTTTGGTTGTGTATACTGAACAGTTTTTGTAAGGACATATAAATAGTTTGTTTTCAGGAGCCAAGAAAAAGTGAGGGAGGGGTGGTAAATGGGAGTGGATTATGTGGGGATGAAATAGGTGGGAGTGGATTTATGCCTTTGACTTTGGCCACTTCCCTTGTAAGGGGGAAAAAGCTGTTGGTATATGTATGGTATGTATGTATGAATGAATGAAAAGTTGAATGCTTGAATTGAATGACAAGTGGAAAGAGGAAGAAAACAAGAAATATGAAAAAGAGAGACTAAGGGGATAAAATGTAGTAGAAGAGAAAGGGAAGTGGAAGTAGAAGAAGAATGGATTGTTTCAAGGAGAAAGTTCTGAAGTATTTTTAAGAGGGGTGGAGGGATAAGGATGATAGATAGGAAGAGAAGGGAAGGCAGGAAAAGTGGGAATGAATATATGAGAGTGGTAAGGAACAGGGCTGTCCTACATCCCCAAAGAGCAAAGATGGGAAAGAGGGGGGTTTTCTTCATCATTTGGGTGTGTCATTTCACTCATGTGCCATTTCCTTGCCCCAGGGTTTCTCTTAGCAAACCTCCATGCAATCTCCCTACCCATTCCAACGGCTTTTAGCAAATTAATTTGACTTGCTCCAGTTATGAATTCTATGGGCTTCCCTTTTGTCTTCACAGAGGGTTTTCTCATATGGTTGAATCTGTTTTGTTTGTTTATGATGTGGGTGTGTGCTTTGACTTCGCCACCCCCCTACAGGGAGGGAAAGGCCATTGGTACATACAATACTAAATGATTAATAAATATATTCTTTCTTTATAGGCTGACATTTGGTCCCTGGGCATCTCCCTGATAGAGTTTGCCCAGATGGATCCTCCGAACCATGAGGTCTCACCCGTCCGTGTAATGCTCAAAATTCAAAAGTCCGACCCTCCTAAGCTTGACTACCCCACCAAGTAAGAGCTGTAAATGATTTCTTCTTCCTCATCTTTTTGTATATTATTTACTTTTATGTACTTCAATTTTTCATTATGTGTTTTCCTTGACAGATATTCTCGAGAATTCAATGACTTTGTAGCAAAGTGCCTTGTCAAAGATCCAAATCAAAGACCCTCAGCAGAGGACCTTTTAAAGGTATGTCATTTCCTGGTACCACATATGAACTAATGAAAGTATGCCTTGTGTAGTCATGTAACATAGTGTTGGAACATTCACTAAGCACTTCATTTAGCCTACTACAAGTTCATGATGAATACATTCATGCATACATATCCCCAAAGCCCCTTCCCTCATATAAGCAGGGTTGGCCAAGTCAAAGTATCTCCAGACTGGCCCCAAGAGCTCTTTTTCTCTGAACTTCAACTGTCTCATACCTCTTTACAAATGGAGACTTTGCTGATCTACTATAACTTCTTTTTGACAGACATTCCACATATCACCCATCTTACTCAGATACTTTACTGGTTTCCATAGCCTTCTATGTTCTACGTCTCAACTATAGCCCTCTCATTCTCCCTTCCAATCACAATAATATTTCTGGTATCTCCCACTGCCACAGTTATACTCTCCCCAACCATACCTTAACATACCATATACCAAGGGTTTTTTCCTCCTTACAAGGGAGGTAGCCAAAGTCAAAGGCATAAATCCACTCTCACCCATTTCATCCCCACATACTTCACTCCCATTCACCACCCCTCCATCCCTCTTTTCTTGGCTCCTCCTGGATGACAGGTCATCCCTGCATCTTGCCCACTTCCCAGAAATACTCGTACATGAAGTACTCATACAACTTTTATTGTTTCTTCCCTTCCAGCATCCCTTTTTAGATAAGGTCTTGGACGCAAAACCAATTATAGATCTCTTGCTTGAATATAAGGCAGAGGTTGTGGAAGAAGAGGTTGTGGAAGATCTTGAGGTAAGGCTTGCATACTGTAGAATGTTTTGTGCCTGCTACTTTGATCCCATCACCCGTCACATGCACTTGGCTCATGAAGTCCATCCAGTCTTGTTGTGTGGCAGCATATATTCATATGCAGCCAGTCTGGCAGACTTCTGTATGTTGGGATCAGTAGTTGAATGAAAGAGTACTGGTATAGACACAATGATGGAGGAAGAGCATTTATAGTATATATGCAATCTAGATGAACTGGATGCTTAATGGCACAATTTGCATTATTTGATCATGTCATTCAAACTTCAATGAGGACTTTTTTTCCTAATAGTGTTTGAGCTGTGTGTGTGTCCATATATTATGATGATAAGGTAATGTAAGTTTCATTAGTGGTGAAGTTTGATTCTAGTTTTGGTTTTATATTCAATATTGAGGTTCAGGGCCAAAATATTATGGTAAGGTTTTGGTATAGTTGATGATTTTGCCCTACAGTTAGTGATTTCTGGTAGTATGTAAGATTTTACAAGATAAATATCAACAGCTCTGCTGTAATAAACTCAGGAATTGTTAGGTTTTAAATTGCTAATGCAGTGTATTGAATACTTTTTCAGACTGAGTAAATTGTTTTGTTTTGATTATAATCCACATAGCTAAATTGACAACTTGGTTATTGAGCAAAATGTTTTCACCAATCCAAGATTTAATATTCACAAAGACAGCTGATTAATACTCGCTTCTTTTAACTTATTTTTTCATCTATTTCTTACAACAGTTGATTAAAGTAAGCTATCTTGGACCAAAATATTATTCAGAATTGTTGAATACTTAGTGTAGCACTAACACAGTATAGAGATGTTGCTTCCACCCCTAACCTGTTTATCTGTAGTGCTGCTGGAAGCTGCTGTAGTGCTCCTTCCCTAATGGAGTTGCTTGCTATGCTTCTGTGCTCACTAACCTCTCCTGGCACCTTGTATGCTTGTTTCTCTTTCACGCAACTTGCAGAAGGGAAGGAGACGGAAAAAAGATCATTATAAACGTGTTGGTAAGAGTTGAGACTTTCACTGTAGCGTTCCTGGCTTTTGTACGAAGGATAGAAAATAGAAGCAGTTCCTCGATGTTGTTTTCATTCCTAGTACAACATTTCAGACCTACACTCAGCATTTGACCCAATTAGACGAATGCTTAAGTTGGAGAGCATGTGACCTTGGGTGCAGACCTTTACACAATTCAATCACAGATATGTCTGTGGACTTGCATGACATTGAGTGGAGGGAGGAACAGTATTATATAGTGTCGTGCTACTACTTGAATAGCCAATTTTTTCAACAAGCTAATTTTCTGTAGCCTTGAGTAATTTCTGAGCTTGGTAAATAAGATTTTTGTAGGTTACAGTTAAATAAGAAAAATATACTAAATTAATTTGTATATTACACAATAGCAGGACATGGACGAATATGATATGGTCATTAGCTGAACAAGTGTTCCAGTTTTAATTAAATTTTTAAGGAAGATATTTTAAAGTCATAATTTCTTTAATGATATGACTAGCAGAGTGTTGTACCACTGTAGTGAAGGATAGTTAGTAGAGGTTATCATTTGAATGTAGTGGGCGTGAGGAGTAGAATTATGAAAATGTAGTTTTTTCGAGTGTGACCTTGTTGGTCCATCTCCCCACATGCTCCCCTGAACCTGCTTCCGAGGCTCCCTTGGCCACCGTACCTGAGGTTTGTCCTTCCCTCGTCTGTCTTGTCCTCTCTCGTCACCAGAAACCCATTGGCAGCTTGATATCAGTGGTTAGCCAAGTGGACCAGTATGCTTGGTCATAAAGTAATGTATTACATGCAAGTAACACCTCACTAACTGGCCAAGGAGATGAGAGCTTTAGTCAGTGGTTGCTCACTTGGTCCCATGTCATTCTGTTAGCTTTACATCATAGTTGGTTTAGAGGGCCAGGGAGAGGCCAGTCCCTTTGTAAATTTTGTTTCCGATCTGGCCCTGAGATACTGGTACTCCCCACTACAATAATTGTTGAGCATACCATCACAATGTGTCATTATACTTTTCAGTGTACAGGTTCACTTGACATCATATAAACTCATGAAATTTATATTGAAAGAGGAACTATATCTTGATACAATCCAGTCCTCAAGACAACAATTTAATTTGTTTCCATAAATTTTATCATATCTTCTTAGTCTCTTTTTTTGCCATCTGCACTTCATAGGATCAAACAGTTTTCCAGCATACTTGATTAAATGGGAAAGAAAAAAAAAAGAATAGAAAATGACAGAGGAGGAATGATTTTGTCAAAGCATCCTCACTTTTGTTCACCCCACATTAACAATCTTATGTGGCTTGCTTCACGTACCTGCTGCTCTTCACTTTTCTTTATCTGTATGTGTACATCATATTAAAGATTTGCTGCTCTTTTGGGTGTCTTGTGATGAGACTGAGACACATGCCTTTAGCGGTGCTGAGCTGCAGATGCACAATGCTTGCCTTCTGTCTTGCTTGAGGTTTATGGACTCCAACTAAAGGTTATGGTTGAGTTGAATACTAGCTAAACAATTATTTGTTTTCTTTTTTTCCCAGAAAATGGAAGTGGGAAAACAATTGATTTGTATAGGAACGTTGTGATTAAAATATGTGTTGCAGTAGAGGAAGCAATAACAATATCTAATCGAGGTGTGCATGACTAGAATAGCTCTAAACTTTAGTCTAATGTTTGCTTTGAAGGATAATTTGAAACTGCATTCTATGGTTAACAGAATCTGATAATCCTCTACAGTGTAATTTATGTAGACAGTACCTTTTCAGTGGTAAATATAATTTTTCATGAAACAATCTTGGAGAGCAAATTTTGTATAAAAAAAAAAAATCAGTTTGAGATGAGACCGTGTGTCCTTCAGATATGATATAAGGCATGGACATAGCTCAGATTCCATGCAAAACCCCAGCGAGTGTGGAAGCTTCTGCAGCACAACATTAACAGATGAGATCTGACCCATTTGGCTATGCATGGCAGATTATTATCATTGTTATTATTATTATTAATCCTGGTTTGGTTTAATGGCTACATATATGTGCTTACATGACTCTGCCTTACTGTTCACTGCCCTTACACTTAATCTTCTTTTAAATCTGTACTAGTGTCATTTTGCTTTTGTTGCAGTATTGGAAGTTGCCAGTACACAGTACGTGTATAGTGTGACATAATAGTGTATGTGTGAAATTAAAAAATTATTCATTATTATTATTTATTTTTCTTTTCATGTGTATTTGAATTTATGTTATGATGTCTTTCCCCCTGGAAAATTTCCCATTGTATGGCTGCAGTAATGAGATTGTTCAGTAAGAAAGGTCAAACATACTCATGTTTCTAAATCTATCTTTCCTTTCTCATTTGTTTTTCATTCTTTGCTCTAGCATTTATGCTCTTCTACGCAGAGTAACCCCCTCCAAAATTAAAGGGATTAATAGACTGTACAATTGAATCCCCCTAAGGAATAGTACTCTCGCCTTTCTTATTTACCTTTTTCATGAGCTTTATCATAACCCCAAATCCAGAACATTTTACCAAAGGAGTTGCCTATGCAAATGACCTGACAACAATAACCCAGCATAGCAATCTTCCATTTCCCTCTACTCTCACTAATAATACATGCTTAAACCACAAGGTTCTATCTCCCTTATGAGGGGGTGGGGTGGGGTTCTCATCAGTACATACACCCATCTTTCATCCAACACACATCTTTATTCCTTGTGAATGAAAGGTCATCCCTGTCCTCCATCCACTACTTGGTTCAGAAGCGGTGCAGCAAGATACAGCACCTCAATAACAGGGGCCAATTGCTGAATCTGGTTTACCCCCACTGCTTCATAATTATGAGTTTTCCCTCTCATCCACTCAAGAAATAACAGAGTAGACAGGAAGGAATCTGTTTAAACTGCATCAATTTTTCATTCAATCGCAACCACTCTAGTCACACCCATCTCTTGACCTCTCCCTTCCCTCCTCAACAAACTTCCCCTTATACCCAAGGCCCCTTATCCCATCCATCCATCCATCCCATTCATAGTCTTCTCCTCAAGTTTACACCACCCACCTCTGCCTTTCATACCTTTTCACAAGTTTTTTTTTTTTTTTTTTTTTTTTTTTTTCTCCTCCAATCATTCTGTATGATTAAACCATCACAAAACTCTTGCTGAACCCTATTTGCCAGCTCACTTTTCACCTTTGGCATCTTCCTCACCCCATTCCACACTGTTTCCCATAAATTACAGTCTTCTCTTTGCATTTATCCCCAGATACCTATTTCTGGATTTTTTCATTCTCCCAAGACATTTACCCGTTTCCCTTACTCCATACTTTACCTCCACTCCCACTACTCCATTCCATGCAACAAATTATTTGAAATACTTAAAGCTCTTCACTTCCTCCAACCTCTCTAGATTAAGACTTGCCTCTAACA
The DNA here is from genome assembly GCF_046742065.1 of Oratosquilla oratoria. NCBI lineage: Eukaryota > Metazoa > Arthropoda > Malacostraca > Stomatopoda > Squillidae > Oratosquilla > Oratosquilla oratoria. The sequence continues at coordinate 64,303,398 of NC_134786.1, forward strand.
CACTTCTATTCTCTTCCCTTATACCTCTTATCAACATACTTACGTGGACATATACTTTCAGCTTTCTCATTTCACATACCCTCCCAAGTTGAACCAATTACTGCCTTGGACTCTTTGACCATCATAAGTGCAGTGTCATCCACAAACTTCCTTCCATTCTTTCTTACCAGCTCCCATACCACCTCATCCATGTACATGTTGAACAACCATGGTGTATATGTATAGAAATAAAAAAAAAAAATCTTGAACAGTGCCTGAGGCTTATTTTTCAAGTGCATGGTTAGCTCTTAAAAGCAAGAATCCATAACCTGTTGCACATGTTTGGGTCTGCATTTGTATCTATTATCAACATGTAAAGTGATAATTCAGAGATTATTATTGAATGAAGTTTTTAGTTCATGTTCATTTGATGATATGCTTAGGTAAAAATTTGACATATGTAAAATCATTGGCAGCTGATAAATGTATGTATCTACTTCTGTTCTTGTGTCAGTTGCATAGTTACAACATAGTTCAGTCACATCATCCACAAGGTTGCGTGAAGAGTGACACATTGAATTTTGTCAACAAAATATCTAAATTAGTGACAATCAATTCATACGACAGCTACAGAGTAGCATAGATTTAAATGATTCACTGTCACATGATTTTCTTCTGCTGCTCATCATGTCATAGTAGCTTAGTAATTGATGCTTCTAAATATAAAAAAATAGAGTTTTCGTCTGTACATGAAATGATTATCAGCTTCAGAGTGCATGGATTTTCATGTATTGGGGAGGTGGGGATCTCTGAAAATTTTCAGGCAAACTGATTTTTTATTTGTTTGTGTTGATAGGCTTCAAGTAACATTATTGAAATCTTCCAGGAGCAGCGAATATCTACCCAGAGCTTGGACTCTGAAGAGCAGTCTGTTAATAGTCATGATGATACTGAATCCATTGCCTCTTGTAATATTGGTAAGTTATAGAAACAAACTGCTTTATTGTGCTTGTTTTCCCTTTTCCTCACATAGTCAGCTCAGTTGTTTGTTTATATATTGTGTTTATTTATATGGAAACAACAGTGGGCTCTACAAATGATGGTCATGTCCATCTTCAAAACCTGTCAACACCTTCATCTTCATCTGGAGGCAACAATTGTTATTTACTTACATGTTTATTCTTTGATTGATTGTATATTTATTTTTACATGTCATCACATGGATGCAATGAATGGAGATATTGAAAGATAATAAAATAATTTTATTTTTTACTGCATTACAGTTGGTGACAAGATTTCTCATGTGGAGTCAGAGGAAATGGTTGTGAGTCCCAGAAGAAATATAAAAGAGGTAAGATGATGACCTCTTTTAGATTAGATACATGCAAATTTTGGGGTAAGAAATGTAATCTTGAATTTTAGAGGATGATTTAATGTAGTGTTAACACACACACATACACACACCTTTTCACATGCACACACACACACAGAATCATGAAAGGGATGGAAGTTCTCGATAGAGGTGACCTATTAAAATGGGACAAGAGGACACGAAAAGAAACTAAAGAAAGACAGTTACAGAAGAGACCTGAAAAAGAATAGTTTCCCCACACAGAGTGATCGATGTCTGGAACAAATTGAACAGTGAAACAGTGAATGCCAGAACTATACACGATTTCAAGAAAAAACTGGACGTGGAGAGATACAAAAACGGGTCGCAACGAGCATAGCTCCCATCCTGTAAAATACTACTAGGTAAATACACATACATATATACATTTAAGAACAATTCAGATACTGTGAGATACAGAGATGGGACACCACAAGCATAGCTCCCCTTTCCGTAAGATACAAGGTAAATACACACACACACCTGTACACACATACCTACCTACCTTCCTACCTACCTGTCTTGCTTTTCACACATGGAGAGCTAACACGCAGCAACTGCTCCTCTCTTACACTATTGCCACACTAATACTACACAGACATCAGTTCAAAATTTCTTCCCAGAGAGATGTGTGGGGTGGCCTAGGACCATTGCCCATCACTGTGGAATTGCGGGTGTCCAGTCATAGAAACTTGAGGCAACAATTATTGTTATTGATAAGAAATGCATCCATTGAACTGATACCATTAGTTAAATCATCTGACACCAGAGAAATATCTGAACTTTGATAAGGATTATTTTTTCCCATGATTATGCATGTTTATGTGTTCATGTTCTTGGTTCATTGTGTGTCTGTATGTGATAGGGTTTAAGTACTGTTTTGATCCCTTCAGCACTGTGATATTCTCTGTAGATCTTGATTTGGCTGACATCAGATTGTTTTATATAACCAAACATTGAGGCATCAGACAGAAGGAGGGTGCTAAACTTGATTTAGGGGTTCATATCTCTGCTGAATAGAATAATCTGATTTGTCAAGTATTGATTTGTCTAGTATTTTGTAAAGCTAAATCAAACTTCCCAACACATTGTTCCTCTTGCAGGTTCCCACTGCAGTATCAGGTGAGCGTCGTTTATCTAAGGGCCCTGCACCTTCACCGCCCATCAGTCAAGCGAGCACCCCCAGTACCCCAACTGCTCCTTCTCAACCCTCCAGTACAGCCAGCACTCCTTCTAAAAAAGGTCCAGCACCTGCCGTTCCTTCCACCACAACTACCACAACTCCTGCACCAACACCTACCCCAACAGTCACCACCCCAACCAAAGTTCCCTCTCCAATTTCCAGTACACCTGCTGGGAAAGGTCCTGCCCCTAAACCCATGGCAGTTGCAGAAAGTCCCATTGCCAGTCATCCAGTTACTAAGGTCAAACCTGACACAGATGTACCCCACGTGGAGAAACCCAAGGACATTCCAGATGTTTGTACAATAAAAGAACCTTCCATTACCATAGAAACCCAAAAGAAGGAAAATGTTATGTCAGATGAGAAAAAGGTTGAAGAAGGAAAATCTAAAGTTTCACCAGAGAGTGAAAATCTTGTAGTAGAGAAGTCTGCAGATATAAAGCCAGTGACCATAGAAACACCTAAAGAAAAATCTATAGAGATAGTCAATACTGAAATCAAGACACATGACAAAGTTGAAAAAATGGAAATAGACAAAACTGATCATGTGAAAGATAAAGAAGGAAAAGAAGAAATAAAAACAGCAGTTAGTGTGCAGGATGAGCCAGATACCTCAAGTATAAGTATCAGTAAACTTCCTGTTGAACCCATGGATGTTGTAATAACGTCAGAAGAGAGCACACCAGCTGTCAAGGATAGAGAAGAAACCACGAAGGAAGAACCTGTTTCAACCTCACCAAAGCCTCAACCCATTCCTTCCATAATTACCACAGAAGAAACTCCCTCAACCCCAGTGTCCTCTCCAGTCACTACCCCACCTCCTGCAGATTCTAGAAGGCCCATAGCTGAACCCACCGAAACCATCCTGGCCTCCATAGGTAGTGAAGGCACAGTCATAGTACGCACCCCTACCCCTACGCCCCCAGACCCTTCTCAGCCTCCTGCCAAGAGAGAGAGCATTGTTGTTGTGTCAGGTAGGCCAAGTAGTTATGTGTCAAAGCATGAAACGGAGTTTGGGCTGAGTACTTGTGTGCTACTAATATGGCAGATTTGTAGTGTTATGGGAAAGACTTGTATTAGCATGCATTGCTTGTAGGTTTTAGGATAATTTCCTCCATGCCTTAGGTTTTTCTCCCCAGAAGGAGGGGTTGCCAGTGTACCCCCGAGAAGGGTAGGTGTCATCTCCCCCCACTACTGAACCAAATTGTGGGGAGGAGTGGGACAATTTTCCTTGGCTTAGATATAAAGGAATGTACAGCAGGTAAATTGTTAGTCATGTCATTTCATTACTATATAATGCGCATGAACTGAACATGGGTTACCTTTTCTATCATGAATCTTATACATATACATGCATATGTATGTACATAGAATCACACATACATCAAAAAGCCCTCTCCCCATATAAGGGAGTGGACTAGTCAAGACATACACCCACCTTTCACCCATCCAGCACCCGTCCAACACCATTTGTTGTTCCTTGTATCTTATCAGCCCTTTGTAGATGAAGGGGCATCTCAGTCACTTATCTGCTTCTCAGGTCAGAAGCAATGTAGCAAGACACAGCACCTCCACAGCAGGACCCAACAGCCAAAGTTGGTTTACCCCCACAGATTCATTACATGATAATCCCATCAAATTCTCATCCAATCACAACCATGCCACTCATACTCTAGAGCTTTCCCATCCCTGCTCAATAGACATTCCCTTTATATTGATGGGACAGGTTAGTGGATGGGAGTGGCTGAGGGCGGTACTTATAGGCTATGTAGTGGTACCAAAAGGGAATATTAGAGGCATTCTACTGTATTCAGGGGAGAAAGAGTAATATCAGATAATTATGTGGTAGAAGGGAAATTGAGCATGGAGGTTAAATAGAGGGATAGGAAAAGGGAAGGAGGCAGGGAAGTGGTGAGAGTGAACATATTATTCACTTGATTGTAATTAATCAACTGCTTAGACTACTCCCCTTATAAATGAAAGAGTTCTTTATTATATATATCAATCAATCTGTTGTCCTTGGTCTCTTGCAGAAGACCCACTATCTTCAGGTAACAGGCAACAACCTCTGGGTAGGTCCAAATTTACTCAGGAAAGACATTGCATTCTTGTCTTGGGTTTGTTAGTATGGGGCATTGTAGTATGTTCTGTGTCCTCTCTGTGATGGTTACATCAGTGACAGTTTTAATCTGTGGGCAGGCCTCTTCATTGTTGGTACTGTTTCAATTCTGGATGTTGGCCTGAAGGTAAACTTGCAAATGTTCTTACCAGATGTGAGATTTTTTTAGATAGTATTCCTGTCGTTTCATGTGGTGTTCTATGGGGAATTATTTTGGTTTCTGTGTGCAATGTGTCCAATTGGGGTGGTTATAGGACACCCTGTTACTACTATCAATGTCCCATTTTGTAGTGTTTTTAAGTTGTTTGTGTTTGTCTTGCTGATTGTTGGGAACCATGCTGAGAAGGCATAATGTGGTTCTTATGAATTGCGTAAAGATGGTGATTAAAATTTTCTTTCTCTTGTACAGTCAGTGCTTGCAGTGGATTTAAGTAGGTTGTTCCTATCTTCGTCTTTTTTCAGGTCCTTGTTAAGCGGGCTGAAGGTCATACGAGTATCAAATGTTAGAATGTAGAATTTTAGGGTTCTTCAGTGGAAGGGTTTGGCCATTCTATACAAATGAGGGGGAAGGGTGGTGAGGTAAACATAGAGTACAGTTGGAGTTTTTATTCACTGATGTTTCATTCTTTCCAGGACATCCTCAGAGCTCATACAATTGCAGAAAATCCACAACTCCTACTTCTTCCTTGCCATGACCCCCTCCACCCACCTTCTTACCCTCACCTGTCCTCTACACTTCTGATAACTTTCACCATGCTGCATTCTCCCTCTGTCTGGCTCTCCATGCTATCAGGATATGGTGTTCTTTGTTACTGTATTGTATTTATTCTGTTAAGTTATTGTCAGGTCATCTGTATATGAGAGAATGTTGATGATTAGTTCTGGTTCTGGAGTTGAAAGATCACTCATGAAGATTGAACAGTAAAGGTGAAGATATTGCACCTTAAGGGACTCCATTGAAGTAACTTTCAGTTCTTGAAATTTGGCTCTTGGGTTACTCTGCACTTGTCCTACTATGAAGTTGGTTAACCACTTCTTGTTGTCTTTATGAATGTCTTCTCCAATTATCTTTTTTGAATAGTATGTGTTTAAGGTGTTTGCTGATCAAGTGAGTTAAAGCATCACCACTTGCAACAGATGTCAAAAGGACGGCAGTTCAGACCATGCAGTTAGCAAGTTGGACTAGGGTTATGGATCGTGAAAGTCCTCTGTAAGGGGCACCATCCTAGCTTCCTGACAGGGGGAGTTTGTGACATTAAACTAAACCAGATGTGTCTAGGGATATGTACATACCATATACCAAGGGCTTTCTTCTCCTTACAAGGGAGGTACCATCCCCACCCACTCCACTTCCATTCACCACCCCTCCCTCCCTCCCTTTTTTCTTGGCTCCTGGATGATGAGTCATCCCTGTATTTTGTCCATTGCCCAGGTTCAGAAGCAATGCAGCAAGACACAGTACATCCACAGCAAGGCCATTTCATTTAATCGGCAAACCCCCCCCCCCCCCCCCTCTGTCCCCTCATGCAGAAAAATAGAAAACTGGGAGAAATCCCTTTGGGCTGGGTCAAAAAATCATTCACACATAACCCCTCCTAACCCTCCCACCCCCAACCACTCCCTTTTATGCATCACATCATCATTCATATATAACTATTCTTCACTCACCTCTATCTTCTGTCTTCTCCCTTCCTCAACAGACATCCTCCTCTTTCTCAGTGCCCCTTTTACCCCATCCATCTTTCTGTTCCTTGGCTATCCCCTCCTGTTCACTCCATCCACCTCTGCCTTCCACTTCACTCATTCTTTCCATGTGTCCAGACCATCCCAATACTCTTTCATCAACCCTATCTCCCAACTCCTTTTCTATCCCTGCTTTCCTCATCTCCTTGTTTCTCACTCTGTCCAGACTAGTAATCCCTACCATACTTCTCAGACATTTCATCTCAAACACAAACTCTTCCCCTCTGTATGTGTGCATATATGTGTATATTGCCTTTGATTCAAACAGTGGGACCATGGGCATGGATAATTGTTCATCCATGATGACCTATGATGTGAGGGACAAGAAACAGGTTGGGAGAGTTGAAGAATAGGTGTATGCCTGAAGTTGGTCACCCCTTCTTGTAATGGGAAAAGGTGCATGTGGTGTTTGTGTGCCTGCATGCACACACACATGCCAAAAAGCTTTCCCCCTTATAAGGGTGTGGCTGAATGAAAGCACACACATCCTGTACCTGTCCCACACCATCAAGAACCCATTCATTGCCCCTCCCATCTTAGCTCCTTTTGGATGAAGGATCATCCCTGTCCCTTGCCTTAAGTTTCATTGAATGGAAAGCCGCAACCTCACTTTCTTTGAAAAGAAACTTTGCCCATTTGTCTGTGCTGTACCAGTATTAATGGATGTTATAACAGGATAGGATCAGAGTAGTCATCGGTTGTCTGCTCTCCTTATGTGAAAAACTTGGAGGGAGGGAAATAGTTGAAGTTGATAGAAGTAGGTCTTGGGCATGGTCTTGTTACTGAGTGGTAGCCCCTTGGGCCTACACTTCCAGATGATCAGGTGTTGATAAGTTGTAAAGAATGGTAGCTGAGAGATTGTTCTCTTTGCTGTTCATCATACAGGTATTTATGCAATGGGTTATAGTACCACAAGTCTGCCATTTCAGCAATTTATTTCCATTGTGTTTGCATGATATTTGCAAGTCCTTAGTGTGCATGGAAGCATGACAGGACATTGAAATTTACCCTGTGGATATCATTCATACGTGAGTTCTTGCTTGTTTGTTTTGGTGCTGGAAACCTGTTAATTTGTGTAGTTTATGCATTGTTTGTACAAGTGTTGTTTTATTTTGTGTTTTTGCTTGGTTTTGTATTTGACTAAATATAGCTCCCAAAACAGTTCCCATACCAGCTGAAGAAGAGACATCTGCCCCAGTATCCCTTGAGTCTAGAGATGAAGATGGATCTAGCAATGAAAAGGAAGATTGGAGTAATTCCTTAAGTGAGGCAGAGGCGCAAGCTGTTAGAATCCTAGAATCAGTAATTGATAGTGCCGTGGAAAGCAGAAGTCGACGAAACTCTTTTGAGGAGAAAGAAAGTGCAGTTGTGGTGACAGGATCTGAAGTATCAGTTTCAGAAGATAGAAAGTTGTCAATCACTCAAACAGGTCAGAAATTCATACATAAGTGCATGCATATCACTACATCTTATTTCTTCATGCAGTGTGTACTCTCTTTGTTATGCAATGTAATGTAGATGTATCAAGTAGAATTTGTTAATAGTATCTCTACTATTATAAGTTAACTGCTATTTTGACTACAAAAGGTTGCAGGGATGGTTTGGGCATATGGAGGGGACGAATGAGAAGGGACTCCGAGTGTCAGTCAATCAATCCATTGCCCCTGGTCTCTTGCAGAACACCCACAGCCTTCAGGTAACCTAGTAATGGCTTCCATGTGGGTCCACAAGTCACTCAGGGAAGATAAAATGTGTTGTTGTACAGTGATTACCAGTGCAGGGCATTGTATCATCTGGGGCAGCTCAAATTTGTGTTAAGGTCCACTCTGCACTGGTACCATTTCAGTGCTGAGCACTGTCTCAAGTGCAAGCATGCAAGTGTTGTCACAACCAGAAGTGTGAAGGATTTTTCTGTGGAGCCCATTTTTCTGGGATGTTGGTGAAGTACTGAGCAGGTGGAGTTGGATTGTCTTGAAGGGCTTGTTTGTTGAACTGAGTGTGTATGTGTTTTTGTGTGGTACAGGTTTTATATTGTTTGTAAGTTGTATGTTCTTGTCCTGCTGATTGTTGGGAAACACCTTGTAAAGGCAAAGTCAAGGGCAGTCCCTATGAATTGGTTGAAGATGACCATTAGAGATTCCTCCTGCTGTCCAAAGTCCACACTAGCAATGGATTTGAGCAGGTTTGTTTTCTTTTATATATATATATATATATATATATATATATATATATATATATATATATATATATATATATATATATATATATATATATATATATATATATATATATATATATATATATATTTTTTTTTTTTTTTTTTTTTTTTTTTTTTTTTTTTTCATGCCCCTGATATATAGGCTGAAAGTCACATAAGTATTAAATGTGAGGCCCAGAATTCAGGGTTCCCATCCAAAGAGAGGCACTGGCCAACCAGTTCCACAATGTGGTAGTCCCAAATTCACAGCCATCCAGTGTGAGAAATGCCACCACTGGGTAGAGTATGAAGAATAGAAGTGAATTGTAATAGGCTTCACAGGAGGTAAAATACTGCTGGAGAAGTCTGATGAACATGGAGCAGGTCAAGCAGGGTAAAGAGAGTGCAAGGGAAGAAGATGGAAGGAAGAATCTCATGGATAGACAAGATACAATGTCCCAGAGGTTATTCTTCTAATCTGCTCCATCAATTATTATAAGTTGATGGAGTTAATGACTACCTAGTAGAAATGATTGTCTTACAAAACACCCACATGGTGGTCATGAGGTGCAGCCTTGAGGGGCTGACATTCAGTGTCCAGAATGGGCCCAAGATCTCTCTTTATCAACTTTAGTTATATTTATTACACATGGAGAGCTGACAACTAGGAACTACTGCTACCACTTTCAGCCAATGACTGTTGCCAGCCATCGGCTTCAGGCTTTTGTCTTGGTGAAACTTGAAGCAACGATTAATTACAAGTTAACTTTTCCAGTCCTCCACTGACTGAAAACGTGCAGCCTCACAGTAGCTGGCAATGGTCCTCAGGCTCTCTCATAGATCTATGGAAAGAAGTTTTGGACAGTTGTCTGTTGTATTGAAGCAGGACTGGTTGTATGTCATCTGCTAAAGGGAGCATTTGCTAGATCTCATTTTTTCTTGTTTAAAAAAATGTTGACTTGGCTACCTCCCATGTGAGGGGGAAAAGCCATTGATATATAGGTAGAGAGATCTTGAGCCTGATTAATGGACTGAGTGTCACCCCTTTGGGGCTGCACCTGAAGATGAGGATGAGGCTACAAGTAGGGCAGCAGGAAGATTAATCTCTGCTGTCCATCACGCAATACCATGACTGGCAGGTACCCATTACAGACCTCACAGACTAAGGGTAACAATTTCTTTGTTTCCATATTTACTTATTTTGATTTATCCACTTTTAAAGAATGAATGTTGAAACTTGTAAGAATGAAAGTCCAGTATAATTTTCATATTTACAGTTGTGTTTATTATTTTTGTATATTTCTTCTTCATTTGCAAGGAGCTTGGAATTTTTTTAAAAGAGAACCAAATGGGTGTGGGATGGGTGCAGGGTGGGTGCATGCCTTGGCTTGCTACCTCCCTTGTGAGGGGGAAGAAGATTTCTGGTATGTATATATATTTATGTATGAATGTGTGTGTGTGTATATATATATATATGTATATATGTAGATAGATTACTACTTTGGCATTGTTTGTGTACTCGGCCTGTAGTGAATTGCAGATTGTTAACAAAAACCAGTAGTTTCATTTGTTTGGTGAATATTTGAATTTGCATTTTCACTCTTTTGCAAAAACTTACATTCATATCATTTTGACAAACAGAATCCAAGGAAGGTATTACAGAGGTCACAATATCAACTTCCCCAGACCAAGGACACCGTTTAGACGCAAGTGAAGTTGTCATCTCTAATTCCTCAATCCTCCATGATAATGAAGAAGTTGAGCCTGTCACTAAGTGAGTAGCTGTTGGACCTCATAGGAGTTGACCTGCATTGTTATTTTGAAGAAGTTGCACATAGAGGGGAGGGTTAGATGGAAAAAAGGAATTGTATATTGCTTCAGCCTAAGAACTGTTATTCTCTAAGAAGTAAAAAAAAAAAACGGCTTTGATTTTTGTTGCTGTTGTGTAAGTTACAGTACAACATTCTCTTATTTCAGGTCCAAATATGAAATAACACTTGAGGAAGTTAGTGAGGCTGAGCAGGACACCAGAGAAAGTATTCCCAGAGCCGATGACACCCACATTTCAGTTGTCACTGTTGACGATCAAGCTCCTGGCACCACTGTCACGGTCACCCCAGGACCCGTCACTGCGAAGACTAAATCTCCTACTAGTGATAGTAGCGATCAGCAAAATGTTGACACATCTTCCAACATTTCCAATATGTCCAACATTAGTATGACCTCGCATTCGACAACAGGAGGAAGGTCAGTTAGCTCAGGAGGCGTATGTGCAGAGGAGGTAGAAGAGCAGAATGAAGGGCGTCCAACGTCACTAGTGATTGAAGGGACAACAGTGGGGGCAACGGATGTGGATGATGATGTGTTTGATCATTCCGATCAACATGACAATAAGGTTTGTGAATTGTACCTTAAATTGGTTTGGGATGATATATATTTATGATTTATTTCTTAGGTACATGAAACTGGTAATATTCATATATAAATCGAATCGATTGTCAGGAAATATTGTTTAAAGTTGAATTAACCAAATATGTGTGCATTGGAGATGGTTAAAGAAAATGGAAAAAAATGGGAGGTAAGCTAGTTGTTTGCTGATGACACTGCACTTGTAGCAGGATCAAAGGAGGGATTAACCACTTCAGTATGATGACGCCTATGTAGGTGTCATAAGGCATGAGTGGGTATACAAGGATATCGGCATCTTGATTATATATTTTTTTTGTAGTTGTACATGAGTTACCCCCAGATTCTATGCCCTGGTTTGATCATGTTTTCTGTGTTTATTATTACTCAGAGTAAAATATAACGAGTAATACAGCAGTGACTTTATATTTTAATGCCAGTAGTGTGATGCAAATTACGTATGACAGCCAATGCTGTGTGCAAGAATTTGAGTCGTACTGAAGTGGTTAAGGAAGTTAGTGATGGAGTTTGGGAAGGTGTGCAAAAGAAGGAAGTTGAAGATAAATGTGGGTAAAAGTGAGGTGATGAGATGTACAAGGGGAGAGGATGGCAGTAAATTGGAAGTGAGTATATAGGGAAAAACTGGAGGAAGTGGATAGCGTTAGATACTTGGGTGCAAATGTAGTGGGAAAGGGAGGAGGGGAGGTGAAGGTAGAATATAGATTGAAAGAAGCAAGTAAATGCCTTAGGGGATTAATAAGTGTAATGAGAAATAGACATTTGGGAACGGATGCTAAGAGGAGATTGTATGAAAGTGTGGAAGGTTGTGAGCCACACTTTTAGAGGCCATTGAGTAGCGGAGTAAGTAAAGGTTGTTTAGTTCTACAGATTTACTCTAGTAAATAGCAGCCAGTTGTCTTATGCAGAGCCAGTTGAGATCTGCGCTAAAAATCAAGGCAACTGACCACAAAGACTGACGGTTGTCACTACACAAATTTTTTGTCATGCAGTAATATTTACAAAGTTAAAGAAGTAGGCAGTAAGGGGAAGATGGGCAGAATATTTTAGGGAGTTGCTAAATGTGAAGGAGGATAGGGAAGGAAAGATAGCTGCAGTGGGAAATGCGAAGAAAATGAGAGGTGATGAGTGAGGAGAATGGAGGAGAAATACGGAAGGATGAGGTGAAGGCAGTTGTTAAGATGATGAAAGCAGGTAAGGCACCTGGTCTGGATGGATGCCATGCAGAATGTCTGAAAAAGGGAGGTCAAGTGATGGTGGACTGGTTGGTGAGGTTATTTAATGTTTGCTGGAGAGAGGGTAGAGTACCGGAGGACTGGAGGAGTGCCTGTATAGTTCCTCTTTACAAGGGAAAAGGGGACAAGTGTGAATGTAGTAGTTAAAGAGGGATTAGCTTGTTAAGTGTAGTTGGGAAGGCTTATGGGAGGATCTTGATTGAGAGGATTAGGAGAGGAACAGAAGGAGTAATTGGTGAGGAACAGTGTGGATTTAGGACAGGTAGAGGTTGTGTAGATCAGATCTTTGTGGTAAGACAGATATGTGAGAAAGCTATAGGAAAGGGGAAGGATGTTTTTTGGGCTTTTTTGGATTTGGAAAAGGCTTATGATAGGGTAGACAGAAAGGCACTGTGGGAGGTTATGCAGATTTATGGGATAGGAGGAAAGCTTCTGGGAGCTGTCAAGAGTTTTTATGAGAGTAGTAGAGCTTGTGTAAGGATTGGAAATGGAGAGAGTGAGTGGTTTGAGGTAAAGGTGGGACTTCATCAAGGATACGTTAAGTCACCCTGGCTGTTCAACTTATACATGGATGGGGTGGTGCGAGAGGTAAATGCAAGGGTAGTGGGTCAGGGATTGGAGATGGTTAAAGAAAATGGAGAAAAGTGGGAGGTGAGCCAGCTGTTGTTTGCTGACGACACTGCGCTTGTGGCAGGATCGGAGGAGGGATTGAGGAAGCTGGTGGCAGAGTTTGGGAGAGTATGTGATAGAAGAAAGCTAAAGATAAATGTGGGTAAAAGTAAGGTGATGAGATGTACAAGGAGTGAAAGTGGCAGTAGACTGGAAGTGAACATTAAGGGAGAGCGACTGGAGGAAGTGGATAGTTTTAGATACTTGGGTGCAAATGTAGAAGGAAAAGGTAGAGTGAAGGTGGAGGTAGAATGTAGATTGAGAGAAGCGAGTAAATGCCTTGGTGGATTAAAGAGTGTAATGAGGAATAGACATTTAGGAATGGATGCAAAAAGGAGACTGTATGAAGGAGTGATTGTGCCAACAGCACTGTATGGGGCAGAAACTTGGAACATAAGAGAAGAAGAGAGAAGGAGTTTGAATGTGTTTGAGATGAGGTGTCTGAGAAGTATGGTAGGGGTTACTAGGCTAGATAGAGTGAGAAATGAGGAGGTGAGGAGGAGAACAGGGGTGAAAAAGGAGCTGGGAGATAGGGTTGATGAAAGAATATTAGGATGGTTTGGACACATGGAAAGAATGAGTGAAGAAAGACTAGTAAAAGAGGTATGGAAGGCAGATGTGGAGGGAGTGAACATGAGGGGACGTCCTAGGATGGGGTGGATGGATGGGGTGAAGGGGGCTTTGGGGAAGAGGGGAATGTCTGTTGAGGAAGGACGGGAGAGGACGGAAGACAGAGGTGAGTGGAGAATGGTTGTATATGGATGATGTTGTGATTGCATGAGGTGGAATGGGCAGGGGGGTGGGGGGTGAGGTGGTATGTGTGAGCAAATTTTGACGCAGCCCGAAGGGATTTCTCCCCGTCCTCTCCTTATATGCAAGGGGGGACGGAGAGGGGGGGTCGCCGATTAAATGAAGCGGCCTCGCTGTGGATGTGCTGTGTCTTGCGACACTGCTTCTGACCCAGGGCGGTGGGCAAGGTGCAGGGATGACCCGTCATCCAGGAGGTGCTCAGATGAGAGGGAGGGTGGGAGGGGTGTGGAGTGTATTTAAGGATGGAATGGGTGGGAGTGATTTTATGCCTTTCCCTTTTTGGCTACCTCCCTTGAAAGGGGGAAAAAGCCTTGGTATATGTATGTATGTAAAGAAGTAGGTATTTACATGGTTGGGTGACATACTCATTATTAAACAAAATATATACAATTATGGTATGTAGAAGGACATGGCATATTTTGATAATACATGGTGAAAAAATAAAATATAATGATAATTCTTTCTGTGGATGTATGCTTCTCAACGGTCATCTCTTGAGCGGACCAGGTGCCCTAAGAGGTCAAAGTCATGTCAGCCTAATTCCCTGTTAAGTGGCCTCTGGTCAGGTTATGGTTAGACCTGACGCTCAACAGCCACTTGGTGCTGCAACGTATGCGACTTTGTATGCTTGATATCTATCTCCTTGTAGTGTGACATCCTATGATGTGTAATATATCTTCTTCCAACAAAGGGGTGATTGTGCGAACAGCACTGTATGGGGCAGAAACATGGAACATAAGATATGAAGGGTTTAAATGTGTTTGAGATGAAATATCCGAGAAGTATGGTAAGGGTTACTAGGCTAGATAGAGTGAGAAATGTGGAAGAGAGCCGGGGTGGAAATGGAATTGGGAGATAGGGTTGATGAAAGAGTTTTGGGATGGTTTAGACACATGGAAAAAATGAATGAAAGAAGATTAGTTAAAGAGATGTGGAAGGCAGAGGTGGAGGGAGTAATCATGAGGAGGCAACCAAGGATGAGATGGATGGATGGGGTAAAAGAGGCATTGAGAAAGAGGGTCTGTTGAGGAAGGACAGAAGATAGGGGTGAGTGAGAATGGTTGTGTAAGGATGATACTGTGGTGCATGGGAGGGATTTGATGGGGGATGGGGGAGTGAGGGAGTATGTGTGAATGATATTTTGATGCAGTTCGAAGGGATTTCTCCCTGTCTTCTCTTTTTCTACATGTGGGGACAGAAAGAGGGCCTATTAAATAAAGCGACCTTGTGGATGTGCTGTATCTTGCTACATTACTTCTGACCCAGGGCAGGAATGACCCATCATCCAGGAGGAGCCAAGAAAAGAGGGAGAGAGGGATGGTGAATGGTAGTGGAGTATGTGGGGATGAAATGGGTGGGAGTGGTTTTATGTCTTTGAATTTGGCTACCTCCCTTGTAAGGTGGAAAAAAGCCATTGGTATATGTATTTATATATTGTATACATTTTTTTCAGTGTATGTATGTATGATTTTTTTTTTTTTTTTTTTTTTTTTATCAAACTTTGATCAAAAGAAACTTAAGATAGCAAAAAAGGTTACTTAATTATAAAATATACTACAAATACTTTTAAGAATTTAACATCATATTGTTTTAAATTACTTTTTTTTTTCTTATCAGACACCAACATCAGCAAAAACTTCCATATCACAAGATTCTGCTCTTGAAAGTGAGACATCTGGGTCAACATCAAGTCAACAGAGAACGCCCAAAACACACTCCATCTCATCCTCAACCAGCACATCACAGACAAGTACACCAGCACACCATATTGTACAAAATGGATCCATTGGCAAGGACAACCATATCATCTCAGACAGGTAAGGCAGCGGGATGAAGAGTGAGTTTAGATCAAGCTTTTGTGGTAAGACAGTTAAGTGAGAAGTGTTTTGAACCTATTCTTGACCACTTTGAAAACTGCCTTTTTTTCTGATCTCTGTGTTGGGGGAGGAAAAGAATACTCCCATCATCTTCACACATATGTTTTAAAAGGCAGCAAAATAAAACGGAGAAAGCTAGGAAACACCTCTCTATGATCCTCATTTGAAAAATCAAGGCAAAAGTAGGTCAGGAAGGAGGATTCTAACCAGAGCCCTAGTAACTGGATCTTTGAATGTGTGTGGTTCTTGTATGGATGAGAGCAAAAGGGAAGAAATTGGTAGTATGTTTTTGAAAAGAAAGAGGGATGTTTTAGTGTTGATTGGAACAGAACCAAAAGGAAATTAAGTTAGAGTTTGGGAGTGTGGTAAGTACTTATGTAGAAGTAGCAAAAAGTTAATGGAGGAAAGGACTGGTATTGTTGGTAAGGGATGAAATAGAGAAGTGTACAATGAAAAGGAGAGAAGTGTCATTGAGAATTAAGTGGGTGAGGGTGAGATGGGATGGGAGTGCATGTGGTTCTTGTAGTGAGAAGAGAGAAATATTTTGAAATGATCATTATTTGCTAAAGGTGAAATTGAGAGTGGGGGTTAAGTAGTGAAGGAAGAACAGGGAAGGAGGCTAAAAGGTGCTGAAAGTGAGCAAGTTGCTGGGAAAGGAGAAAGAGAAAAAGTACTAGGTGAGAGAAAACATGAACAAGGAAGAAGACTGGGTATCAGTAATGATTGTTTTGGGGTTCTCCTATGGACCAGAGCAACATATCATGTGACTGTGTGAGAGTAATATTTACTCATAATGTAATGATGAGATGCTTTTGTACTCTTGTGTCCCTGTTTTATGCTGTCCCCTTGAACCTATTCTAACTTCTATGAGTCTATCTCTTCCTTCTCTGATTTCCCTATGGTGGTGGTGGTGGTAATGGTAGGGGGAACTAAATCAGTTATGGCCATTGGGCCTTGCAGAGGAACTGCTGTGTCTTGTTGCATTGTCTCTGACCTAAGCAGTGTACGGGTGATAACCATTCATGAGGTGCTAAGTTGGGAAAGATGACAAATGGGTGTTGGATAGGTGAGGGACAGGTGTACAGTGGATGTATGCTTTGATTTGGCTTTTCCTTGGTAGGAGGGAAGGATCTTTTGGTATATATACATATGTATATTCAATGCTTTGATTGTCATATAACTTTTTTGTCATATTAATAGTAGTACTCATAGTAGTAGCAGTAGTACACCACTCATATTTTCTTCCCAGTCTCTAGTATTCCACTCCTTTCTACTTCTGTCATCTCACTGTGTTATGACACATTTCTTCAGCTCTCCATGTTTCCAAGGTGAAATCAGAAATTGAATGTGTTTTTGTTCATGGCCACAGGAAAACCATTTACATTGTTATACTTAGCTCTACAAATCATATTGGTTTGTTTGAATATAACATCTATAGCCAATGTACATGTTTTCTGCTGTGTATGTGAAATTTATGATTATGAGGAACTAAAGTTTTATACTCTATGCTCATATACAGCAAATCAGATACAGATAGCATCAGCACAGCTAGTTCAGAGAAAGAGAACACCAAACCGAAACAGCGGCTAGACAATGGTGAGAACTTTGAGGAGGTGGTTTTAAGACCACACCATCGACAAAAGGACTCATCTGGAGCCTTTAAGCCAGCAGACAGACACAATAAGGAAGGCAGGACAGCAGAAGAACTGGAAACAATGGCACTGAGGAAGAAAACAAGGAAAAGAACAAGGAAGTTTGTCATTGATGGGGTCGTGGTTACAACAACAACAAGCAAGGTGAGGTGTTCAACAGTAGGTTCCTTTCAAAATTAGTTGGCTGTTGTTGGAGTAGTAATGGTATGTGTAAAACTAGAAAGCATCCAAAGCTTTGGAATGGTTTGCCCTGCATTCCTGCACCAGATGTGTTAAGTCATACATTGGAGTAATTCAGGAGTGGTTAGATATTATTATTATTATTAAAAGATCCTATAGTGTAATCTAAGCTAGCCTCTGATTTTGATATTAACTCATCCTTGGTTAAGATTTTTGTGGAAAGTGCAATTTTGTACCACTTTAAAGTGCATTACACGCTAGCAAACTTGTGCATAACCATAGAGTTCAGAAGGGGCACCCCAGTTTTTTTTTCTTTTATCCAAAGTATTGTACATCTTTATGCAAGCTGCAGCCGTCCAGTGCCCTGACAAGCTACGAAACAATGACAACGGTAATGAGTCGTCAAATGCACGCACAGGAGTTGAGGGATAGTATGGGAGGGAAGATATTGAATGAAAGAGTTAAAATACCACCTTTTTTGTGTAATATGTATGGAACAGTTTATAAGATCAAAAGTCACAAAAGGATCTGTAACAGTTTGATATCAAATGAACTTGTTCTTTTATTATTCATTTCACACAATAATGGTTCTTGATTTTTGCAAAATGTTAATGTGTAGAATAATAACAATTTTTTTCTTTTATTTAATGATCAGCAAGTTTGGTATAAAACAGTCAAACTATTTGTGTTCGCAGGTGATTTATGGGGATGATGAGGAAAAGGGAACCTTGTCATCAGGCCACTTGGCTAGAAAACAAGAACTTCGAGAGCTCAAAATCCTCCAGAAAATGGAACAAAAGCAGTTCCAAGAATTAGCAGTGAAAGCAAACTTTGCCAAGCAGGAGCAAGAAAAGAAGTTTGATGTTGAAAAGCAACAGCTCTTGCGTTCATATGAAGTTGAACTGGAATCCTTGAACAGACAACAAAAGCAGCAGGTAAGAAAAACAACTAGTTCTTTAAAAACATGAAAACCTAGACTTAAAGGATTTAACCACAGATATATTGTGTTAAGTATTGCCTTATAGTCTTTGGTGCATTTATTTCCATAGTCTTGTACTGTGATGAATGGAAAGGAGGGTGGGGGATGGCAGTGGGGCTCAGGAGTGGTTATCTGTAAATGAGATTTCAATGCAGCTTGAAGAGATTTCTCCTCGTATGCTATTTTTCTGCATGAGGGGATACAGAGGGGGGGGGATCGCCAATTAACCCTTGCCATAGGAGGATGCTTACGTAGGCATCATGAGGCACAAGTGGGTATACGAGAATACTGGCATCAGCATCTTGATTATGATTATTTTGTAGTTGTAGCTGGCTTGATCATGTTTTCTGTGGTTATTAATAGTCAGAATAAAAGAGAATCAGTAATGCAGCTATAACTTTATATTTTATAAAGTGAGTATTGTGATGCGTCATTGAATCATTTTATATTAGGTAGCCAGTGCTGCCAACAAGAATTTGAGCTCCTCTTGGGGATCGGTGCCACCTGCGTAGAGCCGGTGGCCAGGGGTAGTTGCTGCCGTTTGGCCCTCAGCTCTTGGGGTTGGGGGTGGTCCCACGACGTAGACGCTGCAGCTCCAGTGGTGCGGTGCGGTCACCACCCAGCACTTCTAAGCTACCAGAAGAGGCTGGATGACCGCGTTGTGAACAGCTGCCCAGGATGTAACACTTCACCCCATACCATACAACACATAATGGAAGACTGCATTATACACAATCATGCACGCAAACAACACAACATACGCTCTATAAAGGATTTGTGGGAAAACCCAGTTTCGGCTATGGCATTCCTTGGGGAGACGGGACTGCTCGGACAGACAGTCTAGGGAACGACAACAACAACAACAACAAGAATTTGACTTGTATTGAAGAGGTTAAATGAAGTGGCCTTGATGTGGATGCCCTGTGTCTTGTGTGGGTGAGATGCAGTGATGACCCATCATCCATGAGGAACCAAGATGAAAGGGAAGTAGGTGTGGTGGATGGGAATGGACCGGAGATGAAATGAGTGGGAGTGGAATCATGCCTTTTGAATTTGGCTACCTCCCTGGTAAGGGGGAAAGAGTCCTTGGTATATGTATGTATTTATGTAGTCATTTGTGAGAAATTTAATACCAAGATAAATGCATGAGAATTATTTTGACATTGAAGATAAAGTATGATTGCAAGAATTTTTTACTCTGCTTCATCAGATGTAGTAATCTGGTTATAGGAAGTCTTGTATGAATTTTCTTATGCTGGCCTCTCAGACCATATTTAATCTTCAAGGATATAAATAAAACAGTGATGAATTGTCATTGACAAGTACAGTGTATTATAACGGAGACCAAGATGGTGAATCTCCCATGCATGTTATTTGTGATACACTTCATCAGTCCAACATGCTCTTATTTTCAAAATTCATCTCTTTGTGTTTGTTGAGAGTGAAGGGAGAAACATGTGACTACTTAGTAAAAACTTTTAGACATTGAATATGCAATCTTTTGCTGCCTTACATAAACACAGCACACTACAGACAGCAATCAAATCTTCAGGTCTTGTGAGAGAAAGAACATGACAAATCTCCAATTGTAAACTTGTGTTTTTCTTTCTTCAGGTGGAGAGGGCAGAATACCAGCAGGAGCTAGACCTCAAACAAACCAGCAAAAAGATACGTGCTGAGCAAGAAAAAGAACTGAAGGCATTCAGAGACTCTCTCAAAACTGAACTAAAACTCCTCAAACAGGAAATTGATTTGTTACCAAAGGTATGGTGTCAAGTTTTCATTGTAGAGGGATTTCTTGTCATTGATTTAAGTTTTTAGTTTTTCACCTAAATGCTGTGAATTTTAATTTTGTATGTATATCAGAATATTCTTACTTAAGTGACATTTTTATAGTATATTGTCTACTTTTGGATTATTCTTATGATGAGGTGGTGGTACTTTAGAATGAATGGTGGAGAGAACAGTCACCCCACCACCTGTCTCCAACCCTCAGACATGCAGTCACTAGACTGGGCCCTAAGATCTCTGTCACTCGTTATTTTTATTATTTTTTATTATGATTTCCTAACCTCCCAGTAGGGGGGAGTTTGTCATGTTAAACCATATCATCATTATTATTTATTTCTTTATACATATTACTATTGGGAGATAGGGTTGATGAAAGAGTATTAGGATGGTTTGGACACATGGAAAGAATGAGTGAAGAAAGACTAGTAAAAGAGGTATGGAGGGCAGATGTGGAGGGAGTGAACATGAAGAGACGTCCTAGGATGAGGTGTATGGATGGGGTAAAGGGGGCTTTAGGGAAGAGGGGAATGTCTGTTGAGGAAGGACGGGAGAGGACAGAAGACGGGGGTGAATGGAGAATGGTTGTATATGGATGATGATGTGATGCATGAGGTGGAATGGGCATGGGGATGGGGGGTGAGGTAGTATGTGTGAGCAAAATTTGATGCAGCCCGAAGGGATTTCTCCCCGTCTTCTCCTTTTATGCATTGGGGGGACGGAGAGTGGGGGTCGCTGATTTAATGAAGCGGCCTTGTTGTGGTTGTGCTGTATCTTGCGACACTGCTTCTGACCCAGGGCAGTGGACAAGGTGCAGGGATGACCCGTCATCCAGGAGGTGCTAAGATAAGAGGGAGGGTGGAGGGGTGTGGAGTGTATTCAGGGATGGAATGGGTGGGAATGATTTTATGCCTTTTCCTTTTTGGCTACCTCCTTTGTAAGGGGGAAAAAGCCTTGGTATATGTATGTATGTATTATTATTATTATTTATATGTCTTATTTATTTATAATTTTTTGGTCATAACTTTTGTGTAAGGAGACATAATCAGTAACTGCCTCCCTCTCTGACTCCCTCCTGTTCCTCCTCCTCCTCTTCTTCCTCATCTCCCTCCTCTTCTTCCTCCTCTCCCTCCTCATCCTCCTCTTCCTCCACATCTGCCTCATTCCCTTTCTTCTTCTTCCTTCTCCTCCTCTTCATCTTCCCTGTCCTTTCCTTATTCCTATTCCTAATTTTTCACATATAAGTTAATGCAGAAACAGCCCTACTCTCAATATCACAGGTTTTGGTTCTATGAAAGTTTAAACAATTATTATTTTTGCTTGGTTGAAATAATGTAGCAAGTGTCCTTTCTCATTAATTTTGCAGGATAAAAGGAAGGATAATTTCAAGGTTCGACGAGAGAAGCTGGACCAGGACCAGAATGAGAGGGAGAGATCATTCCTTGAAGGACTTCATGAATCACATGAGGTGAGTCAGGAGTAGCAGAAATGGTACTACACATACTGCAATGAGAAAGTATATACTAATGAAGTTGGACTTCAAACCCAACCCCACCATTATGATGACATTTCTGAAGATAAATATAAGGAATGAATATTAGTACAAAATCTGTAACATATAGTAAACTGTTGACACCATAGTGGATGCATAGGTGCATCAAGGTTTCACTGTACTCTTTGTCTGCCCCTATTCTTTCACATCAACATTGGTCTCATCATCCCCATTCTCCTCCCAGTCCTTACATTCATCTAACCCTTCCACTTCCCCAACTCCTTACTATTGTAATCATCATTACTTTTATCCTCTTGCTCCCTACTATGTTATCGTAAAGGTTGATTGTTAATAGATTGATTGCTAGGTCTGTTTTAGCATATACTCTAGAAGAGTATTGGAGAAGTATTATGCATGAGTACATGAAAGTTGGAGTAAGTAGTGGTAAGAGTAGATTGATTTGGATGTTTTTGCCCAACAGACAATGCTAAAGCGATTGGGTGACAGCCATAGGGAGAAAATTGCCATGCTTGAACAACAGTTCCTGCAACAGAAGCACCAGTTGCTGAGACAGCGGGAATCAGCTCTGTGGGAGATGGAAGAGAAACATTTGCATGAGAAGCATCAGTTGGCCAAACGGCAGTTGAAGGACATCTTCTTCTTGCAGAGGCATCAGGTACGTGGTATAGTTGTACATGTGAGAAGGCAAGAGATAGGTATGATTGGAGAATGGTTGTGAGTGGACATTAAATTGACAGGGCCCAACGGGATTTCTCCTTGTCTTTTCTATTTTCACACAAGAGGATTAGAAAGGAGTGTTGCCAAGTAAGCGGTGAGGTGCTGCTGTGGATGAGCTTTGTCTTTTTGCATTGCTTCTGACTTAGGCAGTGGGTGGGACTTCATCCAGAAGGAGCAAAGATAAAAGGAAAACAATTGGGTGTTGGATAGGTCAAGGGTGGGTGCCTGTTGTGGCAGGCCACACAACCTGTAAGGAAGGGTTTTTTGTATGTGTTACAAAATTAATAGTGTAATGAATCGTTCTGATGTATTGTTTACTGTTCATTTTGTGCAGATGTTATTAAGGCATGATAAAGAGCTGGAGCAGGTGAAGAGGGTTAATCAACAAAAAGAAGAGGACCTCATTAAGCGGCAACAGGTAAGCTTCTTGACTTGGAGTTATACAAGAGAAATGGAACACTGTAAACTTTTCTCATATTGATGTGTACATTCAAACAGTCACTTTTTAGTGAGTATTTTTCTCACGTGTTAATCATTTAGCTGCACTTTGTGTCATGTTTAGTTTGGCTCTCCCAAATTTCTAGAGCTGAGGAAAACCCTTTCATTGGGTTTGAAGTATCTTGCTAAATCTTCTCCATGTATCAATCCGTGTATTGCCCATGCTCTTTTTGCTAGTCTGTCTTCATTCATTCTTTCTGTATGACCAAACCACCTCAGCATTCTTTGCTGTACCCTATTCAGCAGTTTTGTTTCTACCCCTGTTCTTTCCCTTTCCTCCTCATCCACACTAACCATTCATGTACTTAATCTCGCAAATATTCAGCTTCTTGTTACTCCTTTTGTGCCTCCCTTATCCCAAGTCTGCTCCATATAGTACTGTGGGTGCAATCAATTCTTCATGCAGCCTTGTATTTATCCCAAAGTACCTGTTTCTTATAACACTTTTCATTCCATATTGACATTTACTCACTTTTGACATATGTATGGGGTAGAGACATGGTATTTATGAGAGACAGAGAGGGAAATTTTAAATGTATGGAGATGAAATGTGAGAAGTAGGGTAGGGGTTACAAGGTTGGATATGGTGAGAAACAGGGAGGTGAAGAGGAGAGCGGGGGTGGAAAAGGAGATAGGAGATAGGGTGGATGAAAAAGTATTGGGATGGTTTGGACACATGGAAAGGATGAGTGAAGAAAGATTGGTAAAAGAAGTGTGGAAGGCAGCGGTGGATAGAGTGAACATGAGGGGGTAACCTAGGATGAGATGGATAGATGTGGTGAAAGGGGTGTTGAGCAGGAGAGGGATGTCTGTTGAGCAGGGAAGGGAGAAGGTGGGAGATAAGGGCAAATGGAAAATGGGTGTGTATAAATGATTCCGTGATGCAAGGAAGGGAGTGGGTGGGGATGAGGGTGTTAGGGAGTGGTTATGTGTGAATGAAAATTTGATGCTGCCAGAAGTGATGCTGTGATGCATGATGGGGTGGGGGATGGGGGTTGAGGGAGTATGTATGAGAAATAAATTGATGCAGCCCGAAGGGATTTCTCCCCGTCTTCTCCTTTTCTGCATGAGGGGGTCACCAAATTAATGAAGTGGCCTTGCTGTGTCTTGCGACACTGCTTCTGACCCAGGGAAGTGGACGGGATCCACGGATGACCCGTCATCCAGGAGGTGTCAAGATGTGAAGGGGGGAAGAGGGTGGAGGGGAGTGGAGTATGTAGGGGATGGAATGGGTGGGAGTGGTTTCTATGCCTTTTTCTTTTTGGCTACCTCCCATGTAAGGGGTAAAAAAGCCTGTGGTATATGTATGTAGAAGGGATTTCTCCCTGTCTGCTATTTTTCTGCATGAGGGAGCAGAGAGAGGGGGGTCACCAAAAAAGTGAAGCAGCCTTGGTATGGATGTACTGTTTTGCAGCATTGCTTCTGACCCAGGGCAGTAGTGTGGTATACAAAAATGACCTGTTGTGCATGAAGAACTAAGATCAGAAGGAGGAAAGGGTGGTGGATGGAATGGGTGGGGATAGATATATGCCTTTTGACTGTGGCTACCCCTCTGGTAAGGGGGAAAAGTCCTTGGTATATAGATAGATTGACTTTATAATTTGCCACATCCATTCCACTTTTGGTACATATGACCACAAGTTCTTAAATCCTTTTGCTTCTCTCAGTCGTCAGTCCCCTAAAGCTTTCAGATATGATAATATATATATACACATACCAAGGGCCTTTTCCCCCTTACAAGGGAGGTAGCCAAGTCAAAGGCATAAATTCACTCCCACCCATTTCATCCCCACCCGCTCCATCTCATTCCCTACCCCTCCCCCCTTTTTTCTTGGCTCCTCATGGGTGACAGGTCATCCCTGCATCACACCCTCTGTCATGGTTCAGAAGCAATGCAGCAAGGCCGTTTCATTTAATCACCCCCCCCCCCCATGCAGAAAAAGAGAAGACAGGTAGAAATCCCTTCAGGCTGCATCAAAATATCATTCACATATACTCACTAACCCCCCCCCCCACTCCCTCCCATGCATCACACCATCATTCATACACAAATGTTCTCCACTCACCCCTATCTTCTGTCTTGTTTCTTCCTCAACAGACATCCCCCTCTTTCACAATGCCCCTTTTACCCCTTCCATCTATCTCATTCTTGGTCACCCCCTCATGTTCACTCCATCCACCTCTACCTACCACACTTCTTTTACTGATCTTTCATCACTCATACTTTCTATGTGTCCAAACCATCCTATTACTCTTTTCATCAACCCAGTCTCCCAACTCCTTTTCCACCCCCCACTCTCCTCATCTTGTTTCTCACTCTGTCCAGCCTAGTACCCCCTACCATACTTCCCTACTTCTCAGATGTTTCATCTTGAACACATTTAAACTCTCTCTTCCTCTCTTGTGTCTCATGTTTCTGCCCCATATAATGCTGTTGGTACAATAAACCCTTCATACAATTTCATCATAGCATCCATTCCCAAATCTCCTATTTCTCATTGCACTTTTTAATTTCCCAAGGCATTTACTTGCTTCTCTTAATCTACATTCCACCTCTACCTCCACTCCACCTCCACTCCTCCCTTTCCCACCACATTGGCCCCGAAGTATGTAAAGCTGTTCATTTCCTCCAGTCTCTCTTCCTTAATACTAACTTCCAATTTGCTGCCACATTCTCCCCATGTACATCTCATCACCTTAACTTTTACATATATATAACAAAGGCATTTTCCCCCTTACAAAGGAGGTAGCAAAAAGCAAAGACATAAAATCCACTCCCACCTATTCCATCTCCACATACAACCACTCCTCGTTTAACGACCTACTCGGTTAACAAAAATGCGGAGTAACGATGGGCTTTATGACAGACCAATATTCGTTTAACGTAAATCGCCCGAAGTTACGACGTCGTGTACGATAAGTTGGCCGAGGCAAATTTGTATGATGTTATAAATGAACTTGTACAGTGGATATTAGCTGTGAGGTAAAGTGTTCTGAAGCTTAGGTCTACATTACCATCCTGCAAGCTGCAAAAACTACCTGGGGTACAGTATCTACCGGTATTGGTAAATTTTTAGTTTCGACCATGGGCACAATATAACAATAGAAAATTAATTATTAATTTTGTAAATTATAATTGTAAATTATGAAGCGGCCTTGCTGTGTCCTGCGACACTGCTTCTGACCCAGGGCAGTGGACAGGGTGCAGGGATGACCCGTCATCTAGGAGGTGCTAAGATGGGAGGGAGGGTGGAGGGGTGTGGAGTGTTTTCAGGGATGAAATGGGTGAGAATGTTTTTGTGCCTTGTCCTTTTTGGCTACCCCCCTGGTAAGGGGGAAAAAAGCCTTGGTATATGATGATGATGTAAATTATAATGTATCAACGTAATATGCAGTTTTGTGAGCGGAAATAAAAAAACAAAAAAGGTGCTAAAACAGATTCGTGTCGGACGAAGGGTACGCCATGTTTGTTATGATAGATGCAGACGTCGAAGAAATGAAAGGATGATAAATTCGTCTAATCTAAACTAAACTAACCTAACCTGTGTTTAATAAATCATTACCTGCAAATTAAATGTCATCCGACTCATCCTCGTTGTCGTCGTCGTGAGAGACGTTGGCGGGCTTTTCAGCCACTCTCTCAGCTTGCGTGATATACAAAGTTCTTGCAGTTTCAAGGAATGCATGTATCGCCGCTCCATAACATTCCTTCAAGAAAATGTACCTGGCGAGGTACTATCGGAAGTACCAAGGCCGTCAATTGACAGACGACAAGATGGCGTCCCGATCCTATGCTACCTACTTCGTTCATTAGCATATTTGCTTGTAGCAAGGTATTTTTTGTTTTCATTTCCACCCACAAAGTTGCATATTACGTTGATACATTTTAATTTACAAAATTGATAATTAATTTTCTATTGCTATATTGTGCCCATGGTCGAAACTAAAAAAATACCCCGGTATTTAATATGGAATGTCAGCATACGCGGACTTGGTCATACACAGTAATTTCAGGAACCTAACCACATAGTTATTTGAGGGCTTTCTGTACTATCAAAACAGTAAATAAAGCTTTAATGTACTGTATAAAAGAGGGAAAATACACAAAAATAAAGATACATGTATTGCTGGACATTGTACATACAGTGCATGTACGTATATGTATACACTTTCGCTTAACGACCAATTCGGTTAATGGAGGCAACACTGGTCCCAATTGTCGTCGTTAAACGAGGAGTGGTTGTACTCCACTCCCATCCTCTCCCTTCCCTCCCTCTTATCTTGGCTCCTCCTGGATGACAGGTCATCCCAGCAACTCGCCCACTGCCCTGGGTCAGAAGCAGTGTAGTAATACACAGCACATTCACAGCAAGTTGGCAACCCCCCTCCCCCCCCCCTCTCTCTCTCTCTCTCTCTCTCTCTCTCTCTCTCTCTCTCTCTCTCTCTCTCTCTCTCTCTCTCTCTCTCTCTCTCTCTCTCTCTCTCACCCCCCCCCTCATGCAGAAATGGAGAAGACAGGGAGAAATTCCTTTGGGCTGCATCAATTTATTTTTCACACATACTCCCCATCCCCCACCCACTCCCTTTCATGCATCACAGCATCATCCATACACAACCACTCTCCATTCACCCCTATCTTCTGTCCTCTCCTGTCCTTCCACAACAGACATGCCCCTCTTTCCCAATGTCCCCTTCACCCATCCATCCATCTCATCCTTGGTTGCCCCCCTATGTTCACTCCTTCTACCTCAGCCTTCCACACCTCTTTTATTAATCTATCTTCACTCATTCTTTCTGTGCATCCAGACCATCCCAATACTCTTTCATAAACCCTACCTCCCAACTCCCTTTCCACCCCCGTTTTCCTCCTCACGTCTTTGTTTCTCACTCTGCCCAGCCAAGTAACCCCTATCATACTTCTTAGGCACCTCATCTCAAACACATCCAAACTCCTCCTCTCTTCCTCTTATGTTCTAT
The DNA here is from genome assembly GCF_046742065.1 of Oratosquilla oratoria. Classification (NCBI taxonomy): domain Eukaryota; kingdom Metazoa; phylum Arthropoda; class Malacostraca; order Stomatopoda; family Squillidae; genus Oratosquilla; species Oratosquilla oratoria. Next base: position 64,331,328 of record NC_134786.1, read on the forward strand.
GTTTCTGCCCCATACAGCGTTGTCGGCACAATCACTCCTTCACACAGTCTTCTCTTACCATCCATTCCTAAGTGTCTTATTTCTCATTACACTTTTTAATCCCCCAAGGCATTTACTTGTTTCTTTCAATCTACATTCTACCTCCACCTCCATTCCTCCCTTTCCCACCACATTCGCACCCAAATATCGAAAACTATCCACTATCTGCTTACTTTTACCCATATTTTATTTCAACCTCCTTCTTTCGCACACCTATCCAAATTCCGTAACTAATTTAACCCCTTCTCTCATCCTGCTACAAGCAGTGTCATCAGCAAACAACAACTAACTTATCTCCCATTTTTCTCCATTTTCTTTGACCATCTCCAATTCACAGCCCAGTACCTCTGCATTTACCTCTCGCACCACCACATCATGTATAAATTGAATAGCCATGGTGACATGACACATCTCTGGCAAAGTTCCACCTATACCTCAAACCACTCACTCTTTCCATTTCTAATTCTAACACAGGCTCTACTACTCTTGTAAAAACTCTTGACTGCTCCTAACAGCTTTCCTTTTATCCCATATATCTGCAATACCTCCCACAATACCTTCCTGTCTACTCTCTCATAAACCTTTTCCAAATCCATAAAGGCTGAAAAAACACACATACTTTTTCCTAAAGCTGCACGTATCATTCTTATCACAAAAATCTGATCCACGCAACCCCTACATTTCTTAAACTCACACTTTTCCTCACCAATTACTCCATCCATTCTCTTCTAATTTTAATTAAAACACTCCCTAAGCCTTCCTAACTTCACTCAAAACAAACTGATCCCTCTGAAACTTCTACATTCATACTTGTCCCCTTTTCCTTTGTACATACATACATACATATACCAAGGCTTTTTCCCCCTTACAAGGGAGGTAGCCAAAAAGGGAAAGGCATAAAATCATTTCCACCCATTCCATCCCTGAATACACTCCACACCCCTCCACCCTCCCTCTTATCTGAGCACCTCCTCGATGACGGGTCATTCCTGCACCTTGTCCACTGCCCTGGGTCAGAAGCAGTGTTGCAAAACACAGCACATCCACGTTTGAGATGTTTGAGATGAGGTGTCTGAGAAGTATGATGGGGGTTACTAGGCTAGATAGAGTGAGAAATGAGGAGGTGAGGAGGAGAACAGGGGTGGAAAAGGAGCTGGGAGATAGGGTTGATGAATGAATATTAGGATGGGTTGGACACATGGAAAGAATGAGTGAAGAAAGACTAGTAAAAGAGGTATGGAAGGCAGATGTGGGGGGAGTGTACATGAGGGGACGTCCTAGGATGAGGTGGATGGATGGGGTGAAGGGGGCTTTGGGGAAGAGGGGAATGTCTGTTGAGGAAGGACGGGAGAGGACAGAAGACGGGTGAATGGAGAATGGTTGTATATGGATGATGATGTGATTGCATGAGGTGGAATGGGCGGGGGGATGGAGGGTGAGGTAGTATGTGTGAGCAAAATTTGACGCAGCCCAAAGGGATTTCTCCCCGTCCTCTCCTTTTTCCCTTGTAAACAAACCTTAAACAACCTCACCAGCTAGTCCACCATCACTGTACCTCACTTTTTTAGACACTCTACATGACGCCCACCTAACCCAGATGCCTTACCTGCTCTCATCTTTTTAATAACTGCTTTCACCTCATCTTTTATTCCTCCATTTTCCTCACTCATCACTGTCATTTTTGTAGGACCTCCCACTGCAACTACCTTTCCTTCCCTATCCTCCTTCACATTTAGCAACTCCCTAATATATTCTGTCTATCTTCCTCTTACCACTGTCCCTTCCATTATCAATCTCTCTATTTACACCTTTTACCTTTTGTTATCTACTTGATTCATCTCCCTTCATCTCTTGATGATAATAGAAGAAGAAAAAAATCCTAGAAAATTAGTTCTGTTCCACATACATTGTATTTAAGAAGAACAAGAGTGTCTACATATGATCACTAATTATACATCAGTAATCTTCTTTCTCTTTGTGACAGATTGAGAAGAGACAGTTGCCCAAACGCATTCGCCAAGAAATGAAAGCCAGGGAATTGATGTTCCGTGAGTCCATGCGTATTAGCATTTCACACCTCCCAGATTCTCATGAAGATGAAAAAGAGAGGTTGAAAAAGGTAAGCATATTGTACAAAGCAGAAGATAAATGAATGTACAGGCAAGTAGGTGCACATACACACATACACTTATGTATCCACATACATGTGTGCACACACACTTCAATGAACGGACGGCTTAGAGGACGTTCTGAAGAAAAAGTGAAATTTCGTGGATCCCGAAGCAAAGGAAGTACCTATTGTATTTACAGGGTGGGGGGGAAATTGCTCGTGGTGTAGGTGAAAGTGAGGAAAAAGGAGAAGGGGAGGGATTACTGAGGGAAATGGAAGGAAATGAGGAAGGTGAGGACTTGGCCCAGGGAGGCAGACACCATCTAAACAAAAGAGGTCCAGACCAATTTAGCGACGACGAAATGTCTAACAAAAATGTAAAGATCAGAAGTATAGATAAGAGCAATACAGTAGAAGGTGATGAGAATATTTTCCAGGGATTTAAAGAGGGTGGGGGGGACTAGAAGAGAAGCTCGATAAGATGATCAAGCACTGGGAACTTAGGTTCGGTCACGTTAACAACATTGTGCAGAGGGTTGAAAAATTGGAAGAACTAGAGAAGGCGAACAAAAACTTAACTAAGGAAATTGAAGAATTAAAAAAACAGTTAAAAGAAGTAAAAGAGGAGAATAAAGTCTTAAAGGAGAATAATAAGGACAACAAGGAGGGTTGGAAAAAAATTCAAGAAAACAGTAAAGTTGCATTTACTGACATAATCAAACAGCAAATGAAATAACAAACTGAAGACTCAGTTATTAAAGTGATGAGACAGAAGGAGAATATAGTAAGAGACTTAGCAGATAGAAAGAAATGTATAATTATATTAGGAATGGAAGAGAAACATAACCCAGATAGAACCACAAGAACCAAAGAGGAAAATGAAAAAGAAATTTACTAGAATTAGTTCAGGAAGATGAGCCAGAAATAATGAAACAAATTGAAGAGAAATTCAGGCTTGGGAAATATAGTACAGACAAGACCAGACCAATTAAGATTAAATTCAGGTCACAAACGACGGCAGAGAATATCTGATCCAAAACAGGGAAACTAGCAACAAGTGAACAATATAAAAAGGTATGGATAAAAAGGGAAATGAATAAAGAGGAAAGAGAGGAGGAAATAAAGAAAAGACATGAAGCTAAAAAAAAAATGAGACCAGAACGGAGACAGAAAAACAAGAATTCTACTGGAGAGTAGTGAATATGAAATTGAAGCAATGGAAAATAACAGAGAGAAACACAAAAGAAACAGAGAATACAATGGAAATGACAGAAAGTTAAAAGTATCCTGCACAAATATAGATGTATTAATAACAGGACTGAATGAACTGAACAAATATCTGAAAGAAAAAGATCCAGACATAATGGGAATTGTTGAGACAAAATTAAAAGGTCCACTACCACCCAACAGCATTGGACACAATGCATATAATTATTGGATTAGAAACAGAGAGAAAAAACAAGGGGGTGGAGTTATGTTCCTGACTAAGAAGGATATAAGCATGAAGAGTGTCACATATGGGAACAATAGAGTAGAGATGATCATGATAGAAGTAGAAGATAGAGATAAGAAGAGCAGAAAGTTTGTAATAAACTACGTGCCCCCAAAAACAGCCTCGTGGGAAGAGAATGAACATAAAAGCATGTTAGAAGACACAAGAATAACACTAAACAATATAATGGAAGATGGAGGAAGAATAGTTATGATGGGCGACTATAATTGCAAAGAAATATGCTGGGAAGAGATGACCGTAAAGGGTGGAGAAGACTCATGGGGAAATGTTCTACTTGAGATGATTACTGACCACACAATGACACAATGGATCCAAGAGAACACTAGGTATTGAAATGAAGAAGAACCAACGAGACTAGACCTAATAATCACATCAGAACCTGAAATAGTGGAAAAGATAGAATACCAGGCACCAATAAGCAAAAGTGACCACATACTGATAGAACTAGAACTAAATGAGAAAAAATACATGAAAAGAAATGAACAATATAGAAAAGGAAGATTGATGTATGAAAAAGCAAATTTTGATAGAATAAGAGAATTCTTCCAAAATGAAAACTGGGAAAGAATACACAAAGAAGATACAACAGTAGAAGAGAAATGGAATATTTTGACAAAAATCTATAAAAAAGGAGTAGAAAAGTATGTCCCAAGACAAAAACAAGAAAAAGAATATGTAAAGTGCTGGTACAATAAAAGTTGTAGGGAGATAAAAGACAAAAGAGACAAAGCCTGGGCCAAATGGAAGAAAAACAGAAGACCAGAAAAATGGAAAATATATACTTGTTATAGAAATGAATATGTACAAGCGTGCAGAGAGGAAAAGAAAAAATATGAAAAAGATGTCATAGAAAAATGTAAAGATCAACCAAAACTATTCTACAGATTTGTAAACAACAAACTGAAAAACAAACAAGATTTGGAGAAATTAAGACAAGGAGTTGAATACACAGAGGAAATTGAAATGGCGGAAATTATGAACAAACATTTTAAATCAGTGTTTACAAGGGAGAACATACAACCTGAAGAGATTGAATGGAAAGAGAAAGTCCCCCCTATGAAAGAAATAGAAGTAACAAAGAATGAAATATTGAACCACTTGAGTAATCTTGATGTCAGAAAATCGCATGGACCAGATGAAATAGCAAACTGGATTCTGAAAGAATGCAGGAATGAACTGGCAGACATAATACATAGCATAATAAACAGTTCCTTGAAAGAAGGTAAAGTTCCAGAAGATTGGAAAAAAGCAAATATAGTACCTATATATAAAGGGTGAAATAAAGAAGACTCTAACAACTATAGGCCAGTCTCTCTAACAAGTACAATAGCAAAAATTTGTGAAAGAATTGTCAAAAATAGATGGGTAAAATATTTAGAAAAAAACAATGTGCTAAATCCAAGACAATTTGGATTCAGACAAGGACGATCATGCGTCACCAATTTAATATGTTTCTATTCAAGGCTAATAGATATAATACAAGAAAGAGATGGATGGGCTGATTGCATTTCTAGACCTAAAAAAAGCTTTTGACAAAGTACCACATAAGAAGTTGCTTAAGAAATTAGAAACTGAAGGAGGAATACAGGGCAAACTGCTTAAATGGATGGAAGACTTTTTGCAAGAAAGAAAAATGAGAGTAGTGATAAGAAACCAACACTCAAAATGGGATGACGTAATAAGCGGTGTTCCACAAGGAACAGTTCTGGCCCCAATAATGTTTGCTATATATATTAATGATATGGATGAAGGAATTGAAAGCTATATGAGCTTCTTTGCAGATGATGCAAAACTATTGAAAAAAGTGAACACGGAAGAAGATTGTGAATCACTACAGAGAGATCAAAATAAAGTACAGGAATGGAGTAGGAAGTGGGAGATGGAGTTCAATACAAAGAAGTGTAGTATAATGGAATTTGGAAAAAGTAAAAACAGAATAACAGGATCATATAAATTGGGAGAAGAAGGAATAAAAATAGTAGAAAATGAAAAAGACCTGGGAGTCATTGTTATGAATAATATGTCACCTGAGAAACATATAAATAAGATTTTTGGAGAAACCTATAATTTAATAAGAACAATCAAAGTGGCATTTACATACCTGGATGAAGAAATGGTGAAGAAAATTCTAATCACCCTGATAAGACCAAGATTGGAATATGCAGCAACGATATGGTCACCAAGTACAAAAAAATGTATAAAAAAACTTAAGAATACAAAGAGCAATTACAAAATTGGCACCTACACTCTCAAAACTATCATATGAAGAGAGACTAGCAAAACTTGAACTACAGACACTAGAGCAAAGAAGAGAGAGGAGATTTGATAGCTATTTACAGAATCATGAAAGGCATAGAAATTACTGATAGAGAGAATCTGATAAAATGGGATGACAGAAATACAAGAGGACATGGAAAGAAAATAAAAAAAGACAGCTATAGAAGAGACCTGAAAAAGAACAGCTTTCTTCACAGAGTAATAGACAGTTGGAACAAGTTAGATGAGAAAGTGGTGTGTGCAAAAACAATACATGAATTTAAAAATAGTTTAGATAAAACGAGATATGAAGACGGGACACCACGAGCATAGCTCCCCTTCCCGTAGAATACAACTACGTAAATACAACTAGGTAAATACACACACACTCCCTCTTCCATTCTTTCTCTCTCTCTCTCTCTCTCTCTCTCTCTCTCTCTCTCTCTCTCTCTCTCTCTCTCTCTCCCCCCCTCCCTCTCTCTCTCTCACACTCAGTTTCTCAGTTTCTATTTATATATCTTATCTCTCCTTCAATTCATTTCTTTCCTTCAGACTTTTCCATCCTCTGTCATTATGGCATATTATTCTTATTTCTTTTCTCACACATTTTCTAAGCTAATTTTGTGTGTGATAATATATACATACATACATACACCAATGGTTTTTCCCCCCTTACAAGGGAGGTAGCCAAAGACATAAATCTGCTCCCACCCATTTCATCCTCACATACTCCATTCCCATTCACCAGCCCTCTCTCCCTCTGTGATATCAATAATTCTAGTTAAAAAAAATATTTTTCCAATTTGTGTTTTATAAAGTCATGACAGGTTACATCAATAACATGTTATACTTTAAAAACATTTTGATTCTTCATATTTACTAGAAAACTTATTACCGGAATGTTCAGTACTTTAAAAGAGCGAAATGAAAATGTTTTGGTGGACTCAATTTCACAGTTTGACGGATTATGACTTACTTTGTCTTGGTGTGACCTGACTTCCTCTCCAGGATTTAGATGACCCTAACCTCCAACACCAGCTTGTAGGGACACGGCTGACTCTACCTGATATGATTCGGGGCCTTCCTAACTTCTCTAGTGAACTGTGGGATTATATCTGTCGAGGTTTCTTAACACCTGAACAGGCAGAAGCCCTGCGATTGGTTAGTCGTCATGTGAAAGGGCCTGTACCTAGCCTTATTTCAGCCTTGTGCTTCATGTGTTACTTTTATTGCATTTCTTCCTGGACATCCGACTTGACCTCACATTTGCACTGCGGTTTGTCACACAGCAAAAGTCAGATGTCTGCAACCTTCCTTAATGTGGGGAAATGGGTGAAATGCTTGGTATCACACTGACTGCAATGCACCTACAGGGGTATGGTTGATGGATGAGTCCGAATTAAATTGTTTTTGTGAGCACATGGGTTATTCTGTCTCTCTCTCTCTCTCTTTTTTTTTTTTTTTTTTTTCTCCGTTCCTTTTCTTTTCTATCTGTTTATCTTTAAGATTACATATTTGTTACCACAAATTTCCCCTCAGACAAACTTATGGGAAAGGTAAGTATTGGTCATGTATTTTCTTTGTATACTGGAAATGTACCTACTCAGGCATGTAAATACAAACAATTGTGGATTAGATGAAGCCAGCTTCCCTAGGGTTGGGGAGGGAGGTGGTGGATTTTTGAGATGGATGCTTTTGGAATAGCTAATCATGAGTACCACCTTAACCCAGGAGGTCTTGAAATGTAAACAGTGTTTGTGTGATTCAGAAACTTCAATGTATGGCAGTAATTGTGTCATAATGATAGTGTGGATGTATAGGGTAGGGGGAAGTCTGTTGAGGGTCAGAAATGGTTTGAGGTGAAGGTGGGACTGTTAGGGTTGTGTTATGTAGCCCAAGATTGGTCCACAAAAATGTCAGAGAAGAAATATTGTATCAGTGCCTTTGTTGCATTGGTGCAGGACAGTGTTCCCAGTCTTCCTTTGATTTATGTATGTTCATTTTTTATGAAACTTTATAATTGTGCTTGAAAATACCAGTACATTATGAAATTTATTTGACTTTTAGTGCTAGAACTTGTTGGAGAAGTCAGTGTGACCTTCGGGATGGGTAGAGGTGGGAGCCTTCACTTAGCTGTATTGAGGGAAATTTCCATTTGGGTACTGAATGGGAAGGTATTCACATATTCCACAATTATTTTCCAGCACTAGATGGAAATCAGTTTATGAGTGTGGGAAAAGTTTAAGAAAATGCTTGTAATTTTTTTTTTTTTTTTTTTTTTTTTTTTTTTTTTTTTTTCATGAGCTAACAAATCTTTGCACAACAGTTCCAGGAAGGTGAGAAACGAAGATATGAAGCAGAGAAGAGGCGAGCTGAGCAAAAGCACCGCAAGCAGCTGGAGGAGCTGCTGGCTGCATCTGATTCAACCATCAAGGAATTGGAGCAGCTGCAGAATGAAAAACGTAAGCAATAAGGACCTAGTATGAAATGCCAGGGCCAGTTGGTAATCCATAGGGAAGGGTGCCAATTTAGAGGATGACAGTAGTAGAGGGTGTAATCAAGGAAGAAGAGTGTAAGGAGATGAGATGTACAAGAGGAGAAGATGATAGTGAGGATGATGGTGAGTGAAGAGTTTTAAGTATATAGTCACATGTATCAAGGGATGGAGGTAAATTATGGAATAGGGAAAGCAAGTACTTGTCTTAGGGGGAATGAAAAGTCTTAAGGAGTAGGTATTTGGGGATGAATGCAAAGAGAAGACTGTATGAATGGGTGATTGTACCCATGACAATGTGAGACAGAGACTTGGAATTATAGGGAGGCAGAAAGGAACCCAAATGTGAGTTGAGTTGTTGAAGGGTAGTTGTGGGATTTTTTAAGATGGATAAAATGAGAAAAAGACTAGGCATGGAAAGAGAGCTGGTGGATTGGGTTGATCAAAGAATATAAGGGCAGTTGGGGTATATGGAAAGAATAAGTGAAGTAGCTTGTGACATTAAACCATATGAAGACTAGCTAAATTGAGTGTGGATGGCAGAGATTGAGGGAATGAACATTAGGGGAAGGCTGAGAATGAGATGGATGGATGGGGTGAAGAGGGCCATAGGTACAAAGGAAATGTCTCAAGCAGGGAAGGGAGAGGGCATGAGCAGAGAGTGGTTGTGAATGGAGGAGAAATTGGTGCAGCCCAAAGAGATTTCTTCTTGTCTTCTCTGTATTATCTTGATTGGATTGAATGGAGTGGGAAGGTTGCTATGTACAAGACACAGCACATCCACAGCAAGGCCGCTTCATAAATTCGGCGACCCCCCCTCTGTCCCCCCATGCAAAAAAGGAGAAGATGGAGAGAAATCCCTTTGGTCTGTGTCAAATTTTTTCCCATACATACTTCCTCACCCCCCATCCCCCACCCACTCCCCCTCATACATCACAGCATCATCTATACACAACCCCTCTCTATTCACCCCTATCTTCTATCCTCTCCCGTCCTTCCTCCACAGACATTCCTCTCTTTTGTAATGCCCCTTTCACCCCATCCATCCATCTCATCCTAGGACACCCCCTCATATTCACTCCTTCCACCTCTGCCTTCCACACTTCTTATACTAATCTTTCTTTGCTCATTCTTTCCATGTGTCCAAACCATCCTAATACTCTTTCATCAACCCTATCTCACAGTTCCCTTTCCATCCCTGTTCTCCTCCTCACCTCCTCATTTCTCACTTTATCTAGCCTAGTAACACCTATCATACTTCTCAGACATTTCATCTCAAACACATTCAAACTCCTTCTCTCTTCCTCTGGTAACATGAAATAATTAGAAACTGTTTTCAATCCTCAGGCAAGGTGTTGATGGAGCATGAAACCTTTAAGCTAAAGTGCCAGGATGAGGATTACCAAAAGGAGCTTAAAGAGTGGAAAACCAACCTTAAGCCTCGGAAGCAGGTGAGATGTTGAGACTACCCATGATTACCTTAAGACTTTCAGGTGAAATTATTTGTATTGTTTAGCATGCTAATGATGAATCCCATTTATGGTCATGACTCGTGATGATATTTATCTTGATTAAATGTATCATTACCCTAAGTCTCTTATAGAAAATCCATGGCTTCCTGGTAACCAATAATAACCATCAAATTGGCCCAAAGTCATTCAAAAGATTTTGTTGTTGTCTTAGTAGGATGAGGTGTTAATTTTTTGTGTTATTGCATGTAGGGCAGTTGGAGTATGTGGCCAGGCCAATTCAATGTTACAAAGGATTACAAAGGCGGAGCATGCTGACAGGAGACCTTTTGGTCCATATCTAGGTCTGATGCGGAAAAAAAATCATATTAATAATAAAACGATAAATAAAAACTATAATAATGTAAATAACAAATAAAATACATAAATAAATGCATAGGTATAGTTAAATAATAAACAAACAGGTAAATAGTAAATGATGATAAATTGACATATAAGTAATAATAAATGAAAATCAGAAAGACAAATGATAACAAAACAAAAACAAATAATATAAAATAAATTATAATCATTACAGCATCTTACTTAGGTATTTATCTAAATGATTCTTAAAGCTTCGAACTGAACTACATTGCACTACCTGTGCAGGAAGTTTATTCCATTCATTCACTACACGGTTGGCAAAGTTGTTTCTACCTACTTCCAAATTGAATCTATTTCCGGACAGTTTGAGACCATTGTTTCTTGTCTGATTCGCATTCAATGTGAAAATTTTGTCACTTTTGATGATGTCAATTCCCTTTAAAATCTTAAAGACCTGTATCAAGTCACCTCTGAGTCTACGCTTTTTTAGGGAAAACAGATTCATGTGTTTTAGTCGATTTTCGTATGATTTATTTTTTATATTTGGAATCAGTTTTGTGGCTTGCCGTTGTACTTTTTCCAGTCTGTCAATGTCTTTAATGAGATTCAGTGACCATACGGAAACAGCATATTCCAAATGTGGACAAACTAACGATTTATATAGCTTGTTAATGAGTGATGGACTTTTGAAATCAAAAGATCTCGCAATCAGTCCCAGAATCTTATTTGCTTTCTCAGAGGCTGAAATACACTGCTTGGATGATTTGAGGTCGTTACTGATAATTACGCCAAGATCTTTTTCACTATCCACTTTTGTTAACGAATTTCCAAATAACTTGTAATCGTACTTACTGTTATTTTTACCTATGTGCATTACCTTGCATTTACTTGTGTTAAATTTCATTAGCCACTTTTCAGACCATTGCTGTAATTTATCTAAATCTTCTTGAATATCTAATTGGTTTGAGTGATCATTTGCCACTCCGCACAGTTTTGTATCATCAGCAAATTTGGAAACAGTAGATTTTAGTCCATGGTCTATATCATTTATATATACTATGAATAGCAGTGGCCCAAGAACGGAACCCTGAGGAACTCCACTTGCAACACTTGTTGGTACTGTTTAAATATGTTGTGAGCATGTAGTAGTCCTGCAAGATGGACAGTGGAGTTCCCCATTTTCAAAATCTGTCATCAGGTGAAAGTGATCAATGTTTGAATTAATATTCATTGCCAAATTATTTTCATATCCATATATCAAAAGGGTTCTTCCTCCTTGTAAATGAGGTAGCCAGCCAAGGCATGCACCCATCCAACACCCATTTGTTTTCCCTTTTGTCTTAGCTCCACATTATTTTATTTGCAGAAATTGGAAGAGGAGTTTGAGAAGCAGCTGAAAGAGCAGCAGCAATTCTATGGTGCCTACCTCACTCGCTCCTCCCTGGTGGGCTTGGAGTCCAATTCAACCACAAGCCTCACCAAAGCTTAGCCATTCCAGGGTGACTGGTGCAAGTGGAATCTTATCTGAAGTGAATATTCCTCTGAATTCTCTAATGCCTAACAAAATCTTCCTAAGAGTTCCTGAAGTATTCATGAAAATATAAGATAAGTCTGCTGGTTATGGAAAATCTCTTGGATGAGTCTTTATTAAGGCCAGTGATGTGACGTGCAGGTCATTGCAGCATGGTTTGTTTTAACATTTGTCTTCAAGGCCAAATTAAATTCCCATTATATCAGATCCTATTGCACATGCAGAGCTCTTGGGGTGGGCAAAGAGAACCAAATGTGCCCTTACTGGGAACTGTCACATCTTGGTAGCTGGAGGAACCTCGGGAAGCAAGTGTTTCCTCCTGAAAGTGGTCTGTGGAACCTTAAGTGTTATTAAAGACTTTAATCTCCCTTATTTTGAGAACTATTTTTATGCTCAAAAATTTATTTGGTGACTTGTACTCTTTCTCATGAGTTTGTACAGGAGTCAGTCCAAACCTCGGCTTTAAGACTCACAGGAAGAAGAGTGGTGGTCGAGGACTGTCCTATATTGGGCTGGAGGCAATATTACAAATGACTATTAGCAGAGAGCCAACACAATGAATGCATGTGATAAACACTTATTCCTTACCCTTTTAGTGGTGGTGCAGTAGTCAGCAGTGACATAGCTGCACAAAGCAGGTCATTTCAGTCTTGAAATCTTAGTCAAGTTTACTATAGGGTCTTCATTTTTCTTTTTCTTTCTTTCATTTATTAAGTCTTAGACATACTATTTTGATGTTAACATCATGGTCTGTCACCTAGGATGCATTGTAGGGCCCAAAATGTACGAGATATTTGTTTATTTTTTTTAATGAATAGATAAATGAATAAGAAAAAAAACATGTTGAGTGGATAGTGCACCATATCAAGTTCTTGTATGATAGATGAACTGGGAGAATATAATGTCATGCTGCCAACACAGTTTGGCATTGGTGCCTACAACTCTGTGTTCATTGGGAGATGCTGCTGCCATACAGCATGACTGATGGTAACCATGCATCTTATTGTAGTACCAACTGTTAGCTCAACTGTGTTCCCAAGAACCAGTGGGGTGCAGTTAGACATTGTGATAGAAGGACAGATTGCAGGCTTTGGACTAGGTCTCGGGGTTTTCCTTCAATTCCAATTAACCTCAATATTGTCCTCATTTTTCTGGTGGATCAGGTGTGGCACTTTTCCGCTAACAACTCATCATTGGACAAGTTCATCAAAGAATTTCATCATGTGTACATAGTTTGTTACATCTTAAGTACCATTGTAGAGAAGTTATCCTCTCCCCCCTTAACAACAGTCTTGTCCTCTACAATGTATTATACTATGAGGCTGTTGACAATACTCCAGCATTGTACTTTTTCTTTTACATTACTTTTCTTTGATTACCTAGAGGTAATTTCTAGGTGATATATATATTAGGTTATTCAATAAAATTCCCAAAAAATTTCTCAATGCTTCCAATGTTCCACCTGATTCCATGCAGCTGCTGGCAATAAACAGCAGGTGTGGTTTGGGAGGGGGATGGGGAGGGTGGGGTCAGGGGACAGGGAAAGGGGAAAGGAGGGAGTGAAACACCCAAGTGTGGTGCCGCAGTCCTGTACCACAAAATGCTCGTATGGATACGGGTGGAGTCAAATGAAAAATGCTATGGAATTGAGAAGATTTGTTGATTGGACTGTAGCATTGTGGAAACAATAAAGGGCTTTATTAAAGGAAAGTGTTCTTCATTGTTAACCTTGTTTAATAAACCAGACACCAAAGTTGTGTCATACAGGACGTGCACTTTCATACATTTTACAAACCTGTAGTTTCATACAAAAATATTACATTTTTCATACAAATTGTGCTGTATCTCAGGATGGCTGATTGCTGCCTCTTAATCTTATGGTGCCCCGTGGGATCACCTCCCACCAAGGAAGTTAATTTGAAATGTAATGATGGACTGATTGACAATATTTTCAGTCACCACTATCATACTACTAACCTTCATTCATCCTTCTCTTATCTAACCTTCATTCATCCTTCTCTTATCTAACCTACATTCATCCTTCTGGTAACAAAGTCCCACTGATGATGACAAATGTTAGTGAAGGCAGATGTTGATCTCTGAAACCCATGCAGGGATGATGCATTACATTACACAGAAAATACCAAATGAAACATCTTGCAGACCCATACATACATATATATATATGAAACTTGTTAACCCACTGTCAGAGAAAAGAAATCAGAAATACTAATTATCTGTATATTTCGACCACTGACTGTGGTCCTCTTCAGCAGAATGATACAAAGGAATAGAGTTAACAAGTATAAATATGGACAGGGAGAGAACAATTAGGAGACGCGGACAAGAGGACTCAGATTACTTGGGGTTGGTATGTGGGAATCTGTCCTGCTGCTTTCATAATTAATTTGTTTGCTGCCATCCATGTTATCCAGTCTGGTGACCATTGACCTTTCGATAAATTAAAATTGGGTAGGTGTTTAATGAGAGAGGATTCAATAATTTTTCTTCGAAAACTACACTGGGATTTATAAATAATTTCAGCCTTTTCCCAATCCATGCGGTGGTCCTCCTTACTGGTGTGGAGAAACACAGCTGAATTTTCTTGTCCGTACTTAACGGAATTTTTATGCTCCTTTATTCTCGTGGTTAAGTCTCTTCCTGTTTGGCCCCAGTACACTTCATCACAGTCTTTGCAGGGAAGTTTGTACACACCGGGGCTGTGATGAAGTGTACTGGGGCCAAACAGGAAGAGACTTAACCACGAGAATAAAGGAGCATAAAAATTCCGTTAAGTACGGACAAGAAAATTCAGCTGTGTTTCTCCACACCAGTAAGGAGGACCACCGCATGGATTGGGAAAAGGCTGAAATTATTTATAAATCCCAGTGTAGTTTTCGAAGAAAAATTATTGAATCCTCTCTCATTAAACACCTACCCAATTTTAATTTATCGAAAGGTCAATGGTCACCAGACTGGATAACATGGATGGCAGCAAACAAATTAATTATGAAAGCAGCAGGACAGATTCCCACATACCAACCCCAAGTAATCTGAGTCCTCTTGTCCGCGTCTCCTAATTGTTCTCTCCCTGTCCATATTTATACTTGTTAACTCTATTCCTTTGTATCATTCTGCTGAAGAGGACCACAGTCAGTGGTCGAAATATACAGATAATTAGTATTTCTGATTTCTTTTCTCCGACAGTGGGTTAACAAGTTTCATTTTACCAATGTGCTATTACATTATGCTGTGCTAATATATATATATATACCAAAGACTCTTACCCCCTTACAAGGGAGGTAGTCAAAAAACAAAGGCATAAAAACCACACCCATCCATTCCATCCCCAACATCTCCACTCCCATCCACCCCCTTCCCTCCCTCTTATCTTGGCACCTCCTGGATGACGGGTCATCCCTGCATCTCGCCCACTGCCCTTGGTCAGAGGCAGTGTTGCAAGACACAGAACATCTGCAGCAAGGCCACTTCATTAAATCAGCAACCCCCCTTTCTGTCCCCTCATGCATAAAAAGAGAAGATGGGGAGAAATCCCTTCAGGCTGCATCAATCTATTTTTCACACATACTCCAACCGAAAGCCATTGGCATAAAGGACAAAGATAGTAATCTTTTCACTAAAGAAAAGGTGGACAGAACATTTCTCTGAACTGTTGAACCCAGAGC
Source organism: Oratosquilla oratoria (assembly GCF_046742065.1). Taxonomy (NCBI): domain Eukaryota; kingdom Metazoa; phylum Arthropoda; class Malacostraca; order Stomatopoda; family Squillidae; genus Oratosquilla; species Oratosquilla oratoria. Next base: position 64,346,789 of record NC_134786.1, read on the forward strand.
CACCAAAAGACAGTTTTGATGAGGCAGGACCCATGCTCGGTGACACAATTGGCAAAGAAGAACCACCAACGAGAGCTGAGGTACAAAATGCTATCATGGCCCTCAAAAACAATAAAGCCCTAGGGATTGATACGTTGAATGCCGAAATTCTGAAGGCAGGCAGTGACATCCTTCTTACAGAACTTACTGAACTAGTAGGACTGATATGGACGCAAGAAGAAATACCTGACAGAATAAACAATGCCATCATTGTAGTTCTACACAAGAAGGGAGACATAACTTTTTGTGATAACTTTCGAGGTCTGTCGCTACTTACCACAATCAACAAAATCATTGCCAGGGTGATATATAAATGGCTCCTATCATACACTGAACCCTTGTTAGGCGAGTACCAAGCTGGGTTCAGGCCTAACAGATCAACATCAGAGCACATCTTCACGCTCTGCCAAGTACTGGAAAAGAGATGGGAGTACGCTCAGGATTTTCATATAGTATTTGTAGATTTCAAGCAGGCGTACGATTGTATCCATAGAGAAAGTCTTTTGAAAGTCTTAGCCCTCCTTGGAATCCCATCCAAGCTGATAAGACTCATTCAAACCCTATACAACAGTACGACATCCCGTATGAGGGTCTCAGGATTTTTGGTGAGCCTTTTCAGATTTTATATGGTGTGAGGCAAGGATGCCTATTAGCACCCAGTCTCTTTAACTTGGCCCTGGAATGGGTATTCCGACAAGTAGTGAGGGATGACAGTGGAGTTATGATAGGCAGTTTAGGGCTGAAAGAACTCGCCTATGCAGATGACGTGGTCATCCTCGCAGAAGACATGAGATCTTTAGACTTGGCATTCTGTGAACTTGTGAGAGCCGCTGGAAAAATAGGGCTAAGAGTAAATGAAAGCAAAACAAAGCTTGTGCACGTCCAGAGAAGACCTTTTGTTGGTGGACATGAAATTGTAGCAGGATTCAACTTGGAGCTTGTTGACAGTTTCACATACCTTGGCTCCAAATTGTCACCAGAAAATAATATATATCTCGAAGTGGATGAGCGCATCAGATCTGCAACGAAAACTTTCCTCAGCTTATGATCTTTGTTCAAGTCGAATATTCTATCTAAAAAAACCAAGACAAGGCTATATTCCACCATGATACAGCCTGTGCTCACATTTGTGGCCAAAACCTGGAGCCTCAACCAACTCACCGAGACAAAATTTCTCAGATTTGAGAATAATACTCTCAAAGCAATCTGCGACCCGGTATGGAGAAGGCGTTACACACGTGAAGTTCGGGATCTAATACCCATGCCTCAAGTGACTGACTACATTAGATCATTGAGACTGAGGTGGCTTGGCCACATTCTCACATCCAGCCCAGACAGATTCACTTCTCGTGATTTCACCGAGAATATAGTGGGCAGGAGACCTCAAGGATGCCCTCGTACTAGATGGACGTCGACCCCGACGAAATAGAGATGTTAGCAGCAGATCGGAGAGTCTGGAGGCATCTTATTATAGCGGCCAGGGGCCTCAATGGGCCTGTAGTGCCAGAGGAGTGAGTGAGTGAGTGACTCCCTCACCCCCCATCCCCCACCCACTCCCCCTCATGCATCACAACATCATCCATACACAATCATTCTCCCTATCTTCTGTCCTCTCCCATCCTTCCTCAACAGACATTCCCCTCTTTCCCAATGCCCTACAGACCCATTCAAGCCTGAATCAGACATATTTCTTCATTAAGTGACATGGGTCATTCTGGTGGCTGTTGCCAGGTAACTAGGAGCTGTAGATTTCCTGCAAGAAAGACCAGCAGCAAGTGATTGTGTGTGTGTGTGGTGTGAAGGTCAAGTGTGTATCAGAATTTGAGGTTAAGCATATTAGGGTTTTTATCCATGAGGAAATGTTGACTAATGCAATTGATGGATGCTTCTTTGATTCATGGTAGTTGGTTGTAGCTTAAGGTTAGTTTGAGTATTTTTAGCTGTTATGTTGTAGTAGAAGAAATGAGTGAAGACTAAAAAAAAAATGGAAGGCAGAAGTGAGTGGAGTTGTAAGAGGCCGGTAGTGTACGAATGGAAATGAGCTAGGGCATTAGAATAATTCAGACTCGACGCCTGCTCGAGGGCAATGTTATGTCTATGTGAGGGCGACGTTTTGTCTATGTAAACACACCGACGGTGGTGACTGTTTTATAATCGATTATGTAATCAAACTCTGTAAGCGCAGGTTAGCTTCGTTTGACTAATGCTGAGATAAACAATATCGCTAGTGGCATTGTAATGGCTTTGCGGATTGGTGCAAGGTGGAGAAGGAGGAAAAAAACTATTGGTGCATGAATTCAAAGTCACGCCCATAAGGAGTGACATTTATTTGAGAAGTCACCGGAGATTGGTTTAGAAAAATTAGTGACGTCAGACGAAGGTAGCTTAGCGTAGGATACGGGATCTCGTGAGAGAAGATAGAGAGAGGGTGTGGAGAGAGGATCGAGAGAGGATCAGGAGACGATGTAGAGACGAGAGAAAGAGATCCCGAGTGTAAGCAGAAGGTGAAATTACAGTGAAAGAAGAAAGAAAATTCACCACCCTTTTATTAACCCAAAGGACGAGAGAACTAGGCACGGGGCCTAGAAAATAGTGAGACTACAGGAAAAAGAAGGCAAGGGGCCTTGAGACGAGTGATATGACAAGTCAAATTTAAGTGACAGTGGTGACAAAGTGAACTTGATGGGAAAACCAAGAATGGGATGGATGGGCTGAAATGCCTTGGATATTAGAGTAATGTCTGTCAAGCAGAGAAGGGAGAAGCCAAGAAATAGATGTGAGTGGAGAGTGGTTGTGAATGGGTACAGCCCAAAAGGATTTTTTGTCTCTGTAAATTCTTGAGAGTATGAGGGGAAAGGTTGCTATGTAATGAAGCAGTGGAGTTAAACCAGCTTTAATTGTTGGGAACCTGTAAAAGAAGTGCTGTGTCTTGCTACACTGCTTCTGACCTGGGCTCTTCAAGGAGCTAAGACAAAAGAGAAGAGAAATGGATATTCATTGGTTGAAGGGTATGAGCAAACAAAAACACATAGAATAAAAAAATTACTACAATTAAACGGAGAAAAGTGTGAGATAAGCCAGCTGTTGTTTGAGGATGACACTGCACTTGTAGCAGGATCAGAGGAGGGATTGAGGAAGTTAGTGACAGTTTGGGAAAAAGTGTGAAAGAAGGAAATTGAAGATAAATGTGGGTAAAAGTAAGGTAAGATGTACAAGGGGTGAAAGTGGCAGCAGACTGGAAGCGAGTATTAAGGGAGAGAGACTGGAGGAAGTGGGTAATTTTAGATACTTGGGTGCAAATAGGGTGGAAAAGGGAGGAGTGGAGGTGGAGGTAGAATGCAGACTGAGAAAAGCGAGTAAATGCCTTGGTGGATTAAAAAGTGTAATGAGAAATAGATATTCGGGAATGGATGCTAAGAGGGGATTGTATGAAGGAGTGATTGTGCCAACAGCACTGTATGGGGCAGAAACATGGAACATAAGAGAGGAAGAGAGAAGGAGTTTGAATGTGTTTGAGATGAGGTGTCTGAGAAGTATGATGGGGGTTACTAGGCTGGATAGAGTGAGAAATGAGGAGGAGAATGGGGGTGGAAAAGGAGTTGGGAGATAGGGTGGATGAAAGAGTATTGGGATGGTTTGGACACATTTAAAAGAATGAATGAAGAAAGACTAGTAAAAGAAGTGTGGAAGGAATGAACATGAGGGGGCGACCTAGGACGAGATGGATGGATGGGGTAAAAGGGGCATTGGGGAAGAGGGAACGTCTGTTGAGGAAGGACGGGAGAGGAAAGAAGATAGGGGTGAATGGAGAATGGTTGTATATGGATGATGTGATCCATGAAGTGGAATGGGTGAGGGAGTATGTGTGAAAATTTTGACGCAGCCTAAAGGGATTTCTCCCCGTTTTCTCCTTTTCTGCATGAGGGGATGGAGAGGGTGGGTTGCCAATTTGATGAAGCGCCCTTGCTGTGGATGTGCTGTGTCTTGTGACACTGCTTCTGACTCAGGGCAGTGGACAGGATCCAGGGATGACCCGTCATCCAGGAGGTGCCAAGATAAGAGGGAGGGGAGTTGAGTGTGATAGGGATGGAATGGATGGGAGTGGTTTTTATGCCTTTAATTTTTGGCTACCTCCCTTGTAAATGGGGGAAAAAAGCCTTTGGTATATGCATGTACAATTAAACAAAAACATCATATAATGAATAAACAAGAAGAAAGAAAAATTATAGAACACCTGTACACAGAAACCAAAATCCTCCCCATATGTTATCACAGGAAAATGATGGGTACACAGAACAATGCAAGAGCCCTCACCCTTACTCATATCATTACATCACACAAGCATAGCCAAATGAATGCAACAAAAGACTACACCAGTAGCATACTACTCAAACATCACTCTAACAAAAACATATTCATACTTTTATCACAAAGAAAACATTCCAAGACCACCAAACTCCCTACTCCATGAAACCCCTGCAGACATAAACCCCACAGAAAAATTCCTCCCAAGAGAAGCAATAGGATGATACCAAAAGAGAAGAGGCATCATCACAGAAACAAGCAGCCTTAGGTTCTATCATCACATTTATAAGAATGACTCATTTTACACTGCCCCATCCTAGCCATTCCCAGACAACAACACAATATTTCTTCCTTGAGTGATATATCAGCCAAACTATAGGCTGTTGCTGGTCACCGGGGAGCTAAGGGTTTCCTGCAAGAGAAATCTGAGGCATAAAATTGATTGAACACTTCTCCAGAAACCAATTAATATATGCTTGTAATGTTCCTGCAAGATGGATTTTGCAGCTGCCCATTTTCAAAATCCACCTGCAGCTCCTTCAGGATGTGCAGCCTTAAGGGGCTAACATTAAGTCTCTAGACTGAGCCCACGATCTCTGATATATTGAACTGTATTTCTAAAACTTTTTCACAAATGAAGAGCTGATGTGTGACAGTTACTATACATACGAGGTCACACATTTGGTACACAAATAACCTTTGTGCAAGAAACCACATTAAGAAGAGGTAAAAAAAAAAGTAATCTGCTCAGAACCAATATATACAGATGTATTTAGCTAGTTGTATTTACGGAGTTGTATTTTACGGGAAGGGGAGCTATGCTCATGGTGTCCCATCTTCATATCTCATTTTATCTAAACTGTTTTTAAATTCATGTATAGTTTTTGCACACACCACTTTCTCATCTAACTTGTTCCAACTGTCTATTACTCTGTGGGGAAAGCTGTTCTTTTTCAGATCTCTTCTATAACTGTCTTTCTTGATTTTCTTTCCGTGTCCTCTTGTATTTCTACTATCCCATTTTATTAGATCCTCTCTATCAATAGTTTATATGCCTTTCATGATTCTATAAATAGTTATCAAGCCTCCTCTCTCTCTTCTTTGCTCTAATGTCTATAGCTCAAGTTTTGCTAGCCTCTCTTCATATGATAGTTCTGAGAGTGTTGGTGCCAATTTTGTAATTGCTCTTTGTATTTTTTCAAGTTTTGTTATACATTTTTTTGTACTTGGTGACCACATCGTCGCTGCATATTCCAATCTTGGTCTTATCAAAGTGACTTGTACTTTCTTCACCATTTCTTCATCCAGGTATGTAAATGCCACTTTGATTGTTCTTATTAGATTATAAGTTTCTCCAAAAATCTTATTTATATGTTTCTCAGGTGACATATTATTCATAATAATGACTCCCAGGTCCTTCTCATTTTCTACTTTTTTTTATTTCTTCTTCCAGTCAATATGATCCCACTATTCTTTTTTTTGCTTCTTTCAAATTCCATTATCCTACACTTCTTAATATTGGATTCCATCTCCCACTTCCTATTCCATTCCCATACTTTATTGAGATCACTCTGCAGTGACTCACAATCTTCTTCAGTGTTCACCTTTTTCAACAATTTTGCATCATCCTCAAAGAAGCTCATATGACTTTCAATTCCTTTATCCATATCATTAATATATATAGCAAACATTATTGGGGCCAGAACCATTCCTTGTGGAACACCACTTATCACTTCATCCCAATTAGAGTGTTTGTCTCTTATCACTACTCTCATTTTCTTTCATGTGAGAAGGATTCCATCCACTTCAACAGTTTGTCCTGTATTCCTCCTTCAGTTTCTAATTTCTTAAGCAACTTCTTATGTGGCACCTTATCAAAAGCTTTTTTCAGGTCTAGAAATGAACCATCTGCCCATCCATCTCTTTCCTGTATTACATCTATTAGCTTTGAATAGAAACACATTAAGTTTGTGATGCATGATCGTCCTTGTCTGAATCCAAATTGCCTTGGATTTAGTATGTTGTTTTTTCCAAATGCCTTACCCATCTACTTTTGATAACACAATGTAACACATGTTTTGTTTATTTGTATTTTTTCATGTTTATATATGTATTTCGTGTCACTGAATCCAAATATCACATTAGTTTTGACGTAACATCGATATTTCTTTATTTATTCTTGATTTTATATTTTATTGTTATATACGCAACCTTTCTCTACAGTAGTTAATTGATTCAATCTACTTTAGCATTCTAAGGATAATTATACAACATCTAGTATTTTTTCATATGAAGTGTATTTAAGAGCTACAATATTAGTAAGAACAAAATAAACAAAACAACTTTGCACTGCAAGTGTTTTGATGACTCTTCTCATGATTAGAAGTGCTTTGACGATCGAGATTTTCTAGAATGCATGCTTTCGTCTTTTCTGACTAGTGACCATATATAATCTCCCATCATAGCAGTATTCCATCATCCTTGATATCTTCTTTCCATAGTTGCGATATCCTGATGAAATCTCTCGCCATGCTACTCACTGACAGCCCCCAAGTTTTCGGGGAAGAAATCTAGGTGAGAATGCAAGAAATGTATCTTCAAGGACATACGACAACCAAGTTTCCTGAAGTTCTCAATAAGCTTTGCCACTATTTGTTTATAATTAGGGTCCTTGTGATTTCCTAGGAATCCACGAACCACATCACGAAATGAACACCAAGCTTCTCTTTCAACTTTTGTCATCGCTCTTTCCAGTTTCTCCGACTTCAACATTTTGTTTACCTGGGGTCCAACAAATATACCACCCTTGAGCTTAGTCTCAGATAGCTTGGGAAACATGAGACAAATTTCTTGGAAAGTTTTGCCTCCAAAATCCAAAGCCTTCACAAACTGTTTAATTAACCCTAGCTTGATATGAAGTGGGGGTTATAAAACTTTTTTCGAATCTACTAGAGGCTGTCTGAGAACATTTAACATTCCTGGTTGCAGTTCAACTCTTGGGGGCCAATGAACTTTATTATAATGATCATCATCAGCCCTGCTGTTCCGTAAACAAAGAAAACAGGAATACTTTGTGTATCCCCCTTGTAAGCCAAGCAAAAAGGCTAGCATCTTGAAATCACCACAAACATCCCATTTGAATTCAGCATAATTGATTTTTTCAAGAAGCTGTTTGACATAATGATAGTTTTCTTTCTTCTGTACTGAGTGTGCAAGAGGCAAAGATGGATTTTTATTTCCATTGTGGAGCAATACTGCTTTGAGACTTCGTGTTGAGCTATCTATGAACAGTCGCCATTCTGCAGGATCATGTTCGAGTCCAAGGGCTGTAAACAAACCAGTAACATCCTTACAATAACACATATCATCACTAAAGTCATAGTAAATTTTAAATTCTTCATGTAATTTCTGGTACACAGATGTCCTGCAGTCTTCTCCCAGTAGATTCCATTCTTTCATCCTTGATGTAAGAAGCTCAGCTCCTGACTTAGTAAGACCTAAGTCTCTGATTAAGTCATCTAGCTCACTCTGACTTGGAAAGTGAGGCTCCGAAGTCGTTCTTGGTGCGAAATCTTCGTCTCCCATTTCATGGCTGCTGCTACCTGCTGACCCTTCAGATGAAATTTCCATTGCATCTTCCATCTGGAAAGAAAGAAATAACTAAATATAGCAACTTCAACAAAGACGAATAGCATTAGTATTCCATATATCTTTAGGAAAGTGAATGTATATTAAGTACTTAATATTGAAGTTAATTAAAAGTAAGAGTATGATAAAAATAAATTTGCATTTTCTGGTGGTTGTGGTACTGGTAAGCTATCATCATGTGGGACAGGTGCTCTAGATGATGGTATGTCTGGATACTGCAGAGCTTGTCTTCCTTTCACTTTCCTGTACTTCGTCACATCAATCATACAAAAGTAGCAGTCGTCGTGATGGTTCTTCGGCTCTCTCCATATTCTAGGAATGGCAAAAGGCATTGCCCTTCCTGTACCTCTCAGCCATCCTTCTAGAGTAGATCGGCAGCTTCCACATATCACATGAGGTGCCCATGGCTTGTCCTGGTCACCCATGGGCATTCCGAAATAGAGTCTGTACGCTATCCACACTTTAGCACCTCTCACGATCTCATGTAGTACTTGTTTTTTTCCCAATATAATAACCACACACATAGCAAAATGTATCAGGAGAATTTTCACATCCTCTAGTAGCCATCTTAACAGGTAAATAGTTCAGTCATTGATCTGAAAGAGAAAATTAGATAAACATTTAGTAGCAGACCACATAACAATTCCAAAATATACATGGTAACATTGAAATTATATGTATTTCTATAACGGTCGATGATACAGAAAAAATGATTGCATATTTGAAATCAGCAGGAAAAATGGATTAATAAACTCTAAAACAAATACAATAAACAAAACTTTTGAAAAACAATGTTACATTGTGTAATTCTTTCACAAATTTTTGCTATTGTACTTGTTAGAGAGACCGGTCTATATAGTTAGTAGGGTCTTCCTTGTTTCCCCCTTTATATATTGGTACTATATTTGCTCTTTTCCAATCTTTTGGAACTTTTCCTTCTTTCAATGAACTGTTTATTAGGCTATGTATTTTGTCTGTTAGTTTATTCCTGCATTCTCTCAAAATCCAGTTTGCTATTTCATCTGGTCCATGCAATTTTCTGATATCAAGATTACTCAAGTGTGTCATTATTTCATTCCTGGATACTTCTATCTCTTTCATAGGGGAGACTTTCTCCTCCCATTCAATATCTCTAGGTTGCATGTTCTCCCTTGTAAACACTGATTTAAAATGCTTGTTCATAATTTCTGCCATTTCTATTTCCTCTGTGTATTCAACTCCTCTTTGTCGTAGTTTCTCTAATTCTTGTTTGTTTTTCAGTTTGTTGTTTACAAATCTGTAAAATAGTTTTGGTTGATCTTTACATTTTTCTATGACATCTTTTTCGTATTTTCTCTTTTCTTCTCTGCACACTTGTACATATTCATTTCTATAACTAGTATATATTTTCCATTTTTCAGGTCTTTTGTCTTTTTTCCATTTTATCCAAGCTTTATCTCTTTTGTCTTTTAACTCCCTACATCTTTTGTTGTACCAGCACTTTACATATTCTTTTTCTTGCTTTTGTCTTGGGACATACTTTTCCACTCCTTCTTTATAAATTTTTGTCAAAATATTCCATTTCTCTTCTACTGTTGTTTCCTCCTTGTGTATTCTTTCCCAGTCTGCTTTTTGAAAGAATTCTCTTATTTGATCAAAATTTGTTTTTTCATACATCAATCTTCCCTTTCTATATTGTTCATTTTTTCATGTATTTTTCCTCATTTAGTTCCAGTTCAACCAATATGTGGTCACTTTTACTTATTGGTGTCTTATATTCAATCTTGTCCACTATTTCAGGTTCTGATGTGATTATTAGGTCCAGTCTCGATGGTTCTTCCTCATTTCTATACCTAGTATTCTCTTGAATCCATTGCATCATTGTATGTTCTATAATCATATCAAGTAGTACATTTCCCCATAGGTCGTCTCCACCTTTCACTGTCATCTCTTCCCAGCAGATTTCTTTACAATCAAAGTCACCCATTATAACCATTCTTCCTCCATCTTCCATTGTCTTATTTAGTGTTATCCTTATGTCTCCTAGAATACTTTTGTGTTCTCTTTCTCTTCCCGCGAGGCCATTTTAGGAGGCACATAATTTACTACAAACTTCCTGCTCTTCCCATCCCTGTCCTCCACTTCCATCATAATCATTTCCACTCTATTCTTTCCATATGTGACATTCCTCACATTTATATCCTTCTTAGCCAGGAACATAACTCCACCCCCTTGTTTTACCTCTCTGTTTCTAATCCAATAATTACATGCACCATGTCCTACACTGTTGGGTGGTAGTGGACCTTTCAATTTTGTCACTACAATTCCCATTATGTCCGGTTCTTTTTCCTTCAGGTAATCATTCAGTTCGTTCAAGCCTGTTATTAAGCCATCTATATTTGTGTAAAACACTTTTAATTTTCTGCTACTTCCATTGTGTTTTCCGTTTCCCTTCTGTTTTCCTCTGCTATGAACCATGTCCACTTCTTTTTCCTTCGGGTAATCATTCAGTTCGTTCAAGCCTGTTATTAAGCCATCTATATTTGTGTAAAACACTTTTAATTTTCTGCTACTTCCATTGTGTTTTCCGTTTCCCTTCTGTTTTCCTCTGCTATGAACCATTTCCTCACTTTCATATTCACTACTCTCCAATAGAATTTCTCTTTTTCTGACTGTTCTTTTCTCCTTTTTTTCCTTAGCTTCTAGTCTTTTTGTTTTCTCATCCTCTCTTTCCTCTTTATTCATTTCTCTTTTTATCCATACATTTTTATATTGCTCACTGTCTGCTAGTTTCCCTGTTTTTGCTAAGATATTCTCTGCTGTTTTTGTGACCTGAATTTAACCTTATTTGGTCTGGTCTTATCTGTATTGTATTTCCCGATCCTATATATATTTCATCTATTTGTTTCCCTATTTCTGGTTCATCTTCTTGAATTACTTCTAATACCTTATTTACTTTTTCCTTTTCCTCCTTCATTCCTGTAGTCCTATTTAGATTATACTTCTCTTCCATCCCTAATATAATTATACACTTCTTTTTATCCGCTAAGTCTCTTACTATATTCTCCTTCTCCCTCATCACTTTAATAACTGTGTCCGTAGTTTGTTCTTTCATCTGCTGTTCCATTATAACTCTAAATTCCATTTTATTATTCTCTTGTACTTTTTTCCAACCACTTACCTCTTTTACTATGGACTCTTTATTTTCTTTGTTATTCCTTTTTAATTCCTCATTCTCTTCTTTACTTCTCTTAACTATCTTTTTAATTCTTCTATTTCTTTAGTTAGATTTTGATTCTCTTTCCTTAGTACTTCCAGTTTATCAACTTTCTCGGCAACTAGAGTTAATTGGTCAAACCTAACCTCCCTTTCTTTTTTTCTCCTCTAGATTTACTAGTCGGGGGAGGTTGTCACCTCCTCCCTCATTAAATCCATAAAAACAGTGATCTTCTCTTTCCATTGAGCTGGTATTGTCTGTATTTATGCTCTTGACACCTTTGCTTCCTTGTTGTTCGTCTGTGTATTCTGCCCCCCGTTTGTTTACACTTCTTCTAAGATCCAGGGCCCGTGTGTCCCCTTCCTCATTTCCTTCCATTTTCCTTAGTAATCCCTCCATTTCTCCTTTTTCTTCACATTCCCACTACACCACGAGCTTTCCCCTTCCCTATTAACACAACACAGGTACTTCCTTGTCATTGTGATATATTTTGAAGATTTCACCGGAGTCCAGATTTCGCTGCCACCCCAACCGACGTGTATTTACCTAGTTGTATTTTACGGAAAGGGGAGCTATGCTCGTGGGTTCCCGTCTTCATATCTCATTTTATCTATACTATTTTTAAATTCATGTATTGTTTTTGCACACACCACTTTCTCATCTAACTTGTTCCAACTGTCTATTACTCTGTGGGGAAAGCTGTTCTTTTTCAGATCTCTTCTATAGCTGTCTTTCTTGATTTTCTTTCCGTGTCCTCTTGTATTTCTATCATCCCATTTTATTAGGTCCTCTATCAATAATTTCTATGCCTTTCATAATTCTGTAAATAGCTATCAAATCTCCTCTCTTCTTTGCTCTAGTGTCTGTAGTTCAAGTTTTGCTAGTCTCTCTTCATATGATAGTTTTGAGAGTGTTGGTGCCAATTTTGTAATTGCTCTTTGTATTTTATTTTATTTTTTTTTTTTTTTTTTTTTTTTTTTTTTTTTTTTTTTTTTTTTTTTTTTTTTTTTTTTTTTTTTTTTTTTTTTTTTTTTTTTTTTTTACTTGGTGACCACATCGTCGCTGCATATTCCAATCTTGGTCTTATCAGAGTGATTAGGATTTTCTTCACCATTTCTTAATCCAGGTATGTAAATGCCACTTTGATTGTTCTTATTAAATTATAAGTTTCTCCAAAAATCTTATTCATATGTTTCTCAGGTGACATATTATTCATAACAATGACTCCCAGGTCCTTCTCATTTTCTACTTTTTTTATTCCTTCTTCTCCCAATTTATATGATCCTGTTATTCTGTTTTTGCTTTTTTCCAAATTCCATTATACTACACTTTTTAGTGTCGAACTCCATCTCCCACTTCCTACTACATTCCCATACTTTATTTAGATCACTGTAGTGACTCACAATCTTCTTCCGTGTTCACTTTTTTTAATAGTTTTGCATCATCTGCAAAGAAGTTCATATAACTTTCAATTTCTTCATCCATATCATTAATATATATAGCAAACATTATTGGGGCCAGAACTGTTCCTTGTGGAACACCACTTATTACTTCATCCCAATTTGAGTGTTTGTCTCTTATCACTACTCTCATTTTTTTCTTGCAAAAAGTCTTCCATCCATTTCAGCAGTTTGCCCTGTATTCCTCCTTCAGTTTCTAATTTCTTAGTAACTTCTTATGTGGTACTTTGTCAAAAGCTTTTTTTTAGGTCTAGAAACGCACAATCAGCCCATCCATCTCTTTCTTGTATTATATCTATTAGCCTTGAATAGAAACATATTAAATTGGTGACGCATGATCGTCCTTGTCTAAATCCAAATTGCCTTGGATTTAGCACGTTTTTTTTTTTTCTAAACATTTTACCCATCTACTTTTGACAATTCTTTCAATTTTTTTTTGCTATTGTACTTATTAGAGAGACTGGTTTATAGTTGGTAGGGTCTTCTTTATTTCCCCCTTTATATATAGGTACTATATATATATATATATATATATATATATATATATATTTTTTTTTTTCAATCTTCTGGAACTTTTACTTCTTTCAAGGAACTGTTTATTATGCTATGTATTTTGTCTGCCAGTTCATTCCTGCATTCTTTCAAAATCCAGTTTGCTATTTCATCTGGTCCATGCGATTTTCTGACATCAAGATTACTCAAGTGTTTCATTATTTCATTCTTTGTTACTTCTATTTCTTTCATAGGGGGGACTTTCTCTTTTCATTCGATCTCTTCAGATTGTATGCTCTCCCTTGTAAACACTGATTTAAAATGCCTGTTCATAATTTCCGCCATTTCTATTTCCTCTGAGTATTCAACTCCTTGTCTTAATTTCTCCAAATCTTGTTTGTTTTTCAGTTTGTTGTTTACAAATCACTGTAAGGGTGTCATTTACTCGATTTTAGTACTTTCTGATGTTTTGCCAGGTCCGGGGGTTAAATAAACTGACAGCATGTGTGCGGTATTTGGGCGGAATTGTGCTGTGTTTGGCATTTGTTTAATTCCATTTATCTGTTTTGTGCTGCGCGTGTTGTAGGGTTGCCAGGGTTGTATTTACCTAGTTGTATTTACCTAGTTGTATTTTACGGGAAGGGGAGCTATGCTCGTGGGGTCCCGTCTTCATTTCTCATTTTATCTAAACAATTTTTAAATTCATGTATTGTTTTTGCACACACCACTTTCTCATCTAACTTGTTCCAACTGTCTATTACTCTGTGTGGAAAGCTGTTCTTTTTCAAATCTCTTCTATAGCTGTCTTTTTTTATTTTCTTTCCGTGTCCTCTTGTATTTCTGTCATCCCATTTTATCAGATTCTCTCTATCAGTAATTTCTATGCCTTTCATGATTCTGTAAATAGCTATCAAATCTCCTCTCTCTCTTCTTTGCTCTAGTGTCTGTAGTTCAAGTTTTTGTAGTCTCTCTTCATATGATAGTTTTGAGAGTGTTGGTGCCAGTTTAGTAATTGCTCTTTGTATTCTTTCAGGTTTTTTTATACATTTTTTTGTACTTGGTGACCATATTGTTGCTGCATATTCTAATCTTGGTCTTATCAGGGTGATTAGGATTTTCCTCACCATTTCTTCATCCAGGTATGTAAATGCCACTTTGATTGTTCTTATTAAATTATAAGTTTCTCCAAAAATCTTATTCATATGTTTCTCAGGTGACATATTATTCATAACAATGACTCCCAGGTCCTTCTCATTTTCTACTTTTTTTATTCCTTCTTCTCCCAATTTATATGATCCTGTTATTCTGTTTTTGCTTTTTTTCCAAATTCCATTATACTACACTTTTTAGTGTCGAACTCCATCTCCCACTTCCTACTACATTCCCATACTTTATTTAGATCACTGTAGTGACTCACAATCTTCTTCCGTGTTCACTTTTTTTAATAGTTTTGCATCATCTGCAAAGAAGTTCATATAACTTTCAATTTCTTCATCCATATCATTAATATATATAGCAAACATTATTGGGGCCAGAACTGTTCCTTGTGGAACACCACTTATTACTTCATCCCAATTTGAGTGTTTGTCTCTTATCACTACTCTCATTTTTTTCTTGCAAAAAGTCTTCCATCCATTTCAGCAGTTTGCCCTGTATTCCTCCTTCAGTTTCTAATTTCTTAGTAACTTCTTATGTGGTACTTTGTCAAAAGCTTTTTTTTAGGTCTAGAAACGCACAATCAGCCCATCCATCTCTTTCTTGTATTATATCTATTAGCCTTGAATAGAAACATATTAAATTGGTGACGCATGATCGTCCTTGTCTAAATCCAAATTGCCTTGGATTTAGCACGTTTTTTTTTTTCTAAACATTTTACCCATCTACTTTTGACAATTCTTTCAATTTTTTTTGCTATTGTACTTATTAGAGAGACTGGTTTATAGTTGGTAGGGTCTTCTTTATTTCCCCCTTTATATATAGGTACTATATATATGTATATAATATATATATGTATATATATATAATGTGTATATATATATGTATGTATATATATAAATATATATATATATATTTTTTTTTTTTTTTTTTTTTTTTTTTTTTTTTTCAATCTTCTGGAACTTTTACTTCTTTCAAGGAACTGTTTATTATGCTATGTATTTTGTCTGCCAGTTCATTCCTGCATTCTTTCAAAATCCAGTTTACTATTTCATCTGGTCCATGCGATTTTCTGACATCAAGATTACTCAAGTGTTTCATTATTTCATTCTTTGTTACTTCTATTTCTTTCATAGGGGGGACTTTCTCTTTTCATTCGATCTCTTCAGATTGTATGCTCTCCCTTGTAAACACTGATTTAAAATGCCTGTTCATAATTTCCGCCATTTCTATTTCCTCTGAGTATTCAACTCCTTGTCTTAATTTCTCCAAATCTTGTTTGTTTTTCAGTTTGTTGTTTACAAATCATTGTAAGGGTGTCATTTACTCGATTTTAGTACTTTCTGATGTTTTGCCAGGTCCGGGGGTTAAATAAACTGACAGCATGTGTGCGGTATTTGGGCGGAATTGTGCTGTGTTTGGCATTTGTTTAATTCCATTTATCTGTTTTGTGCTGCGCGTGTTGTAGGGTTGCCAGGGTTGTGTCTCAGTTGTGCTGAAAAGGGATAGAAAGGAGATATACCACGTTCGTTGGTCGTTTAACATACCTGTATTGTCACCTATATGATTGTTTTGTGTTGTGTTGTCCATGTGCACTAACACTACACACGGATCCTGCAATAATTTCTCTCTATGCGAGAGTATACGCGTGCCAGTGCCTTATCACTGACTAGCACAAGCGTGTAACAGTATAAAACGAATATACATTCTATTATATATGTCTAAAATACAGAAAAATCTGAAAAACATTATTAACTTAAGTATACCTCAGACTTCGGATTCATCAGACTACTCAGAGGAAGGAATTCAGGTTAGCCCCCCCGCCCCCAAATTTTTATTCTGGATCCGCCACTGGTTGATCTTTACATTTTTCTATGACATCTTTTTCATATTTTCTCTTTTCCTCTCTGCACTCTTGTACATATTCATTTCTATAACAAGTATATATTTTCCATTTTTCATCTCTTTTTGTCTTTCTCCCATTTGGTCCAAGCTTTATCTCTTTTGTCTTTTAACTCCCTACAACTTTTGTTGTACCAGCACTTCACATATTCTTTTTCTTGTTTTTTGTCTTGGGACATACTTTTCCACTCCTTTTTTTTTTTTTTTTTTTTTTTTTAAATTTTTGTCAAAATGTTCCATTTCTCTTCCACTGTTGTTTCTTCTTTGGATATTCCTTCCCAATTTTCTTTTTGAAAGAATTCTCTTATTTTATCAAAGTTTGTTTTTTCATACATCATTCTTCCTTTTCTATATTGTTCATTTCTTTTCGTGTATTTTTCCTCATTTAGTTCTAGTTCAATCAATATGTGGTCACTTTTACTTATTGGTGTTTTATTTTCGATCTTTTCCAATATTCTAGGTTCAGATGTGATTATTAGGTCTAGTCTCGATGGTTCTTCATTTCTATACCTAGTGTTCTCCTGTATCCACTGTGTCATTGTATGGTCAATAATCATCTCAAGTAGAACATTTCCCCATGAGCCGTCTCCACCCTTTACTGTCATCTCTTCCCAGCAGACTTTGCAATTAAAGTCGCCCATCATAACTATTCTTCCTCCATCTTCCATTATCTTGTTTAATGTTATCCTTGTGTTTTGTAACATAATTTTATGTTCACTCTCTTCCCACGAGGCTGTTTTTGGAGGCACATAATTTATCACAAACTTTCTGCTCTTCTTATCTCTGTCTTCCACTTCGATCATAATCATCTCTACTCTATTCTTTCCATATGTGACACACCTCACATTTATATCCTTCTTAGTCAGGAACATAACTCCCCCTTGTTTTGTCTCTCTGTTTCTAATCCAATAATTATATGCATCATGTCCTACACTGGGTGGTAGAGGACCTTTTAATTTCGTTTCTAGCCTCCCGATAGGGGGGAGTGTGTGACGTTAAACCATATCATATCACAATTCCCATTATGTCCGGTTCTTTTTCCTTCAAATAATCATTCAGCTCATTCAATCCTGTTATTAATTCATCTATGTTTGTGTAAGACACTCTTAGTTTTCTGCCACTTCCATTGTATTCTCTGTTTCCCTTTTGTTTTTCTCTAGTATGTCGTATTTCCTTTCATATTCACTACTCTCGAATAGAATTTCTCTTTTTGTGACTCCGTTCTGTTCTCGTTTTTTTTTCTTAGCTTCATGTCTTTTCATTTTTTCCTCCTCTCTTTCCTCTTTATTAATTTCTCTTTTTATCCATACCTTTCTATATTGTTCACTTGCTGCTAGTTTCCCTTTTTTATTGCTAAGATATTCTCTGCCGTCGTTTGTGACCTGAATTTAATCTTAATTGGTCTGGTCTTATCTGTACTATACTTTCCGAATCTATACATCTCTTCAATTTGTTTCATGATTTCAGGTTCATCTTCCTGAACTAATTCTAGTAAACTGCTTACTTTTTCTTTTTCCTCATTGATTCTTGTGGTTCTATTTAGGTTATGTTTCTCTTCCATTCCTAATATAATTATACATTTCCTTTTATCTGCTAAGTCTCTTACTATATTCTCCTTCTGTCTCATCACTTTAATAACTGAGTCATCAGTTCTTTCATTTGCTGTTTAATTATGTCAGTAAATGCAACTTTACTGTTTTCTTGGATTTTTTCCAACCCTGTGCTTCATTTGCTATGGCCTCTTTGTTGTCTTTATTATTCCTCTTTAATTCTTCATTCTCCTCCTTTACTTCTTTTAACTGTCTTTTCAATTCTTCTATTTCTTTAGTTAAGTTTTTGTTTGCCTTCTCTAGTTCTTCCAATATTTCAACTCTGCGCAATATTTCCTATGTTACCGAACAGGGGCTCCCACAGACTTTCTTGTGGTGGACGCACAAGGTATAAAGGGCTATAGGGAGACAACCAAGCGAAGCTTATCCACCTGAGGGGTTCGGAAATGTTTTGAGTTTTTGCCACTTTTTGGTTGCCTTTTTGACATACTTAGGTCTAATGTATGTAAAACATCTACATTTTTCATTGAAAGTTTGAGGTTTTAGAAGGGGAAAATGTTTGAATAGGGGACCTTGTATGCTTGTAATGTCCAAACTGGACGCACGTGCGTCCGGTGCGTCCGCCTGCGGGCGCCCCTGAGTAACCTAATCTCCTAATGTTCGGTCATTTGTTCAAGTTTTTCCTAGAATCTAGTGTTGCTAATCGGGGGAGGTTGGTATCCTACCCCGCCCCCCACCTCATTAAATCCCTGGAAATCATTATTCTCACCTTCCATTATGCTGGATTTTTTTTCCAACCCTGTGCTTCATTTGCTATGGCCTCTTTATTGTCTTTATCATTCCTCTTTAATTCTTCATTCTCCTCTTTTACTGCTTTTAACTGTCTTTTTAATTCTTCTATTTCATTAGTTAAATTTTTGTTCGCCTTCTCTAGTTCTTCTAACTTTTCAACTCTGCGCAATGTTGGTTACGTTACCGAACCTGTCTTCCCAATGTTCGATCATCTTATCAAGTTTCTCCTCTAGTCTTGTCAATCGGGGGAGGTTGGTATCCCCCCCACCCTCATTAAATCCCTGGAAATTATTATCCTCACCTTCCATTGTGCTGCTCTTATCTATATTTCTAATCTTTACAATTTTGTTAATCCCATCACCAGAATCATCGGTCCTTCGTTTGTTTACAAGACGTCTGGCCTCTTGGACCAAGTCCTCCCCTTCCTCATTTCCTTCCATTTCCCTCAGTAATCCCTCCCCTTCTCCTTTTTCCTCATTTTCCCACGACGCCACGAGCTATCCCTTTCCCTGTAAATACAATAGGTACTTCCTTTGCGTTGAGGTCCACGAAATTTTCATTTTTTCTTCAGAACACTAATCCTCACCGTCCATGAAAAAAAATCCAGGAAAACATGAAAGTTGCATTTACTGACATAATTAAACAGCAAATGAAAGAATAAACTGGAGACTCAGTTATCAAAGTGATGAGACAGAAGGAGAATATAGTAAGAGACTTAGCAGATAAAAATAAATGTATAATTATATTGGGAATGGAAGAGAAACATAACCTAGATAGAACTTTAAGAATCAGTGAGGAAAAAGATAAAGTAAGCAGCTTACTAGAATTAGTTCAGGAAGATGAATCTGAAATCATGAAACAAATTGAAGAGATGTTTAGGCTCGAAAAATATTGTACAGATAAGACCAGACCAATTAAGATTAAATTCAGGTCACAAACAACAGCAGAGAATATCTTAGCAAAAACAGGGAAGCTAGCAGCAAGTGAACAATATAAAAAGGTATGGATAAAAAGAGAAATTAATAAAGAGGAAAAAAATAAAAAGGAAAGAAGCTAAAGAAAAAACGAGACCAGAACGGAGTCAGAAAAAGAAGAATTCTACTGGAGAGTAGTGAATATGAAATTGAGGAAATGGACCATAATAGAGAGAAACAATAAAGAAACAGAGAATACAATGGAAATAACAGAAAGTTAAGAGTGTCCTACACAAATATAGATGGATTAATAACAGGACTGAATGAACTGAACGAGTATCTGAAGGAAAAAGAACCGGACATAATGGGAATTGTAGAGACAAAATTAAAAGGTCCACTACCACCCAACAGCATAGGACACAATGCATATAATTATTGGATTAGAAACAGAGAGACAAAACAAGGGGGTGGAGTTGTGTTCCTGACTAAGAAGGATATAAATGTGAGGTGTGTCACATATGGAAAGAATAGAGTAGAGATGATTATGATAGAAGTAGAAGACAGAGATAAGATGAGCAGTAAGTTTGTAATAAACTACGTGCCCACAAAAACAGCCTCGTGGGAAGAGAATAAACATAAAAGTATGTTACAAGACACAAGAATAACATTAAACAAGATAGTGGAAGATGGAGGAAGAATAGTTACGATGGGCGACTTTAATTGCAAAGAAATCTGTTGGGAAGAGATGACCGTAAAGGGTGGAGAAGACTCATGGGGAAATGTTCTACTTGAGATGATTATTGACCACACAATGACACAATGGATTCAGGAGAACACTAGGTATAGAAATGAAGAAGAATCATCGAGACTAGACCTAATAATCACGTCAGAACCTGAAATAGTGGAAAAGATAGAATACCAGGCACCAATAAGTAAAAGTGACCACATATTGATAGAACTAGAACTAAATGAGAAAAAATACATGAAAAGAAATGAACAATATAGAAAAGGAAGATTGATGTATGAAAAAACAAACTTTGATAAAATAAGAGATTTCTTTCAAAATGAAAACTGGGAAAGAATACACAAAGAAGATACAACAGTAGAAGAGAAATGGAATATTTTTGACAAAAATTTATAAAAAAAAAAAGGAGTGGAAAAGTATGTCCCAAGACAAAAACAAGAAAAAGAATATGTAAAGTGCTGGTACAACAAAAGTTGTAGGGAGTTAAAAGACAAAAGAGATAAAGCTTGGACCAAATGGGAGAGAGACAACAGACCTGAAAAATGGAAAATATATACTTGTTATAGAAATGAATATGTACAAGAGTGCAGAGAGGAAAAGAGAAAATATGAAAAAGATGTCATAGAAAAATGTAAAGATCAACCAAAACTATTTTACAGATTTGTAAACAACAAACTGAAAAACAAACAAGATTTGGAGAAATTAAGACAAGGAGGAGTTGAATACACAGAGGAAATAGAAATGGCGAAAATTATGAACAGGCATTTTAAATCAGTGTTTACAAGAGAGAATATACAACCTGAAGAGATCGAATGGAAGGAGAAAGGCTATGAAAGAAATAGAAGTAACAAAGAATGAAATAATGAAACACTTGAGTAATCTTGATGTCAGAAAATCGCATGGACCAGATGAAATAGTAAACTGGATTTGAAAGAATGCAGAAATGAACTGGCAGACAAAATACATAGCATAATAGATAGTTCCTTGAAAGAAGGAAAAGTTCCAGAAGATTGGAAAAAAGCAAATATAGTACCTATATATAAAGGGAGAAATAAAGGAGACCCTACCAACTATAGACCAGTCTCTAACAAATACAATAGCAAAAATTTGTGAAAAAATTATCAAAAGTAAATGGGTAAAATATTTAGAAAAAAAAAACAGCGTGCTAAATCCAAGGCAATTTGGATTCAGACAAGGACGATCATGCGTCACTAATTTAATATGTTTCTATTCAAGGCTAATAGATATAATACAAGAAAGAGATGGATGGGCTGATTGTGCATTTCTAGACCTAAAAAAGCTTTTGACAAAGTACCACATAAGAAGTTACTTAAGAAATTAGAAACTGAAGGAGGAATACAGGGCAAACTGCTTAAATGGATGGAAGACTTTTTGCAAGAAAGAAAAATGAGAGTAGTGATAAGAGACAAACACTCAAAATGGGATGACGTAATAAGTGGTGTTCCACAAGGAACAGTTCTGGCCCCAATAATGTTTGCTATATATATTAATGATATAGATGAAGAAATTGAAAGTTATATGAGCTTCTTTGCAGATGATGCAAAACTATTAAAAAAAGTGAACACGGAAGAAGATTGTGAGTCACTACAGAGTGATCTAAATAAAGTATGGGAATTGAGTAGGATGTGGGAGATGGAGTTCAACACTAAAAAGTGTAATATAATGGAATTTGGAAAAAGCAAAAACAGAATAACAGGAGCATATAAATTGGGAGAAGAAGGAATAAAAAAGTAGAAAATGAGAAGGACCTGGGAGTCATTGTTATGAATAATATGTCACCTGAGAAACATATAAATAAGATTTTTGGAGAAACTTATAATTTAATAAGAACAATCAAAGTGGCATTTACATACCTGGATGAAGAAAGGTAAAGAAAATTCTAATCACTCTGATAAGACCAAGATTGGAATATGCAGCAACGATGTGGTCACCAAGTACAAAAAAAAATGTATAAAAAACTTGAAAGAATACAAAGAGCAATTACAAAATTGGCACCAACACTCTCAAAACTATCATATGAAGAGAGACTAGCAAAACTTGAACTACAGACACTAGAGCAAAGAAGAGAGGAGATTTGATAGCTATTTACAGAATCATGAAAGGCATAGAAATTATTGATAGAGAGGATCTAATAAAATGGGATGATAGAAATACAAGAGGACACGGAAAGAAAATCAAGAAAGACAGCTATAGAAGAGATGTGAAAAAGAACAGCTTTCCTCACAGAGTAATAGACAGTTGGAACAAGTTAGATGAGAAAGTGGTGTGTGCAAAAACAATACATGAATTTAAAAATAGTTTAGATAAAAAGAGATATGAAGACGGGACACCACGAGCATAGCTCCCCTTCCCGTAAAATACAACTAGGTACACACACACACACATACAAAGGCATAGAAACTATTGATAGAGAGGATCTAATAAAATGGGATGATAGAAATACAAGAGGACACGGAAAGAAAATCAAGAAAGACAGTTATAAAAGAGATCTGAAAAAGAACAGCTTTCCCCACAGAGTAATAGACAGTTGGAACAAGTTAGATGAGAATGTGGTGTGTGCAAAAACAATACATGAATTTGAAAACAGTTTAGATAACATGACATATGAAGACGGGACTCCACGAGCATAGCTCCCCTTCCCGTAAAATACAACTAGGTAAACTAGGTAAACACACACATACACACACACACGCACACACACACACACACACACACACACACACACACACACTTCAACGAACGGACGGCTTAGAAGACGTTCAGAAGAAAATTGAAGTTTCGTTGATCCCAACGCAAAGAGAAGTGCCTATTGTATTTACAGGGTGGGGGGGAAATAGCTCGTGGGGTAGTGGGAAAGTAGGGAAAGAGGAGAAGGGGAGGGATTGCTGAGGGAAATGGAAGGAAATGAGGAAGGAGAGGACTTGGCCCAGGCAGACAGGCGAAAGGTAAACAAACAGCCCCCCGACCAGCTGAGTGACGATGAAATGTCTAATAAAAATGTAAAGATTAGAAGTATAGATAAGAGCAATACAGTAGAAAGTGATGAGAATATTTTCCAGGGATTTAAAGAGGGGGGGGGGGGGTTGTGTCCCCCCCGACTGACAAGACTAGAATAGAAGGTCGATAAGATGATCGAGGACTTGGAGCGTAGGTTCGGTCATGTTAACAAAATTGTACAGAGGGTTGAAAAATTGGAAGAACTAGAGAAGGCGAACAAAAACTTAACTAAGGAAATAGAAGACATAAAAAGACAGTTAAAAGATGTAAAAAAGGAGAATGAAGAGTTAAAGATGAATAATAAAGAAAACAGAGAGGGATGGAAGGCAATTCAAGAAAACAGTAAAGTTGCATTTACTGACATAATTAAACAGCAAATGAGAGAACAAACTGAAGACTCAGTTATTAAAGTGATGAGACAGAAGGAGAATATAGTAAGAGACTTAGCTGATAAAAAGAAATGTATAATTATATTAGGAATGGAAGAGAAACATAACCCAGATAGAACCTCAAGAACCAATGAGGAAAATGAAAAAATAAGCAGTTTACTAAAATTAGTTCAGGAAGATGAACCAGAAATTATGAAGGAAATTGAGGAAAAATTCAGGCTCGGAAAGTATAGTACAGATAAGACTAGACCAATTAAGATTAAATTCAGGTCACAAACGACGGCTGAGAATATCTTATCCAAAACAGGGAAACTAGCAACAAATGAACAATATAAAAAGGTATGGATAAAAAGAGAAATGAATAAAGAGAAAAGAGAGGAAGAAAAACAGAAAAGACTTGAAGCTAAGGGAAAAAACGAGAGCAGAACGGAGTCAGAAAAAGAGAGATTCTATTGGAGAGTAGTGAATATGAAACTAAAGAAAGTCGACATACAAGAGAAAAACAAAAGGGAAACAGAGAACACAATGGAAGTGGCAGAAAACTAAGAGTGTCTTACACAAATACAGATGGATTAATAACAGGGTTGAATGAGCTGAATGATTATTTGAAGGAAAAAGAACCAGACATAATGGGAATTGTAGAAACAAAATTAAAAGGTCCACTACCACCCAACAGTGTAGGACATAATGCATATAATTATTGGATTAGAAACAGAGAGACAAAACAAGGGGGTGGAGTTATGTTCCTGACTAAGAAGGATATAAACGTGAAGTGTGTCACATATGGAAAGAATACAGTAGAGATGATAATGATGGAAGTAGAAGACAGAGATAAGAAGAGCAGAAAGTTTGTGATAAATTATGTGCCCCCGAAAACAGCCTCATGGGAAGAGAGTGAACATAAAAGTATGTTAGAGGACACAAAGATAGCATTAAACAAGATAATGGAAGAGGGAGGAAGAATAGTTATGATGGGCGACTTTAATTGCAAAGAAATCTGCTGGGAAGAAATGACAGTAAAGGGTGGAGACGGCTCATGGGGAAACGCTCTACTTGAGATGGTTACTGACCATACAATGACACAATGGATACAGGAGAACACTAGGTATAGAAATGAAGAAGAGCCATCAAGACTAGACCTAATAATTACATCTGAACCTAGAATAGTGGACAAAATTGAATATAAAACACCAATAAGTAAAAGTGACCACATATTGATTGAACTGGAACTTAATGAAGAAAAATATATGAAAAAAAATGAACAATATAGAAAAGGAAGAATGATGTATGAAAAAACAAACTTTGATAAAATAAGAGAATTCTTTCAAAAGAAAAACTGGGGAGAAATATACAAAGAAGAAACAACAGTAGAATCTCATTAAAGACATTGACAGACTGGAAAAAGTACAACGGCGAGCCACAAAACTGATTCCAAATATCAAAAATAAATCATACGAAAATCGACTTAAGCACATGAATCTGTTTTCCCTAAAAAAGCGTAGACTCAGAGGTGACTTGATACAGGTCTTTAAGATTTTAAAGGGAATTGACAACATCAAAAGTGACCAAATTTTCACATTGAATGAGAATCAGACAAGAAACAATGGTCTCAAACTGTCCGGAAATAGATTCAATTTGGAAGTAGGTAGAAACAACTTTGCCAACCGTGTAGTTAATGAATGGAATAAACTTCCTGCACAGGTAGTGCAATGTAGTTCAGTTCGAAGCTTTAAGAATCATTTAGATAAATACCTAAGTAAGATGCTGTAATTATTATAATTTATGTTATATTATTTGTTTTTGTTTTGTTATAATTTGTCTGTCTGATTTTCATTTATTATTAGTTATATGTCAATTTATTATCATTTACTATTTACCTGTTTGTTTGTTATTCAACTATACCAATGCATTTATTTATGTATTTTAATTGTTATTTACATTGTTATAGTTTTAATTTATTATTAATATGATTTTTTTTTTTTTTTTTTTTTTTTTTTTTTGCATCCGACCTAGATATGGATCAAAAGGTCTCCTGTCGGCATGCTTTGCCTTTGTAATCCTTTGTAATCCTTTGTAGAAGAGAAATGGAATATTTTGACAAAAATTTACAAAAAAGGAGTGGAAAAGTATGTCCCAAGACAAAAACAAGGAAAAGAATATGTAAAATGCTGGTACAACAAAAGTTGTAGGGAGTTAAAAGTCAAAAGAGACAAAGCCTGGACCAGATGGAAAAAAGACAGAAGACCTGAAAAATGGAAAATATATACCTGTTATAGAAATGAATATGTACAAACGTGCAGAGAGGAAAAGAGAAAATATGAAAAAGATATCATAGAAAAGTGTAAAGATCAACCAAATCTATTCTACAGATTTGTAAACAATAAACTGAAAAACAAACAAGACTTCGAGAAATTAAGACAAGAGGGAGTTGAATACACTGAGGAAATGGAAATGGCGGAAATTATGAACAAACATTTTAAATCAGTGTTTACAAAGGAGAACATACAACCTGAAGAGAACGAATGGAAAGAGAAAGTCCCCCCTATGGAAGAAATAGAAGTAACAAAGAATGAAATATTAACACACTTGAGTAATCTTTATGTCGGAAAATCGCATGGAGCAGATGAAATAGCAAACTGGATACTGAAAGAATGCAGGAATGAACTGGCAGACAAAATACATAGCATAATAAACAGTTCCTTGAAAGAAGGAAAAGTTCCAGAAGATTGGAAAAAAGCAAATATAGTACCTATATATAAAGGAGGAAATAAAGAAGAACCTACCAACTATAGACCAGTCTCTCTAACAAGTACAATAGCAAAAATTTGTGAAAGAATTATCAAAAGTAGATGGGTAAAATATTTAGAAAAAAACAAAGTGTTAAATCCAAGGCAATTTGGATTCAGACAAGGACGATCATGCGTCACCAATTTAATATGTTTCTATTCAAGGCTAATAGATATAATACAAGAAAGAGATGGATGGGCGGACTGTGCATTTCTAGACCTAAAGAAAGCTTTTGACAAAGTACCACATAAGAAGTTGCTTAAGAAATTAGAAACTGAAGGAGGAATACAGGGCAAACTACTAAATTGGATGAAAGACTTTTTGCAAGAAAGAAAAATGAGAGTAGTGATAAGAAACCAGCACTCAAAATGGGATGAAGTAATAAGCGGTGTTCCGCAGGGAACAGTTCTGGCCCCAATAATGTTTGCTATATATATTAATGATATGGATGAAGGAATTGAAAGCTATATAAGCTTCTTTGCAGATGATGCAAAACTACTGAAAAGAGTGAAAACTGAAGAAGATTGTGAGTCACTACAGAGAGATCTAAATAAAGTACAAGAATGGAGTAGGAAGTGGGAGATGGAGTTCAATACAAAAAAGTGTAGTATAATGGAATTTGGAAAAAGCAAAAACAGAATAACAGGAGCATATAAATTGGGAGAAGAAGGAATAAAAAAAGTAGAAAATGAGAAGGACCTGGGAGTCATTGTTATGAATAATATGTCACCTGAGAAACATATAAATAAGATTTTTGGAGAAACTTATAATTTAATAAGAACTATCAAAGTTGCATTTACATACCTAGATGAAGAAATGGTGAAGAAAATCCTAATCACCCTGATAAGACCAAGATTGGAATATGGAGCAACGATATGGTCACCAAGTACAAAAAAATGTATAAAAAACTTGAAAGAATACAAAGAGCAATTACAAAATTGGCACCAACACTCTCAAAACTATCATATGAAGAGAGACTAGCAAAACTTGAACTACAGACACTAGAGCAAAGAAGAGAGAGAGGAGATTTGATAGCTATTTACAGAATCATGAAAGGCATAGAAATTACTGATAGAGAGAATCTGATAAAATAGGATGACAGAAATACAAGAGGACACGTAAATAAAAAAAAAAAAAAAGACAGCTATAGAAGAGATTTGAAAAAAGAACAGCTTTCCTCACAGAGTAATAGACAGTTGGAACAAGTTAGATGAGAAAGTGGTGTGTGCAAAAACAATACATGAATTTAAAAATAGTTTAGATAAAATGAGATATGAAGACGGGCCCCACGAGCATAGCTCCCCTTCCCGTAAAATACAACTAGGTAAATACAACTAGGTAAATATATATATATATATATATATATACAGGTAAACGTCGACTTACGATGGCATTAGGTTTCGATAGAGCCATCGTAAGACGATCTCATCGTAAGTCGATCCCCACTCTGTTCCGTGGTCACTGTACCTAGCCTACCTGTATATTAACCACCAGAGATACTGAATATAGCCTATTAAACATGTACAGTAGTTTATTTAATTATTTTTATCCTTTTTACCATATTCAAACACTATAATATGTATTTTCAGTACGGAACTTAAATATCGCGGGCAGCAGCCAATGCCAGCCGTACGACGTGACGTAATAATACTCGCATCATAAAATATAGTCACCGCTTATATCGATCGTTCTCTCTTTCACCCGCGAATTTTGAAAACCACAGAGAATGAATCATTTGAGAGAATGTAAAAACACAGGGGCGACTACAATAAATATAATCAAGACGCCGATATGGCAGCGTCGCGAATCCACTTGCTCCTCATGACGCCTACGTGTGCGGCACCGTATGGAAGGGGTTAAATTATCATATCGTCGTCGTCGTCGTCGTCATCGTAAAGTCGAACAATCGTAAGTCGCGGCCATCGTAAGTCGACGTTTACCTGTATATAAATATATATATATACATATATACATACATATATATATATATATATTTTTTTTTTTCAACCACAAATCACTTTTAATTCCATGCCATTGCAGTCGAGACCGAAGAATCGCTCGATGGAGGCATACGATGGAAATTGAAACGTGGACGAGCCGAGGATTCGAACCCAGCTAACCCGTAACAAAGTTACAGTGACTTAAACCAAAGCGCTATCTCTCTTGATAGCGTATTGGTTTAAGTCACTGTAACTTTGTTACGGGTTAGCTGGGTTCGAATCCTCGGCTCGTCCACGTTTCAATTTCCAACGGTTGCCTCCATCGAGCGATTCTTCAGTCTCGACTGCGATGGCATGGAATTAAAAGTGATTTGTGGTTGAAAAAAGATATTAATTGATCACTGGGAACCATTCAGTGTATATATATATATACATATATATATATATATATATATATATATATAAATATATATATATATATATATATAATTATCAATTTATATAAAGAAACGAATGACACTGAATTATATATTTTTCATAAAGTAAAGGCAGTATTTACATGCATGTTCACATATTTACACTAGGCTTGGACTGAATAGAGCAAACAAGGGATGGAAGTTATTTTGAGTGGACGAACTAACGACTCTTGTCACAGTGACCTGGCCAAGGGATCCAACGACTTACATTGCACTACATAAAGCAGAGAAGATCGGCATGTCAGTGTTCAGTTTTATGGAACTGGTATATATATTCTACAAGGTAAGGAGAAATTATTATATGATGTATGCTCATCATAAACCAGCAACATATCTTGGGTAATAAAACAACATTAGTTTGCTAGAACCGTTTAATCTGTAAAATCCGTATTACCACGCATGGTGACCACGTACTTAACAGTTTCCACATCTATATCCCCAATGCTGTTCGTATCGAGGCCTTGAAGGTGCAACGAAGCATGAAGGCACGAGTGAAGGGATCACAGGAGACAATCCAGCATATGCTACTTACACGATTTGCTGGTGCAGTAGTTGTTCATTTGAGCTGTATTCTCCGTTTGAAAACTAAAAAGATTATTGACAATAAAATTAATGATAATGATAATAACAACGGAGATGGTGTGTTATTACCAAATTCTATTTATCTATTTGTAGTGCAGGGTCCCGTCTATATATGTCCATTCTATCAGACTTTGTTTTAAATTTACTAATGTTGTTGATCTGGAATATATGTTCTACCTTATTCCTCATTATTATCCACTTATTTTGTTATTTCACATCTATGTGGAACGCTGTACTTCCTAATTTCTTATAAACCTTTCTTTATCATTAATATAACATATTCTTTCATCCTATACCAACAGATCTCTGTCCATTTTTTCCATTCACTTTTCTAACCTAAATATTATTTTTATATCCCCTCACTCTTCGCTCTTCCAAAAGTCTCTCTCTCTCAATCAATAAATTTTGATTGCTGCTCTTTGTACTCTATCTCCAACCACCTATTCTGTCTGATCTTTTCTTCGTTCTTCCTGGGATTCTCATCTCATTGCTAAATGTCCACATAATCTTCCAATTTGATTTTCACTCTTTCAATTTGTCATAATCATCTCGCAAGTTCATAAATTCTCTTGGTTTCTTTTAGAATTGTATCACATAATTGGCATTCTAACTCTTGTACCGGCTTTAAACTTATCTTTCTCTTGTTACTTGGCATAAACACCTTTCAACTTCTTGAATTCTCTGTTTAGTTTCTTTTAGAATTGCCATATTATTTCAATGATATTGTATCTCTTATCATGGCCACTCATGGATACTCTTCCGGGTAGGGTAGGGTGCTGGGGGATGAGGAGCATTGAATCCTCAGCCAGAGACCTCGCTGGATCTCTATGTCGTCCTGCGAGCCTCCGATTCCAATTGGATGACAACATCGCCGCAACCAACATGCACGCCTACTCGAAACGCTAAAGGGAATGAGACTAAATATTCATTCAGAACCGTTGTGTATAGAGAAAACCGCTGTGACCATCATGGAAGAAACTTACTTATATGTCCATCATGTTTCTTCTATATGAGCTAAACAGTATGGAAGACTGCAAGAATTTAATTTTGGTCCGGATTATCGAGAGGATGAATCCGGATGTTGCCTACTAATGACGTCAAAGCGTTTGAGACAATGACTAAGTGAATCATGAGTTAGCTTATTTCTAAAGTGCATTCAACGCCCTAAATAACAAGAACGTGGGAATTATTTTGGAAATTACATGCTGGAGTATGTACAGTATTTCCCCTATAATGGTATCGTGGTTTCCGATCGTGTGACCTCTCCGTCCGATTATATTCACCTAAATCAAATGGGTTTAGGCAAGAATAAGGGTGAAGTGAAATAAACAAAAGACATATGACTCTTCTAGAGCATTAAAACAGCAAAAATACTTAGACATGCATGGGAAACCAAAGAATCACAATAGCATGTTAAAACCATTTGGAATATCTTCATGGGCCCACAGCCTTGCTCTGTGAGAGACCCTCTGTAACATGTGAGCATCGAGATGATAAATATGCGCCTTGCATCAGCCTCGCATGACGTGTCAGTAATAACTGAATGACTTGCTTTGATATTGATTTGAACATCAGTGAAATTACTTGGTTGTTAGGATTTTATGTGTTTGCATGACCAAATACTGGTAATTATTTTGTTTAATTTCATCTTGTGCCTTGATGACCTAAACGTTCATCGTGTGTTTACCTTCGAGTAATTTGTTCAATTAATTGAGAGATCATTTACAAATCATATTCAGCGTATAGCATATCTTCAATATTGATGAGTGGAAGAATAAATGTTACTATATTTGTGCACATTAGATAACATGTTCTTCAATATGTTGTATTGTCGTTTATGACCGTCTTTGTGTTTGTTTTCGGCCCAGATTATATATATATATATATATATATATATATATATATATATATATAGAGATTATATATATATATATATAGATTATATATATATATATATGTGTGTGTGTGTGTGTGTGTGTGTGTGTGTGTGTGTGTATAATATAGTATATATATATATATACATATATATATATATATGTATCTATATATATGCAAAACAAATCACTAAGCACACGTGACAACAACACTTGCAGAAACCACTTGGAAAATAAAAGAAATGAATACCGAACGTTTTCGTCTATTCAAGACACCATCAGGGTACAAAGGATACAAAAAATGACCAAAGGTCACAATATGTACATGGTGGCAGAGGAACTGGGAAAGGTCCAATGTTACCCGATTCCAGAAGAATTATTTACAATTTTTTTAATAATAAAATTATCTAATTTATACAAACCTAAGCTTAAATTCATATTATTTTTAAAACTATTTTTAATGTGACATGACGTTCTACAATATTATGACATGATGTAATAACTTTTGTGTTTTCCCAGTCAATACTATGGGAGAGCTCTTTTTTGTAATATATATATATATATATATATATATATATATATATATATATATATATAATATATATATATATATTATATATATATATATGTATATATATATATATATTTATGTATATATATATATATATATATATATTTATATATATATATATATATATATATATTTATATATATATATGTATATATATATATATATATATATATATATATATATATATATATATATATATATATATATATATATATATATTACATAATGGGTACTGTGATGTGTGAACGTGTCGGTATGCTAAGACACATTGTGTCACTACAAATATATTCGTTTTCTTTGTGTTAGAATTTCTGATTGCCCAGAGCAAAATTATTTTCGCAGTCGGATACGCTTAACTTAGTATGCTAACGTTCTTATGAAATTGTCCAATTGCTATTGTGTTCTAGTATCTTCATTTGCAAGCAAACATTATATTAGTGCGTGACTGTTAACCATTGTAACTCCCACCACCACATCATCGTCATTGTTGTCATCGCCATCGTCGCGTCGTTCATATTTCTGTGAAAACAACTGACGTCATGAGCTGCATTTGACCGTCGGTTCTAGAGAGCCACAGTTTAGGGCCATCCTTTACCAGCTGCACGTTACACCCTTCTAGTATCCTGCCGGATATAAAACCATGAACACCCGGTGTATAATATGAACACGGGAGGAGGTCGCTTGACGTTTGGATTCGTCTTGTACTTTCTGGGACAAATAAAACCGTTGGGTTTAAAATGCATAGAGATGGGGGAAAGCAGTCATGGCCACCTACAAAGAAGAGGCTCATCGTATAATTACCCACTTCCGTACCGGATGGCATTTTTTCCTTATAACTGCCGTCAGGCTATTTTATTCATCTCCGTGGTTCACCACGATAGCGAAGGGATTGTGTAAATATATGACAACTATGAGAAGTAAGTTGGCAAATGTAGTCATTACTGCTCAGCGGATTTTCAGGATGGATTGGGAGATGAGTAATTACCAGGGTGAAGGAGGAGGGGGTCGAGAACCCAGATCAGAAAGAGTACGAATTTCTTTAAATACGGAATTGAATTGTAAAGAAATAGAAATTCACCGCTCAATTTTAATTATCTTCATAGCATATGCTCCCAATCCCTTGAAAAAAAAAGATGAATGAAAAGAATCAATTTGTTGCCCCCTCTCTCTCATATATATATATGTATATATATATATATATATATATATATATATATATATATATATATATATATATATATATATATATATATATAATCGTCTGACGTTAAGCAGAACAAAAAAGATCTGTGAAGGGTGTTGCCGTAGGGGAGTTAGGGGAGTTTACCTCTTGAGAGCAATGACACCTTGAGTACATAAAATCTTTTTCTATATTCATTGATTTGTTTATTTATTTACTTATCTATTTAAATATATATATATATATATATATATACAGTATATATATATGCATATATATGTATATATATGTATACATGTATATATATATATGTATATATATACATATATGTATACATGTATATATATATATATATATATATATATATATATATATATATATATATATATATATGCATGAGAAATCACATAAACTCGTGATTCTAAATATGCGGAAAAACCACCAAGGAAAACGAAATACTGATGACCAAGCGCTTTCGTCTATTCAGACATACTTAGGGTACATAGAAATGAAAAAGGACACAAGAATATATACACTGAGTATAAGGTCAGGAAGGGAACCGGGAAAGGTTGTGAGGCTCTATTGTCGACCTGACCCGTTCGCGGCAGCGGACGTTTGGGCTACTACCTTTTTCACAATAAAATTGTCTAGTTTATACATACCATGACTTAAATTTAAGTTATTGACAAATGTATCTTTGATCAGACTGGATTCTATTATATTTCTAGTCAAATATGACTTATTTTTAACAATTTCTTTAGCACCCTCCCAATTTATGCAATGATTAAAATCCCGTAGGTGAATAAATAATGCATTAGAAATTTGCCCACTCTTGACGCTATACTGATGTTGTTTTAACCTTACTTTTAATTCTTTTCCAGTCTGACCAATATAGCATTTGTCGCAATTTTTACATGGAATTGAATATATACATCCTTCTTCCTTATAAGGAGAGTTTTTAATTAAAAGACTTCTAACTGTATTGGAGTTCTTAAATACCACTTGAATGTTGAAAGTCAAGAATATGAGGTAGTTTGACGAAATTCTCGTTGAAAGGCAGTACAAGTAGGTTTTTTACATTAAAAGATTTACTAGCTTTTTCCTCGTAGAAAGATTTCTTTGCCGATTTATAAGAAATCTCCACGAGGTGCTTAGGATATTCTAATTTTGAAGCTATGTCAAATATTCTTAAGAGTTCATCATCCAAAAACTCCGGACTGCAAATTCTATGGACTCTCACAAACATTGATAACATTGAATTGTAAAGAAATAGAAATTCACCGCTCAATCTTTGTCCTGCAATGATGAGACGAGTAAAAATGTACGAATGAAAGGACATTGGTGGGTTTTCTATAGACATCAAATTTGAATGACCTTTCCTTTCTGTAAATCATTACATCAAGGAAAGGTAAATTATTATTTTCTTCTATTTCCATGGTAAATTTAATGGAAGGGACCAAGGCATTGAGTTTAGTTAAGAACAAAGTAGGATCATCATTTGCAGGCCAAAGACATAAGATATCATCAGTGTATCTGTACCATGTGACATAATGGGGGAGAATCTTAGGTAATAACTTAGTTTCAAAAAATTCCATGTAAAGATTGCTAAGAACTGGAGAAAGTGGGTTACCCATAGCCATACCAAACTTTTGCTGGAAATAGTTACCGTCAAATACAAAATATGAGTCAACAATACATAATCTAATTAATTCAATGATAGTGGTGGTAGGTAGTGGCAAGTCATGCTTCTTCAATTTTTCTTCAAGGTACAACAATAAATCAAAAACAGGTACAATACATATAAATATTTGTCAAACTATTTCCTTTGTTTTAGGAGACGTCATGATAACGCAAGGGTAACATTGCATCTCCGTACGAGATGTTGATTACCGTTTTATGCAATCAGTGTTTTAGGAACTTTAGCCACATCCCTACGGACCAGAGTCACGCAGCAGTCTTTTAAATAGAGACAAAAACCCACTCAAATAATATATATCATTTCTGCTGCCCTCTTCAAACTCCTACTTGATCATCCCCTATACTCATACAGTAATTCCAATTCTTCAATATATAAACCTATACGAATGTTAGACATACTACTGAAATGCTCTTAGAGAAGTCTAGATATCTATAAGCGAAGTTATATTCTAATTATTCAAATGGAGGTTGGAGGTCGGATGTGGGAGGAAAATTTGTCCAGTGTGATAACCCTCAATGATTAGGTGACACTTTCTGGATCTCTTTTCCTTCCTTGTCGATTCTTCCTCCTCCATCCTACTGAGCGAGAGTTCTGAACAGTGACCACATCAAAAGATGTCAGCTTCTGTAAGGATTTTAAGTTATATAAATAATACGACAAATGCTCAGTCATTATCTGCACTATTGGTTACCAAACTTAAGACCATCCCCATGGAGGAACTAGACACGTGGTGGGGCATGAATGAGTCGGACAAAGTTTGAAATAATACAACGAAACACACACACACACACACACACACACACACACACACACACACACACACACATACACACGCACATAAGAGTTATTGTGTTTGATGGATTTTTCCCGGTGACATAGTCATAAGTTTCTTTAATAAAAATTCTATATATTTTTTACCAATGTTTGGTAAATCACCAAATAGTAATACATTATTTATATACATCAAAAAGAAATGGGGACATTGATGATTATGTAATAATCTAGAAATTGAATAGGGAGCGTCATGAATATAATGGTTTTCAAACAAATTATCTATAGTGTTAGATTTCCCAGAACTATAATAGAATCGTTAATTATTCTGATCTTGAACGCTTCGTTGCTCTCTGCGTGACGACTCAGTACCCAACCGACCTTTTCCAGGATTCTTTCTGTAGAAACACCCTAATCGATTAATTATATTATCAATATCTGTTTGACATATGAATTACTGAAGCTCATTTCTTTGTTTACTTGCAAAGAGCATTTAGATATTTTTCATGAAGACCTGTTTATTTACAGGTCAACAATTGTGTACATATTTGCTTGGCGAATTAATAATCATCAAATTATCGACATTTTGTACCCGAGGTACGCTTTTTACGATTTATCTATCTTTTTGTAGAGAGTTTTTTCCTTTTTAAAGGGAGGTAATCAAGTCAAAATTACGCACTTATTCCCACCCATTTTACTACCTTCCACCACCCCCTCCATCTCAACTCCTCATGGAAGACGGGTCATCCCTGCATCCGCCAACTGCCCTGGGTCAAACGCAATGCAGCAAGACACAGTACATCCATAGTATGGCCACTTCACTTAATCGGCGACCCACCCTCTCCGTTCCCTCATGCGGAAAAAAGAGAAGACGGTGAGAAATCCCTTCGGGCTGCGTCAAAATATCAGTCAGACACAAACAGGAAATGGCTATCCTAATACAACAGTGAAACAAAGGCTTTTGCGTTATCTCGGTGAAGAAGGGCCCCATAAATGCCAACAATAAGGAATCTACTAGGTTATATATATATATATATATATATATATATATATATATATATATATATATATATATATATATACATATACATGAGTTGGGTGTTTGGTAAACAATAGTTCGTAAGCGAGCAGTTTTGTAAGTTCGCTCTCCACCTTGAGTCATAAAAATGGCCGGGGGCCTGTATGACGTGTGTTTGTTATGCAGTGATTGTTTAAGTAAACAATATTGCATATAGACTTGTAACAACAAATCTGTAGAAAGGGTGGAGGAGGAAAAATTAAATTGGTTCACGAGTGTAAGATCACGCTCTTTGGGGAGAATCTATATAGAGTAAAGATCACTGGACTAAAGAAATCACTACTTCACTGCAAAACTGACCTAGTGCCTAAAATGCGTGTTCCCTAGTACCCTAGAGACCCAAGTGTAGTAAAATTCGTGAATAAAGGAAGAAAACTTTCTATAAGTTTCATTGCCCAATACTTAATATTAAAACTGAAGGAAACTTTAAAAGTAGGAATAAAGTGGTGAAAATTGAAAGTGAAAGACGTACGGAACGGAACGGCGGATGATATATATATATATATATATATATATATATATATATATATATATATATACATTATATATATATATATATATATATATATATATATATATATATATATATATATATATATATATATATACACGTGTGTGTGTGCGTGTGTGTGTTTATATGCCAGGAAAAAAGACTCATCGGCTGCACTTTCCACAGAGCACCTTCGGTGATGGGCATCTAGTCTAGGGGAAAGGGCAGTCATTATCTAAATATTCAGCGGACATATCAGCGCGTTTCAAGATACGGATCCCAGTCATAAGATACTGGTTAGCTTTAGCATGAGACCTGAAGACAGCGAAACGTTATACACTTGCGCCATCTTGGCGCCTTCTGGGCCAGGATGGGCAGTAAATTGCTTCCTTTGGTATGGTCAATGTGACGTCATATTTGTGGAGAGTGATGCCTAGATCTGATGCAATAGGTCAAATAGATGCTTCTAGATTCTGTGGCTAGGTATATTTCCCTCCCTATCTCCCTTCCTCAGCTTGATGTATTCGTTTTCTTTCACGTCTTTTCCTCTTCTACGCGTCCTTTTCGCAATCTTTCTTTCTCTCCCATTTCCCTCTCCATTTTCACTCCTTACTCCCATTTGACGATAAATTTTTATTTCACTTCCATTCCTCATTCTACATTATATCTTTTAACTCCTTCCAACTTCTTTCTTTGTTCTCTGGAGTGCTGATCAACGAGATCAAAGGAAGCAGGCGAAAATGGCGTGGGCAATAATCACGAACGTTGAACACCCTCTCCTCCCCTCTTATCAAGCCCGATATGTTGATCACAGCGGTTGTAACGATCAAACCGTGAAATAAGGTATCACTTTGGATACTACTTCTAAGTCTTCCACGTGCAGTTCAATATACTTGTCCGTGGACCGATGTTATACTTTAATGGATCACATGAAGAATCGTCACCCCAGAATTCTTTAATTTTATTGGCCTGGATTTTATCTTCTAATTTGAGCAAGCAATCCGTTATTCTTATCTTATTTATTAATTTATTTTGTTACACTATGACCGCTATTTTCCCGCACCCATTTTTTATTCCATTTACCGATCTAAATATCATTATCATATCACCTCCCTCTTCACTCTTCCAAAACTGGAAATCCCATTTTTTAAATCTCTCCTCATATGTCTTACATGCCAATCCTGCGATGATTTTGGTCCCCGCTGTTACGCGCACGTACGCACACGCACGCACACACACACGCACACACACACCAAAGGTAGAATTGCATTGTGCGTGTGTGTGTGTGTGTGTGTGTGTATTCACCTCGGATCTGCTGCAGCCTCTTTTCGAGACAGCCAGACACCACCCTACGGCAGTGAGCTCAGAGCTCATTATTAGCAGATCTCTGGGTAGGTCTGAGACCACTCACACTCCACACACCGGGAATGCAAGGTCACAACTCCTTGACTAACGTCCCGTACCTACTCGCTGCTAGGTGAACAGGGGCTACACGTGAAAGGAGACAAACCCAACTTGTCTCCGCCCGGCCGGGGAATCGAACCCCGGTTCTCCGGCTTGTGAGGCCAGTGCCTTACCAATCCGCCACCGGTGTGTGTATTTACCTAGTTGTATTTACCTAGTTGTATTTTACGGGAAGGGGAGCTATGCTCGTGGGGTCCCGTCTTCATATCTCATTTTATCTAAACTATTTTTAAATTCGTGTATTGTTTTTGCACACACCACTTTCTCATCTAACTTGTTCCAACTGTCTATTGCTCTGTGAGGAAAGCTGTTCTTTTTCAAATCTCTTCTATAGCTGTCTTTTTTTATTTTCTTTCCGTGTCCTCTTGTATTTCTGTCATCCCATTTTATCAGATTCTCTCTATCAGTAATTTCTATGCCTTTCATGATTCTGTAAATAGTTATCAAATCTCCTCTCTCTCTTCTTTGCTCTAGTGTCTGTAGTTTAAGTTTTTGTAGTCTCTCTTCATATGATAGTTTTGAGAGTGTTGGTGCCAATTTTGTAATTGCTCTTTGTATTCTTTCAAGTTTTTTTATACATTTTTTTGTACTTGGTGACCATATCGTTGCTGCATATTCCAATCTTGGTCTTATCAGGGTGATTAGAATTTTCCTCACCATTTCTTCATCCAGGTATGTAAATGCCACTTTGATTGTTCTTATTAAATTATAGGTTTCTCCAAAAATCTTATTTATATGTTTCTCAGGTGACATATTATTCATAACAATGACTCCCAGGTCCTTCTCATTTTCTACTCTTTTTATTCCTTCTTCTCCCAAATTATATGATCCTGTTATTCTGTTTTTGCTTTTTCCAAATTCCATTATACTACACTTTTTTGTATTGAACTCCATCTCCCACTTCCTACTCCATTCCTGTACTTTATTTAGATCTCTCTGTAGTGATTCACAATCTTCTTCAGTTTTCATTCTTTTCAGTAGTTTTGCATCATCTGCAAAGAAGCTCATATAGCTTTCAATTCCTTCATCCATATCATTAATATATATAGCAAACATTATTGGGGCCAGAACTGTTCCCTGCGGGACACCGCTTATTACTTCATTCCATTTTGAGTGCTGATCTCTTATCACTACTCTCATTTTTCTGTCTTGCAAAAAGTCTTCCATCCAATTTAGCAATTTACCTTGTATTCCTCCTTCATATTCTAATTTCTTAAGCAGCTTCTTATGTGGTACTTTGTCAAAAGCTTTTTTTAGGTCTAGAAATGCACAATCAGCCCATCCATCTCTTTCTTGTATTATATCTATTAGCCTTGAATAGAAACATATTAAATTGGTGACGCATGATCGTCCTTGTCTGAAGCCAAATTGCCTTGGATTTAGTACGTTGTTTTTTTCCAAGTATTTTACCCATCTACTTTTGATAATTCTTTCACATATTTTTGCTATTGTACTTGTTAGAGAGACTGGTCTATAGTTGGTAGGTTCTTCTTTATTTCCTCCTTTATATATAGGTACTATATTTGCTTTTTTCCAATCTTCTGGAACTTTTCCTTCTTTTAAGGAACTGCTTATTATGCTATGTATTTTGTCTGCCAGTTCATTCCTGCATTCTTTCAGAATCCAGTTTGCTATTTCATCTGGCCCATGCGATTTTCTGACATCAAAATTACCCAAGTGTGTCAATATTTCATTCTTTGTTACTTCTATTTCTTCCATAGGGGGGACTTTTTCCTTCCACTCAATCTCTTCAGGTTGTATATTTTCCCTTGTAAACACTGATTTAAAATGTTTGTTCATAATTTCTGCCATTTCCATTTCCTCAGTGTATTCAACTCCTCCTTGTCTTAATTTCTCCAAGTCTTGTTTGTTTTTCAGTTTGTTGTTTACAAATCTGTAGAATAGTTTTGGTTGATCTTTACACTTTTCTATAACATCTTTTTCATATTTTCTTTTTTCCTCTCTGCACTTTTGTACATATTCATTTCTATAACCAGTATATATTTTCCATTTTTCAGGTCTTCTGTCTTTTTTCCATCTGGTCCAGGCTTTGTCTCTTTTGTCTTTTAACTCCCTACAACTTTTGTTGTACCAGCATTTTACATATTCTTTTTCTTGTTTTTGTCTTGGGACATACTTTTCCACTCCTTTTTTGTAAATTTTTGTCAAGATATTCCATTTCTCTTATACTGATGTTTCTTCTTTGTATATTTCTTCCCAGTTTTCTTGTTGGAAGAATTCTCTTATTTTATCAAAGTTTGTTTTTTCATACATCATTCTTCCTTTTCTATATTGTTCATTTCTTTTGATATATTTTTCTTCATTAAGTTCCAGTTCAATCAATATGTGGTCACTTTTACCTATTGGTGTTTTATATTCAATCTTGTCCACTATTCTAGGTTCAGATGTAATTATTAAGTCTAGCCTCGATGGTTCTTCTTCATTTCTATACCTAGTGTTCTCCTGTATCCATTGTGTCATTGAATGGTCAGTAATCATCTCAAGTAGAGCATTTCCCCATGAGTCATCACCACTCTTTACTGTCATTTCTTCCCAGCAGATTTCTTTGCAATTAAAGTCGCCCATCATAACTATTCTTCCTCCGTCTTCCATTATTTTAGTTAATGCTATCTTTGTGTCCTCTAACATACTTTTATGTTCACTCTCCTCCCATGAGGCTGTTTTCGGAGGCACATAATTGATCACAAATTTTCTGCTCTTCTTATCTCGGTCTTCCACTTCTATCATAATCATCTCTACTGTATTCTTTCCATATATGACACCTTTCACGTTTATATCCTTCTTAGTCAGGAACATAACTCCACCCCCTTGTTTTTTCTCTCTATTTCTAATCCAATAATTGTATGTATCATGTCCTACACTGTTGGGTGGTAGTGGGCCTTTTAATTTTGTTTCTACAATTCCCATTATGTCCGGTTCTTTTTCTTTCAAATAATCATTCAGTTCATTCAATCCTGTTATCAATCCATCTATATTTGTGTAAGACACTCTTAGTTTTCTGCCACTTCCATTGTGTTCTCTGTTTCCCTTATGTTTTTCTTTAGTATGTCGAACTGCTTTATTTTCATGTTCACTACTCTCCAATAGAATCTCTCTTTCTCTGACTCCGTTCTTTCCTCGTTTTTTTGCCTTAGCTTCAATTCTTTTCTTCTTTTCTGCCTCTCTTTCCTCCTTATTCATTTCTCTTTTTATCCATACCTTTTTATATTGATCATTTGTTGCTAGTTTCCCCGTCTTGGATAGAATTTTCTCTGCCGTTGTTTGTGACCTGAATTTAATCTTAATTGGTCTGGTCTTATCCGTACTATATTTTCCTAGTCTGAATTTTTCCTCAATTTCCTTTATAATTTCTGGTTCATCTTCCTGGACTAATTTTAATAAACTGCTTACTCTTTCATTTTCCTCCTTGATTCTTGCGGTTCTATCTGGGTTATGTTTCTCTTCCATTCCTAATATAATTATACATTTCTTTTTGTCAGCTAATTCTCTTACTATATTCTCCTTCTGTCTCATCACTTTAATAACTGAGTCTTCATTATGTTCTTTCAATTGCTGTTTGACTATGTCAGTGAATGAAACCTTATTCCCTTCTTGAGTTATTCTCCAATTTTTAACTTCTGTAGCTATTTTCTCTCTATTTTCATTACTATTCTTCTTCAATTTCTCATTCTCCTCCTTTACATTTCCTAACTGTCTTTTTAGGTCCTCTATTTCTTCAGTTAAGTTTCTGTTAGCCTTCTCTAGTTGTTCCAACCTTTCAATTCTCTGGAAAATGGAGTATACATTACCTAACTTACGTTCCAAGTCCTCGATCACCTTATCAACTCTCTCCTCTAGTCTTATCAGTCGGGGGGGGGGGTTGTGTCCCCCCCACCCTCTTTAAATCCCTGGAACATATTCTCGTCACTTTCTTCTGTATTGCTCCTCTCTATACTTCTAATCTTTACATTTTTGTTAGACATTTGATCCTCGCTAAGTCTTTTGTTTACCTTCCGCTTGTCTGGCTGGGCAAAGTCTACTCCCTCCTCATTTCCTTCCATTTCCCTCAGTAATCCCTCCCCTTTTCCTCTTTCCCTACGTTCCCACTACTCCACGAGCAATTACCCCCCCACCCTGCAAAAACACTAGGCACTTCTCTTTGCGTTGGGATCCACAGACTTCAGTTTTTTTCAGAACGTCTTCTAAACCGTCCATTCGTTGAAGTGTGTGTGTGTGTGTGTGTGCGTGTGTGTGTGCGTGCGTGCGTGCGTGCGTGTGCGTACGTGCGCGGGTGCATGCGTACACGTGTGTGTGCATTTTGTGAGCGTTTTTGTACGTGTGAATATATATATATATATATATATATATATATATATATATATATATATATGTGTGTGTGTGTGTGTGTGTATTTACCTAGTTGTACCTAGTTGTATTTTACGGGAAGGGGAGCTATGCTCGTGGGGTCCCGTCTTCATATCTCATTTTATCTAAACTATTTTTAAATTCATGTATTGTTTTTGCACACACCACTTTCTCATCTAACTTGTTCCAACTGTCTATTGCTCTGTGAGGAAAGCTGTTCTTTTTAAAATCTCTTCTATAGCTGTCTTTTTTTATTTTCTTTCCGTGTCCTCTTGTATTTCTGTCATCCCATTTTATCAGATTCTCTCTATCAGTAATTTCTATGCCTTTCATGATTCTGTAAATAGCTATCAAATCTCCTCTCTCTCTTCTTTGCTCTAGTGTCTGTAGTTTAAGTTTTTGTAGTCTCTCTTCATATGATAGTTTTGAGAGTGTTGGTGCCAATTTTGTAATTGCTCTTTGTATTCTTTCAAGTTTTTTTATACATTTTTTTGTACTTGGTGACCATATCGTTGCTGCATATTCCAATCTTGGTCTTATCAGGGTGATTAGGATTTTCCTCACCATTTCTTCATCCAGGTATGTAAATGCCACTTTGATTGTTCTTATTAAATTATAAGTTTCTCCAAAAATCTTATTTATATGTTTCTCAGGTGACATATTATTCATAACAATGACTCCCAGGTCCTTCTCATTTTCTACTTTTTTTATTCCTTCTTTTCCCAAATTATATGATCCTGTTATTCTGTTTTTGCTATTGCCAAATTCCATTATACTACACTTTTTTGTATTGAACTCCATCTCCCACTTCCTACTCCATTCTTGTACTTTATTTAGATCTCTCTGTAGTGATTCACAATCTTCTTCAGTTTTCACTCTTTTCAGTAATTTTGCATCATCTGCAAAGAAGCTCATATAGCTTTCAATTCCTTCATCCATATCATTATATATAGCAAACATTATTGGGGCCAGAACTGTTCCCTGCGGGACACCGCTTATTACTTCATTCCATTTTGAGTGCTGATCTCTTATCACTACTCTCATTTTTCTTTCTTGCAAAAAGTCTTCCATCCAATTTAGCAATTTACCTTGTATTCCTCCTTCATATTCTAATTTCTTAAGCAACTTCTTATGTGGTACTTTGTCAAAAGCTTTTTTTAGGTCTAGAAATGCACAATCAGCCCATCCATCTCTTTCTTGTATTATATCTATTAGCCTTGAATAGAAACATATTAAATTGGTGACGCATGATCGTCCTTGTCTGAAGCCAAATTGCCTTGGATTTAGTACGTTGTTTTTTTCCAAGTATTTTACCCATCTACTTTTGATAATTCTTTCACATATTTTTGCTATTGTACTTGTTAGAGAGACTGGTCTATAGTTGGTAGGTTCTTCTTTATTTCCTCCTT
Source organism: Oratosquilla oratoria (assembly GCF_046742065.1). NCBI lineage: Eukaryota > Metazoa > Arthropoda > Malacostraca > Stomatopoda > Squillidae > Oratosquilla > Oratosquilla oratoria. The sequence continues at coordinate 64,391,080 of NC_134786.1, forward strand.
TATATATAGGTACTATATTTGCTTTTTTCCAATCTTCTGGAACTTTTCCTTCTTTTAAGGAACTGCTTATTATGCTATGTATTTTGTCTGCCAGTTCATTCCTGCATTCTTTCAGAATCCAGTTTGCTATTTCATCTGGCCCATGCGATTTTCTGACATCAAAATTACCCAAGTGTGTCAATATTTCATTCTTTGTTACTTCTATTTCTTCCATAGGGGGGACTTTTTCCTTCCACTCAATCTCTTCAGGTTGTATATTTTCCCTTGTAAACACTGATTTAAAATGTTTGTTCATAATTTCTGCCATTTCCATTTCCTCAGTGTATTCAACTCCTCCTTGTCTTAATTTCTCCAAGTCTTGTTTGTTTTTCAGTTTGTTGTTTACAAATCTGTAGAATAGTTTTGGTTGATCTTTACACTTTTCTATAACATCTTTTTCATATTTTCTTTTTTCCTCTCTGCACTTTTGTACATATTCATTTCTATAACCAGTATATATTTTCCATTTTTCAGGTCTTCTGTCTTTTTTCCATCTGGTCCAGGCTTTGTCTCTTTTGTCTTTTAACTCCCTACAACTTTTGTTGTACCAGCATTTTACATATTCTTTTTCTTGTTTTTGTCTTGGGACATACTTTTCCACTCCTTTTTTGTAAATTTTTGTCAAGATATTCCATTTCTCTTATACTGATGTTTCTTCTTTGTATATTTCTTCCCAGTTTTCTTGTTGGAAGAATTCTCTTATTTTATCAAAGTTTGTTTTTTCATACATCATTCTTCCTTATCTATATTGTTCATTTCTTTTGATATATTTTTCTTCATTAAGTTCCAGTTCAATCAATATGTGGTCACTTTTACCTATTGGTGTTTTATATTCAATCTTGTCCACTATTCTAGGTTCAGATGTAATTATTAAGTCTAGCCTCGATGGTTCTTCTTCATTTCTATACCTAGTGTTCTCTTGTATCCATTGTGTCATTGAATGGTCAGTAATCATCTCAAGTAGAGCATTTCCCCATGAGTCATCACCACTCTTTACTGTCATTTCTTCCCAGCAGATTTCTTTGCAATTAAAGTCGCCCATCATAACTATTCTTCCTCCGTCTTCCATTATTTTAGTTAATGCTATCTTTGTGTCCTCTAACATACTTTTATGTTCACTCTCCTCCCATGAGGCTGTTTTCGGAGGCACATAATTGATCACAAATTTTCTGCTCTTCTTATCTCGGTCTTCCACTTCTATCATAATCATCTCTACTGTATTCTTTCCATATATGACACCTTTCACGTTTATATCCTTCTTAGTCAGGAACATAACTCCACCCCCTTGTTTTTTCTCTCTATTTCTAATCCAATAATTGTATGTATCATGTCCTACACTGTTGGGTGGTAGTGGGCCTTTTAATTTTGTTTCTACAATTCCCATTATGTCCGGTTCTTTTTCTTTCAAATAATCATTCAGTTCATTCAATCCTGTTATCAATCCATCTATATTTGTGTAAGACACTCTTAGTTTTCTGCCACTTCCATTGTGTTCTCTGTTTCCCTTATGTTTTTCTTTAGTATGTCGAACTGCTTTATTTTCATGTTCACTACTCTCCAATAGAATCTCTCTTTCTCTGACTCCGTTCTTTCCTCGTTTTTTGCCTTAGCTTCAATTCTTTTCTTCTTTTCTGCCTCTCTTTCCTCCTTATTCATTTCTCTTTTTATCCATACCTTTTTATATTGATCATTTGTTGCTAGTTTCCCCGTCTTGGATAGAATTTTCTCTGCCGTTGTTTGTGACCTGAATTTAATCTTAATTGGTCTGGTCTTATCCGTACTATATTTTCCTAGTCTGAATTTTTCCTCAATTTCCTTTATAATTTCTGGTTCATCTTCCTGGACTAATTTTAATAAACTGCTTACTCTTTCATTTTCCTCCTTGATTCTTGCGGTTCTATCTGGGTTATGTTTCTCTTCCATTCCTAATATAATTATACATTTCTTTTTGTCAGCTAATTCTCTTACTATATTCTCCTTCTGTCTCATCACTTTAATAACTGAGTCTTCATTATGTTCTTTCAATTGCTGTTTGACTATGTCAGTGAATGAAACCTTATTCCCTTCTTGAGTTATTCTCCAATTTTTAACTTCTGTAGCTATTTTCTCTCTATTTTCATTACTATTCTTCTTCAATTTCTCATTCTCCTCCTTTACATTTCCTAACTGTCTTTTTAGGTCCTCTATTTCTTCAGTTAAGTTTCTGTTAGCCTTCTCTAGTTGTTCCAACCTTTCAATTCTCTGGAAAATGGAGTCTACATTACCTAACTTACGTTCCAAGTCCTCGATCACCTTATCAACTCTCTCCTCTAGTCTTATCAGTCGGGGGGGGGGGTTGTGTCCCCCCCACCCTCTTTAAATCCCTGGAACATATTCTCGTCACTTTCTTCTGTATTGCTCCTCTCTATACTTCTAATCTTTACATTTTTGTTAGACATTTGATCCTCGCTAAGTCTTTTGTTTACCTTCCGCTTGTCTGGCTGGGCAAAGTCTACTCCCTCCTCATTTCCTTCCATTTCCCTCAGTAATCCCTCCCCTTTTCCTCTTTCCCTACGTTCCCACTACTCCACGAGCAATTACCCCCCCACCCTGCAAAAACACTAGGCACTTCTCTTTGCGTTGGGATCCACAGACTTCAATTTTCTTCAGAACGTCTTCTAAGCCGTCCATTCGTTGAAGTGTGTGTGTGTGTGTGTGTGCGTGTGTGCGTGCGTGCGTGCGTGCGTGCGTGCGTGCGTGTGCGTACGTGCGCGGGTGCATGCGTACACGTGTGTGTGCGTTTTGTGAGCATTTTTTGTACGTGTGAATATATATATATATATATATATATATATATATATATATACATATATATATGTGTGTGTGTGTGTGTGTGTGTGTGTGTGTGTGTGTGTGTGTGTGTGTGTGTGTGTGTGTGTGTGTGCGTGTGTGTGTATGTATGTATGTATGTATGTATCTGTGTATACATATATGCATACGTAAATAATACATGGGTATATAGCGTTTTGGAAACACTATGTCAGTAGGTGAAGTAACCCAAGCGGCGTTTTCACGACCCAAAACTTCCATTGACTCCTCTACTTTCCAATATTTCCCAACATTTCCGTCGGATATCCACTGCTCATTTCCTCTGTTCTTATTTGGAACGGATTTAGGATGTCATCCGAAAGCCAGGGCGGGTGCTGTTAAATTTCTTATTTTTTGTATTAAAAAATCGCCGTCTGGGGTATTGGCTGCATATTATTGCGGGGTTAAAAGCTGCCAAGTAGCATGCAGCTGATACTTTAGGGCGCCCCTACGGACCAGAGCCACACATTATTTTGTCTATGGTAGAGGATAATCTCTAATCACAGAGAAATGATGACACTTTATTATATTGCGACTATGATTAGTCGCCACCAAGTCTTTCCACTTGAGTCGTATGAGACGACAAAAAACGGGACGGGGATAGAGCTAGGCATCCATCGATTTAATGAAGCGGCCTTGCTGTGGATTTGTCTTGCGACACTGCTTCTGAACCAGGGCAGTGGCCGAGATGCAGGAATGGCCCGTCATCCAGTAGGAGAGGAGCCAAGATAAGAGGGAGGGAAGGGGTCGATGGGAGTGAAGTACGTGGAGATGGAATGGGTGGGAGTGGTTGCTATTCCTTTGTTTTTAAGCTACCTCCCTTGTAAAGGGAAAAAGTCTTTGGTATATGTATGTATTAAAAATAATATATATATATATATATATATATATATATATATATATATATATATATATATATATATATATATATATATATATATATACGTCATGGAGTTAGTAGGGAATTAAGATTAATCTTTCCCTGTGAATTTCAATATCTTTTTGAATAATCATGATTCTTATAACATTAAAGACTACGCCAGTGAATATCACAAGGATAAGATGAGAATGACAATTTTATTAACGATGAATTACAACTATGAAATTGGAAATTGATTAACAAAATACAATGAAATTATGATCCCAATATCATCATCAACAATAGAACAAGAATAACCACTATAGTTACACAGCAAATATTATTACAGGAACTAAATACTCGCAATTATTAGTAATTGTATAAGACCTTACTATCAAAAACTGCTAAAGCAAGAAATTAATGATGATTTTGGTCCTGCATGATGTCAACAGACACTAAAATATAGCAAAAAGTTCAAGATGAATTAGCAGTAGCTGGAAAGGGGTGCGGCGCAATCTTTGTGTGATTTAAACGAGAATGAGTGAAAGTAACGCGCGTGCTGGGAGCGAGTGAAAGAAAGGCGGTTGAGCCTCACCCATAATACCAGCAACGGTAACGGCTAGAAGAAATAAACGAAATAAATAGATAGATAGATAAGTAAATGATAAAAAACACTTACTTGAGGCCAATGCCATATTTGGTCTGCTTGTCAAGTGGCAGCCACCAGTTAATTCCAGAACCCGAACGCACCACGATGGATGTCTGCCACAGGATATCTGTATTGGTTTGTTTTGCTCCTAAATAAATCGGGTTTTTATATTTACTGAATAATACCATCTATTGTTATCCAGAATAAATATCAGATAGGACGTAAACAGAAGGAGTCAGCAAACAGGATCTTACTCCGGAAAACCACTTCTATATCGTACGAGATGAGTCACGTTTCGAACAAGCGGGAATTTCTAGCTCCTTCACTTTCACAAAAATGAAGACCTTTACATATTTTGATTCGGCGAGTGACCGACGATTCTACTCAGCAAAGGGTTTAAGAATATCATTATGAACCATTCGGACACGTTGATGTCTGTTACAAAACTGTCTATAAAAAATAGACAACATTCACTTGGGAGAATCAGTATCAGCATAGAGGTTTATAAAGCTGTGGCATACATTGAAAAACAACAGGTGCTTCCGCACATAAAGCATGACGTAAATAAATAAATGCATCAGTAAATAAATAAATATATAGTTTCATAAATGAATTAATGAGAACGTGAAATGAGTTAAGGCCGGTTTATAAAGCGCTGTTTTTTACGCTAAACGCTAGCTTCTTTATTCGTCACTGAAACGCGATACGCAAGCGGTAAAGTTGAACATGTTTAACTTTATGGCAGCGTCAAACAGACGCTACGAATTGATGACTTTAGTCACTAGCGGATTAAGACGCTTGTCCAAAGCGAATAAAAGTAGTGGCGTGTAAACGACGCTTAACTCTATGGCAGCGTCAAACAAACGCTGCGAATTTATTTTTGTCGCTAGCGAATTAAGACGTTTGCTCAAAGCGTGTAAACGATGCTTTAGTTGAATGCAGACATTATTCGCAGAGGGGTTCGTTGGAACGAAAATTCTATGTATCACTACAACCTCAGGAAATTTGTTCCAGTTGTTGACTATGATTCGTAACGTCGTTTCTACCACATTTTTGAGTGAATTTTTCCTTTCCGGGTTTGTATTCTTAGGGTGTTTTCACTCGTAAGTTATCAATAAATCTAATAATATTAAATGTTTGTGTGAAATTATATAATATTAGATCAGATGTGATCAAACAAAACGAAGTAAGATAGAACAAAACAAAATAAGATAATGGTAAAATGAAATAGATTTGAAATATGAGAAAACAAAATTAAATCTTTTACAAACGCTTCCATCCTTGAGGACAATATCACGCATTCGAGATGTGACGTACCGCTTCTTGGCAACAAGGAAGCTGCGCAAGAAGCTGAAAACGAGGGAAACGAAGAGGAAAAGGAAAGAAAGAAATATCAAGATGTGATTGGTAACGATAGCTCGAGTGACCTAACAAGATATTTGACCAGATTGGAAAAGCAGAAAAATACTAGTAATAATAAATAAAATAATCATTCAGTAAAAAAAAAAGATTAAACAAAGAAAATAAAAAATAAAGATGAATAAATAGAATAAAAAGTGATATGTAGTGATTATACAAACGAATAATCTTAAAATTTTGATAAGTACTATATGACTTAGTAATAACATCAACTACAGTATGTAAATAATAAGATAGGTATCAAATGTACTGAAAGGTATCTTAAAACAACAAAGCGAATTCTTACCAACTACTACGAACTACACAGTGGTAGTGAATACCAAGAATAACTTCAGATACCCCCTTCCCAACCCCAAACTCTTAAATAACTGGTTTATTTATATTTGCTACCTCCCCCATCGGCTGGCTCAGTGGTAGCGCTCTCGCGCTATGTTGGTAGTGAGACCTTCCCCTGATTACTTAATCAGACAGTACAAGCACAAAACCGCACTAGTATCTTCATATTATTATTATTAAAAGGGATGTCCAGAGTAGACTGCAACAGTTTATAACTAACTTCTGTCAATTAACACTCCCTGGTCCTTCTAAACTATATAATTGATCAATCTGACGAGACACCTAGCGACGCCCTAAGCTAATTATCGAACAGTTGACATTGATACCAAGATTGACAAAAAGAAAGAAGAAAAATAATAGCAATGATAACAAAAAAATCCAAGACACTGGAAGAGTTCTGTCTCACACATCAATATGATACTAGTAACGAAATTCGATAATCATCGTTGTGTTGATCGTGGTGGTGAGATGAAAAATAAGTATGTAAATAAACAAATACGACATATAAATAAAATAAACAAACAAAGTAAAATAAAACGAATAGATAAAATAAATGTAAATAAAATATATACAAAAAATATAAAAATAGAGGTAAATTTTGTCCAATAGACTAGAAGTTTCTGATCTCCACTGCCATGCTCCAAGACTGCGAGAAGTCAGGTATTCTGTATGTGATACCCTTTAACGTTGGTCTCTGTCCTTTAGTGTAATTACATATCCTCTTGAAATGTCTCAGCTTTAAGTGATAAAAAATCCTCCTTCCTAGTGACGCTGGGACGACTTTCAACGGGGTAGAAACGTTCAAACACAAACATCCAACCGTTATTATGAATATCAATTCGCCTGAACACTTTTCTGGACAGATAACGAATGTCGACAAGTGGAAATATTTAATTTCATTACCACAGTCCATGCAGAAGGTACGTATCCAAACTGTTATAAAAATCAAGGAAATAACAGTGTAATAACAAGCACGTATAACACGGCAAAGAAAGGAAAGAAAAAACAATAGATAATACAGAAACAATGCAAAACAAAAAATGCCGATCTTCAGTTATCTGTGGGGAAAGATCAGAGCACACAAATTCCCGCTGAACGTATATTAGAGGCACATAGATAAAACAAAAAACGAAATTTACCCCTTCACAGCTGTCGGTTTATATTTGAACCAGTCTAATACCCAAAACGACTAAAACATCCCCTACTGTATGGTTCCCCCTCCATTCCCACACAAGGAGTATAACATATAACGTAGAGTATATGCTCTGCCAAGGAGCATAACACTGCGACAATTTATGTCTAACCGTTTTAAGCCAAAACAGATCACACTGTACAAAAGTTGGATAATCTTTTACTTCACATAGAGGAGGAGATGCTAAAACACTGGTAAATCTTAGGACAAAATCTTATATGAAAACAAAAGCCAATGGGAGAGGAAACAAAAACGAGCAAAAATACGTTAACAGAATGACAAAACTTATTAAATCATTCCCAAAAGGAAACAAGCCTTTAATAACAAACAATGTTACCAAGAGTGGTATTATGATAATAGGCTACGCCCCTGGTGTACGCAATGAACGAAGCGAAAAAAAAAAAAAAAAAATAGGGACTCCAGATGACGTCACTCAAGGTGACTAATCAACCACAGATTTCCAAGTCATGCCATTTACTGTTATTGTTGTTATTGTTGTTATTATTGCTGTTGTTGCTGATATTGAAGTCATTGATGTTTTGTTGTTATTGATAGTAATTGAATAATAACAAAAAATCAGTATTTCATGTGTCGCAGAAATAATCACAAAATTTATTGACGATGAGTAACCACCAGGAAACAGGAGTGATTTTTATCAAAGTACAAGAAGCTGGGAACAATTGTAGTGGTATCAATTGGTAAAGTATGTTAAATCAATCACTTCACATATGGACGCCGCGGTTATATTTTTTTACACCTGCATCAATTGTGGAGTTCGCTAATGTCTTGAACTCACATCTTATAATAATATATAATAAATAAAAAGAATAAAGAAACAAATTATATATATATATATATATACTGTATATGTGTGTGTGTGTGTGTTGTGTGTGTATACATATATATATATTTATATATATATATAATATATATATATATATATATATATATACATTTATCAAACACAATTCACTTTAATTCTAAGCCATCAACGTCGAGGAACTCGAGGAGGCATATATGCATTCTCGACGTTGACAGCTTAGAATTAAAGTGAATTCTGATCGATAAATGTAGATCTGTTCACAGGGACCCATTCAGTGTTACACACACACACACACACACGCATATATATATATATATATATATATATATATATATAATATATGTAAATATACATATGAAGATATATATATATGTAAATATATATATGTAAATATATATATATATATATATATATATATTGCCGATAACCAGTGCTTCTATCCTCGTGCCGAAAATGTAGCGTCATAGAGGCCGTAAAAGAGTTTTTTAAAGTCTCCAGTTAGGAGAATATTGTGTGATTCTGGTCCGTAGGGGCTATCGCTAAAGTTAATTTAATATCATCTGTATAAGACGTACGATGTCAATACCCAATAGAGGAGAGAGATAACTAATTATCAGCATCACTTTATTTAGTGTTTTATTATCATTATTATTATTATTATTGTTGTTGTTATTATTATTATTATCATTATTATCATTATTATTATTGTTACTATTATTATTATTATTATTCACTTATTTGTTTTGTTTATTCGCGTATTTATTTATTTAGGTACTTATCGATTTATTCATCTACCAATTGTCACTCTATTTCATTCATCTGCTTATGATTTATCCATTTGATTGTTTACCTATTTGCTTGTGTACCTATTTTTATCTATTCCTTTGACCTATTTTCTATTTATTTACTTATACTTTTATAGTTCATTCGTTTATTTATCTTTTGCATGCAATTTCGTTACAGATCGAAAGGTGCTTTGCCAGCATGCTATGTAATCCATTGTAACTTTCCCTGAAGACATTCAAGGACTTCCATCGACTCTGCAGTGAACTACGGCACGCCCATGAATGCACGTCGCGTGAGGAATATCAAGGTCTAAGTAAACAGGTCTAATCGCTGGGGTAGTTCTGCGCAGCTTCTGACGTCATTTAGATGCGTCCATTTTCTCTTTGTGATACATTGAAGAAAACTGTGAAACGCCAAGGAAGACAGGAACTATAATATTTTATATATTATATATATATATATTATATATCATATATATTATATATTCATATATATAGACAGGAACTATAATATTTTATATATATTATATATATATATTTTATATAATATTTGTCAGAATATAAATAATTGAGTGGAGCGGTGCGAGCGAAGGCGACGTCATTTTCGAACGACGGACCAACTTCAACTGACAGCTATAGGACCCGCTAACCCCACTTTGAACAGCCAAGTGACGTTCACGGGCTCGCTGCGCCAACTCCCTCGAAATTCGGTCGGAAGTGGTTAGACCTTATATTCTTAGATCTTGAGGAATATCTTCTTGTACTTCGATCTCTCTCTCAAGTTCAAGTGTTCTCTTTTGTCGTTCGTTCTCGATATTTTGCAGCCACTTGCAACCACCTCCTCCTTGGTCTTGCACTCCCCTCCTCCATCACCAAATCTTGCAGATCAATAAATCGAAGACACGGAAGCTGGGACAGATCAGTTTCATCACACCTTTCTACCACCACTTTCTTGTGCCCAGTGTTTTGCGTCCCTTCCCCGCGCTCCCAACCCCCTGGCTTTCTGCATCAACAAAATGTTCAGGTCTATTGTACCAGGAGATATGTTCGTAATGGTTATCGTATATTGCTGTTTCTCTTCTTGAAAAGTATATAGATAAACTGCTCAGAACAGCCGAGGATGAGTTTGACCACCTGCCGGATGGCGTCTCTATAAATAGCAACTAAATTATTCATCAGAGACCGGCGTAACCAAAGGGACATCAACTACTCTATGCGACTGTCCCATTCGTGTTTGCTAAAAAAAATCACAAAGTTCAAAATATGTATAAAACATACAAAATTTCATGCACACAATTTGCGAAAACCGTGATGTGCATCTGCCATAATTTAGAAGATTATTAGTACAATAGTTTAGTATATTTACGTCCAGTAACATTGTACGTTGACTATCGCAGAAACATTTGTTACTATGACAGTCGTACTAACTTCATTTGGAAAGTCGTGCATGAATTGTCGAGTGATTGCCAAATGCATTCCTATTGCAAATGCGCATTTACACCAATTCATAAGACACCAGCCACTGTGGTACTGAGTGGAGCAGAATGCACGTAGAGGGCGCGTGTGCCATATGGATATGCGGAATGATGATAACTTGTCGACATTTTCAACTATATCACCTGAGACATGTGGAATCCATGGGTGTGAAGCACTGAAAGACATATTCAACCATTCCTGGTCACGCAACATTATCCAAACAACTTGAAAAATAACACACACAAGAATCAGCACTTTAGTTGGGGTGCAAGGGAAGAGCCTTCAGTGGACCAGATTTTTTTTTTTATTTATTTATTTTTTTAGCCCCCATTTCTGTTACCTTTACATGTCTCCCTGACCAATCCTAGAACCTGTTCTCATGCTCTGTACCGGGGAGAAGAATGCCGCCATAGTGTTCCCATACATGTGAAAGTCAACAAAATGGGACATAACGAGGAGACTGGGGATCCCGTCTCCATTTTCTCCCGTGAGGAGTCGGGGTGTACTTTGATTTGGCCACCCACTTGCAGGGTGGAAAAATTAAATTGATGCATATGGTATATATTAGTTTATACTTTAAGAACTGGGCTCCACGGTCACCTCCGCTGTCATCAGCACCAAAGACCTTAACAACAACACCCATCCTCAATCAGACCGTCGCACTTCACCGGAGCACTGTCGTTGTCGCCCACAATCTAAGTGGTCGTATACACCATTTCTGTAATGACGCAGTTTAAACAGTTTCTTCTGGTCCACGCGAGCTATTTTATTCCTGTGAGGGCGAGAGCTCATCCCGAATGTGTCAGTGAAATTTTGGAACCATATGATGGAGCCAAGAGTTTTTCCACCTTATAAGAGAGGTAGCCAAGTCAAAGGCACGTACCTACTCCCACCCATTTCACTCTTCTCCACTACCCTTTCCTCCCTCTCAACTTAACTCCTAATAAATGATCGGTCATCCCTGTGCCCCGTCCACTACCCTGGGTCAGAAGCAATGTAGCAAGATACGATACATCCGCAGCAAGGCCGCTTCACTTAATCGGCGACCTCCCTCTTCGTCCCCTCATGCAGAAAAAGAGAAGACGGTGAGAAATCCCTACGGGCTGCATCAAAATATAATTCACACAGAAGCACCCCCTAACCCCCCATCCCCGTCCCTCCCTTGCATAACAGTATAATCTATACACAACTACACTCCATTCATCCCTATCTTCTGCCTTCTCCCTTCCTTGTTCAACAGACATTCCTCTCTTGTTCAACGCCCCCTTCACCCCATCCATCCATTCATCTCATCCTCGGTCGTCCCTTCAGATTCATTACCTCCACCTCTGCCCTCCACATCTCTTTTACTAACCTTTCTTCAATCATTCTCTCCATATGTTCAAACCATCCCAATAGTCTTTCATCAACCCTATGTGGTACCTCCTTTCCCACTCCCGTCTCCTCCTCACCTATCCATTTCTCACTTTATCCAACATAGTAACCCCTACCATACTTCTCAGACATTTCATCTCTGATACATAAAAAAAATCCTCTCTGTCCCATACAAAGCCGTCGGCACTATTACCCCTTCATACGATATCCTCTTTGCATCCATTCCTGTTTCTCTCGACACGTTTTAATCCTCCAAGGCATTTACTTGCTTCTCTCAATCTACAATTTACCTCCACCTCCACTCCTCCCTTTCCAGCCACATGCGACCCCAAATACCTAAAGCTGTCCACTTCCTCCAGCTTCTCTCTTTTCATAGTCATAGTTTTCATTAAAAATGTGCATTCAATGATGAATAAAAATACATAAACGAATGAATAAACAAATGAATGAATGAATGAATAGAACAATGCTAAAACGATGGAGTATTTTTTTTTAATATTTTCGTTTAAGTAAGCACTCAGTGTTGGAATTAAGACAAATAGTATGAAACATAAAGTAATATGAAGCCATATACGGAATGATAACTTGTCGACATTTTCAGGGAATGAATATCCTCATCCCCACAGCAACCAGCAACATTCTGCATGAAAGGTTGGCCATCTGTATCGTATTCATATTATTTTCTGTAAGTCATCGGCTAGCAGAAGGGGCGTGGACACCGGTTGCCAGGGGTCCCCATGAAAAAATGGGGGTAGGTAGGTGGGCTAGATACAGGGCCCTCACATGGAGGGGGGGAAGGGGGAATATGCCATAGGGCTCTACATTTAGGGGGGCGGCAATTCTGGTCTGGACATGCCGCCCACAAGGCTGACCATTTTTTCATAATATACATATTTTGCGTTAGAATCAACAGAATATGAAATATTTTTCTTTATCCTTTCTGCAATAGGGACATTAAATAACATTTAATTTTTTTGTTTAATTATTTCGCAAGCCAATAGCTATGATAGGCTGTCAGGAATGGTGGAGATGGGAAGTTGCGATGGGGGAAGGGGGGAGGCGTCGCTGAAAACTGCCCCGGGGTGACACTTAGATCAAGTAATATTATATTGGACCCAGGGATTGAGTGCTAGGCCCTCTGGGTTGCACTTTCAGATAGAGGTGGTAGTACTGATGGGTATCGAGGAGATGATTCTCTTCGAAGTCCATCTCACGAAACATCTCATCGATGCAAAAAACTAGTTTAAAGTATTCATTTAACAAATTTAGCATTTATTCTCTTGAAGACTGCTCCAAAGTTGATTTATTAATATGTTTGTTTATTTAATCTGGCTTCCGCCAAGCAATCCTAGAGAAAGTCCCGCACTCGTCTTGGTAGAACTTATTTCGGTTTACTCATAGATGATGGGGATATTCATATATTCTTTTTTTCTGACAGCCAAATATTTTATCGGCAAACAATAAGAAAAATTATATAAAATCACATGAAGGACTAATCGTTCAAGTTATCAAGTTTTATACTTTACTAATCAATGAAATATTAATAAGTGTCATTATCAAAGGGAATTTTATTAATCAATGACTGACAGAACATACTGAACCTTATATAAAATAACCGCTCGAGATTAACTTTCCGAACGTCGTAAGAAGTTTGGTAAAATATCAAGGATTTATTAGATGTATATGATGAAGTGTGTTACTTCTTTTAAATTAACATGTTATTTTAGTGCAATCCATGGAACTCATAATCAGCTCCTTGTTTTACATATCAAATGTGTATTATTGGAATTGTTCGAATGTTTGAATATCATAAAAAATTATACACGTTTTATAGTTATAAATGAATAATAATTTACATTGCTAACAACTGGAACAAATTTGTATAGTTTGAGAATTAAGTTGATAATTTAAGTAAAATGTAGTAAGGAAAATGTAAAAGGAATCGGACGCATAGCTTACTACGAATCAGTACAAATCGCATACTCTTTTAAAAATATTAATTCTACTAAAAAAGTAAGCTGTGTTCCCATAGATATCTAGATCAACCTACAAAAATGACTGAACAAATAATATAGTAATGAATTATATATATTAACAAAACATACTAGTGATACCATACACGTTAAGAAATGCAACAGTTACTTCCCGTCAGTCTGTGATTCATCTCGAGTGTAATATAATAACAATACTTTAGCTCTTGTCTTGTATGAGGTTATAAGCACAATGGCGAGAGAGTATGATCATCTTTTTAAACTATTAATCATAGGAGATTCAGGTAAGGCCCTTTATATGTCAGAGATGTGAGATAAAGTTTAAAATGAGGCAGCTATAGTCTGTGCAAGGGGCGGTAGAAATGCACTGACAGTCACCGCTAAGCCACAATGACAAAACCATAACCATTCACGCACAACCTTCATGCTTTTATAACTTAAATTTACGCCAAGCATTCTCACCGAACGCAGAGCATACTGGAATATTATATGGCTTTCATCTTGGGATGGCTATTACCCCCAGTGGAAACAAGAGGAACTGGCAATCAGTTTGACAGTTTTTCTGTGTCATGATTTGAAGATTGTGAGTGACCTAAGTCAGTAGGTAGGGTGGGTGTGGGTTTGTGAGAAGTTGTGTAGGCAAAGTTGGAATTTAATCTTTATGTATAGTACACAGGAACTTTGGCCTGTCAGAAAGGTTAGGTTTGTCTCTGGGGATCTGTGGCCAGTGTCAGGATCACGGGCAAGGTACAGAGAATGTACACAGTAACTGTTAATACATATTTTTATGTAATACCCATAGTGATAATCTACCTGTGAACATAAATATATTATAATAATTGTACAATAAAGCGTTTAGTAGACACAAGTGTAACTATAACGAGGAGTAAAATACTGAAGGTCTAGAGTATGTATAGGAATCGGCTGGGCCAAATGACAGAGTATCGTATGTTTCATATAATGTGGTTAGGTAGTACCCAAGTCCTTAGCTCTGTATTCATTTGGATTGTGTGGGTTTAGGCATGGTAATTCTATAGAATAGGCCCATATTTGAGGTAAAACTTTTCTATTTGTTTTATATGTGATTGAAGCAATTCAGATTTCCATGAGTTTTACGAGATATGATCCATCGTTATTGTTTATTGATCTCATAATCCACCAGATATGTAGAGGACTGCATTAGAGAGTGCTGATTTAGTTGGTTCAATTTCTATTGGTTGTGAGCATTCACCGAGGTTGTGGCGAAATCTTTCTTGGTCTTTTCATTGGTGTTGTCTATTCATCTTCTCAGCCTTCCCTGTTTTCTCTTTACTTGCACTCTTCAATGGGGGATTGTCTTCAAACCCAAACAAACTTAGAGGAAATTGGGAATTGGAATTCTCTTTTTTTTTTTTTTTTTTATAAAAAGTCACTACAAACAATAACATTTAATCTTTTTGACATGAAGATTAATGTGACCTTGCTCCGCAATATTTTGTTTGAGATAATGTAGGTTATTTCAGATCCACAAATAAGTGAAATGGCATATTTAAGGGCTCCATGCATCCATAAGCTTACTACATAAGTTCACTGATCTGGCAAGGGTGACCTTTCCCTCTGTTCTGGTGTCATCTCTGTGCCCCTATTCCTTTCTTCACGTCAAATCCTTAATATTTTTTCAAAAAGATTAGGGCTATTATTATATGTCCGTGACCATTTTTTTTTTTTAATTAACATTGATTTTCCTTTAGAAAATAGATATCTTACAAGCAAAAAAAGTAAAAGTGAAATTCCTTGTACAGGTGATTAGATAGATTTAAGTTCCAAAGTAGTTCTAGATTTCTATCTACTCATAAGTGTAGGACTGAAGTGTGGATAATATTTTCAGTTGTATGTGGGTAATGTATGTACCTGGTAGTTTGAATAATTTTCTGTATGAATGGTTATTGTTAAAGGATTTAAAATTTACTGAAAGTAGTCTACAAATTGATACTCTGTTTTGTCTTCATTTTTGTTTCTTATAAATAGAACCATGAAATGTTTTGTATAAACTAAGATTCAAGTGAGAAAGTTTGAAGTAAGTGAATTACGAACTTATAATTAATTGTGTAGTGGTGCATGGCATTGTGGGATTGTGACAAGTTATAGAGGAAACTGGTTGTTTTTTGTGTTCCTGCCATTGGTCATGTCTTGTAATGCTCTGAAGTCTTTGATATGCATGGTTGTATTTTATTCAGCCTGGAAGAATGGTCATCTCATCAGCTGTGTTGCCCAGTTGTTTGGTTGTCACATTAGTTTACTCTTGCCTGTTCTTTGTAGTTTAGTTTCTGATTTGTGTATTGATGGTTGGGGGTATTGTCAAGGATCCTTTTAAGCAACAGATTGTGTTCATGTGAGGATTGCATATATTTGTGTTGATGTGACTAGTAGTAGTAAACCATAATGATAAATTGAAGCATGATTAACCTACTATTAACTATATAATGTAAGCAAAAGGAAGGTACAGGAATAATAGTGATAATTGTTGCCCTAAATTTTTTCTGACTGGAAACCTGCAACACTACAATGATTGGCAATTGCCCTTAGGCCCTCCCATAGATCTCATCTGGGAAAAAACATTGGACTGCTGTCTGTGGTATATTAGTGTAGGTCAGTTTCAATCTTGGGCTTGTCATAATAGGAGCGGAGCAGTTGCCAGTTGTCATTTTACCTTATGTGAAAAAAGTGGAGGAAATATGTTTGAAATTAGTAGTTGATCTTGGTTCTAGTTTAGAAATTGAGTGTCAGCTCTTTGTAACTGCATATCCTGATAGAGGCAAGGGTGTTGATGGGTTTTTAAGATAGGCAGCAGAAAGATGATGATTCTGATGTTCATCTCATGACCACAACTTATAGGTACCTGTTGTTAGACCCTGATAGAGGCATAGCATGTATTATCAGGTTCCATTCTATGAAAACAAATTGTAAGGCGATCATATAATAATAAACATATATTATTTGAGAAATAAAGTTATGTTTCCAGACACTAGAAAATTATAATGAGAATTCTAAAGTACTCTCAGTTGAAGTAATATTTTATTGAAAAATAAGGAACCCATGGCTTCCAGGTGTTACATAAGAAACAAGTGACCCGTTCTCATCCCCCCCATCCTCCTCTTCTGTCTCGTCTGTTCCTTTGTGGTTGTTCATGATTTCACCAACATGGAGAAAAAAGAAGATTGATCTTAGTTTCAGCCTGTTTCTTTGGATTGTATGGATAGATGCTAGATATTACTAGAATGCTTTGTAGGTAATTGTTTTTATTATTACTCTTAATATTATAGAAAATTCTCCAATATTTTTATTGCAGTTCATGAGTACAGTGGGGTGTCTTTTATCTGCCCTAGCTCTTATTTTTTAGCTTTTGGTGAAGGAATAGTTGACAGATAAATCTCTTGGCTCATTTGAACATCCACATTTGTTTTGAATTATGTATAGGTAGTCGTCGACTTACGACCGAGTTCGGTTCCGACAGACAGGTCGTAAGTCGATCTGAACGCAAGTCGGTCTATATACAGTATACAGTATATATTACCCTTTATATAATATATATATATATATATATATATATATATATATATATATATATATTGTATATTTAGCATACTGAAATAATCTTAGCATCTTTGAACTATGTTGTATAGTATTTTTAACCTTTTTATAATTTCATCTGATTTTCTTTGGGAAACGTAGCCTAGGCCTAAGCATATTGAATAAAATCCTATCATCTTTGACCTATGATATTTAATACTGTATTTGTTAACCTTTGTATTATTTTACCATCAGACTTTCTTTAGGAAACGTATGCATACTGAATAAAATCTTATTATCTTTGAGCTACGTTGTTTAATATTCATTAACTTTTTATAATTTTCGTTAGGAAACGTAGCCTAGGCCTACGCATACTGAATAAAGTCCTGTCATCTTTGACCTACAAATCCTTTTTTGTTGGTTACATTAAAATCATTGTAAAGCAAAATTAGGAAAAAAATATTTCGAAACACATTCTTTTCGTTTACATACTGTACCGAAAATATTGTTATTGACAACAGACTAGGCATAAACAAAGTTTACTGTTACATTTTATTAATCGCAAAACATAAAAATATAAAATGCTGTGCCGAACATTTTGTCATCGACAACAGACTAGGCATAAAAAAATACTGTTACATTTTATTAATTGCAAAACATAAAAATACAAAATGTAAGGCAAAATTAGGATTTTTTTATTTCAACAAAACACATTATTTTCGTTTAGTAGTGTACCGAACATATTGTTATCGACAACAAACTAGCCTAGGCATAAAAAGTTTATATTTTATTAATTGCAAACCATACAAAATGCAATGCAAAATTAGGAAACATTTTACTTCAAACAAACAAAATGAAAGAATATTTAGCTGGCTGGGATGCTGACGCTGCCGGCAGCCTGCGAAAACTATCGTACTCGCGTCTTGCAGCGTGCGGAGTAATGTACTGCACTGCCAGGCATAACATTGCAATTCTATTTCTCTATTAAATGTTAGATATTATTGCACCATCTCGTGGTCGTAAAGTCGATCAGTCGTAAGTCGCATAGGTCGTAAGTCGACGACTACCTATATATATATATATATATTATATATATATATATATATAATGTATATATATACAGTAAATCCTCGTTATACAGTACATTTGCGTTCCTGAAAACCTTACCGCAAATTGAAATTACTGTATACCGAACCCAACATGTAATAATAGGATATGGCAGATGTACCGTCTCCCTCCTCTTTCCTCTTCAAAATATCTAGTGGACACCGTACCTGAATTTTTCGTCCCGTAAATAGAATTGAGGGTAGTAATTACTAAATACCGTAACTGAATTTACTGTATAAGGAGGACTCACTGTATATATGCAGAGTCCACTAGGAAGAGGAAAAACACACGGAGTCCAAGCACTTTCGTGATATATTCACATTATCATGGAGTATAGAAAAGTAAGTCTCACTTTTCTGTACTCCTTGATAATGTGAATATATCATGAAAGTGCTTGGACTCTGTGTGTTTTTCCTCTTCCTAATGGAGTCTGCATATTTGTGATTCATGTGCGACGTGAAATTTGTGATTCACGTGTGACTTGTGAAATTTGTGCATATATATATATATATATATATATATATATATATATATATATATATATATATATATATATATATATATGTATATATATATATATATATATATATATATATATTGAGACAATGGACAGGTTTGAGGAAGGAGGACGAGAAAGTCTAGGGCTGAGTTTATTCCTGACCAGTTTCACTTACAGCTTCTTCAGAGGAAGCTGTAAGCGAAACCAGTCAGGAATAAACTTGGCCCAAGACCCATGTCTTCCTCTTCCTCCTTCCTCAAACATATATATATATATATATATATATATATATATATATATATATGTATATATATAATGTATATATATACATGTATATGTGTGTGTGTGTGTGTATATACAGACGCTCCTCTACTTAAGTTCATTCGTTTTACGTTTTTTCGATTTTACATTTGAACTGACTGTAAAAAAAAAAAATTGAGTGAATTTTTTAGTTTAGCGCGCTCTCCGTAGTTCAAACGATACTTGCGCATGACGCTGCGTCCATTGTTTACATTGCACAAACGACAAACTGAACATGCCTTGCCTCCTCCTCCTCCTCCTCGCCTCCTCCTCCACCACCATCTCAATTTATGTTGCTTGAATTTAATTTATTTGAAATTAATGTTATTATTTTACAATGTTATGTGTATAATTAATGATTTAGGGGTGTTTTATAAGA
This sequence comes from Oratosquilla oratoria, assembly GCF_046742065.1. Classification (NCBI taxonomy): domain Eukaryota; kingdom Metazoa; phylum Arthropoda; class Malacostraca; order Stomatopoda; family Squillidae; genus Oratosquilla; species Oratosquilla oratoria. Next base: position 64,410,704 of record NC_134786.1, read on the forward strand.
TACGGTAATAGAATTTACGGATGTATAGTACAGTAACAACTTACGTTCATTTTCAACTTACATTCGGCCGTTCGGAATGTAACTAAAATGTAAGTTGAGGAGCGTCTGTATATACATATATATAAAATTTTGCTCAGATGCTTCCCATAATATTTAGTTATGTGCAAATTGTATAATACATTACTGATATTTAATTATAATGTGCAATATATATATCATAATTATCTGTAATGATGGGGCACTTTATTTGCATTCATGTTCCTTAGCATGGTCAATATAGGTCATTGAACTTACAGAGGTCTCCACTGTGCATAACGCAGTTACTGTTGTATACAAAAATATTGTACAAAAGTGTTCATTTTCAGGAAAACAATTTCATACATGTCCTGCTGTTATTGTGAAGGAAATGTAGAGTGTATATTTTCTTGGTTATAGGGAGCCATGTTAGGGAGGCATAGAAGAATGTGGTTCTCAAGAACTGTTTGTAGACTAGGGTTAGAGTTTCTGCTGACCAGAACCAGTGTTTGTTACTGAACTTAGAATGCTTATTTGTGTGTTGATTTACACTGTTAAGTCCTTGAGGTGTTGGGTGAAGGATGTGAGTATGTAAAGTGAGGCTTTAGGATTATTGTTCAGTGACAGTTGTCCATTTAATTTCACCTTTTCTCTTATTCAATTTTTTGTTCATTCATTCTTTGGTTGTCTGGGGTTAACAGTGTCACTGATGATTTAATTTTTTTCTTCTGAATATCAAATCATGAAGTTCTTAAGATGGGATTTCCTTTTGGGGAAGAGACTAGAATCATTCCCAACTTGGGAGTTGCCCCATGTTGATCCCAGGTGTCGTGATTCCCCTGCTAACTCCATTCATTCCTCTACCGTTATAACTTGTGACCTGCATTCAAATTTCCTTTCCATGGATGACCCCCTTTTTTACAAACCTAAATTTATATTTCACACTGAAATGCAGGTGCCAGGACATATAGATAATAACTTGCACTCTACACAAATTTCTGATCCAAAGCTAATGTCAAATATTTGTGCACAACAATCTTTCTGTCTCATATGTTCCTAAACTTGAATGTTTGAAATATTTTGTCTATCTAGTTCAAACCAAATTCTGAGTTTTCCACAGAATATTAATACATACAAACATACATACATACATACACCAAAGGCTTTTTCCCCCTACACGGGGGGTAGCCAAAAAGAAAAAGTCATAGAAACCATTCCCACCCATTCCATTTCCTATATATTCCACTCCCCTCCACCCTCCTCCCTCCCTCTTATCTTGGCACCTCCTGGATGATGGGTCATCCCTGCATCCTGTCCACTGCCCTGGGTCAGAAGCAGTGTCGCAAAACACAGCACATCCACAGCAAGGCCGCTTAATAAATTCGGCGACCCCCCCCCCCTTCCGTCCCCTCATGCAGAAAAGGAGAAGATGGGGAGAAATCCCTTCGGGCTGTGTCAGATTTTTCTCATACATACTTCCTCACCCCCCATCCCCCACCCACTCCACCTCATACATCACAGCATCATCTATACACAACCCCTCTCCATTCACTCCTATCTTCTGTCCTCTCCCGTTCCTTCTTTTGTAATGCCCCTTTCACCCCATCCATCCATCTATCCATCCAGAATATGGCTTACAGATATTTTACTTAATTTGAAAGACTATCCAGAACTCCTTGAATATCCAACATCTTTGGTGGAACACTTTGTTTTATGTGTAGGACCTTCATAACTCAGTGTTTTGTAACTAAGAATAATTTATAACTTTGCAGTGTTCACTAGAAAACATACATATACCAAAGGCTTTTTCCCCCTTACGAGGGAGGTAGGTAAAAAACAAAGGCATAAAATTCACTTCTACCCATTCCATCTCTACATACTCCACCCCATTCACCCCCCTCCCTCCCTCTTATCTTGGTTCCTCTTGGATGGTGGGTCATCCCTACATCTCGCCACTACCCTGGGTCAGAAGTAGTGTTGCAAGACACAGCACATTCACAACAAGGTCGCTTCATTAAATCGGTGACCCCCTTCTAAAGAAAAATAGCAAATTTGTTCCAAAGTTGGTAAAATGCTGAGTTATGATTTGACTCAGCATATATTGTTTTGTGTTGCAATCCCTTTCAAATGTGTAGAAAACTAAAGTCCATTCATTATATTGTTCTAAAATCAGCAAAATAGCCATTTAGAATAAACCAACCTTGCATCCCTTTATGAAAATTTCTGGGGGTACTGAAAGATTTATTTGTATAGCATTTCACATAACTACAGCAATGCTTCAGGTCCTATTATGTCCAGTTAAGAGGGCTTTTCTGTATAACTTGTGAAGTCTGTACTGTATCACTGGTGGTGATTCATAGTTGTATTTGAAGAAACATGTCTAGTGGAATTCACCTTGGAGGAAAGTGAGCTAGTTATTTGATACAGTATATGGTCACATTCATCTTCTCATTAGGTTCTTTGCTGTGGTACTTGGGTGATCCCAGTGGAAAATTGTTTGGCAGGTGACAGTGTAATGGAGTGGGTTGGTCACTCCAGCTTCCTGGCAGTACAGGCAGAAAGTCTCCTGGTGGAACCTGACAGAATATCTCATCTGCATTTATATTGCAGGTGTAGTTGGAACACCCTTACTTCATCCCCATGTGAAAGTGACCTTTTGATCTCTAATGGCTCATAGGCAGTGACCTTTTGATTCCAGTGGGCCAAGACAGACTCCCTGGTAAGTGCCCCAAGATGATATAAGGCTGCCTTGAGTAATACCCCCCCCCCCCCATGCTCTCCTAAAGTTCTTCAAGTTCAAGACTTGGGAAGACAGCAAAGGTTGATAATGGTCAGTCTGGCAGTACAGTCTTTGCTGCTTCATTACTTGGGATGACAATGTGATGCAACACCTAATTGAAGACCACTCTACATTCATGCATGTATCCATTGTAACTAATATAGGATAAATGTCATGAGATAAATGTCACAGGGAGCAGCATTAACTTGGAACAAGTTGGTCTGGATGACTGTTTCAAGCCTATGCTCGTACAAGACATTGCTGAGAGCTGTGGCTATGGCCTCAGCTTTCATGGAACATTGCATTCCAGTAGCTTGTAGCACACTACTCAGGCCCTGTGTGACAAAAATCTCACATCCTTCATCATCTTTGTCTAGAAGAGATCCATCCATGATGCAAAGGAACACAATCAGTTCCATTCTTTTCTCTGGAATGGTTGTACATTATTAGGAGATCTCAATGTTCACCTTCATGTTTAGTTATCCTCTTCATATTTATACTTCACCAGTTACCAGCACTTCTGTCTATGGAGGCAGTATATGATGAAAAGTTGGAGTACTATAGGTTGTAAGGGAGATGTTGAAGTAGGGTAGCATGAAGAAGGGATGATACTTAAAAGTGATCAGAATTTTGATTTAAGTGGAAATTAATCTCCAACCATAAAGCAATACTGTGTGATTTTGGTCTGTAGGCATGTTCCTCAAGTCCGTCAAGTATTGACGGCATAAAACTACCAGTTGATTCCCCTTATGGGGCTGAGCCAGGGAACCAGTGATAGATAACTGCTACTAGTGGTCCTATTAGATGGTTGTTAGATCTGTCACCCTGCTGCTCTTATGGTAAATCTATCGACACCTCCATCCAAAGGTGCCTGTTGGGCTGGCATTTATTCTTCAGGCTGAGTCCAAGATCTTTCTTTTAATAATTTATTATTCTCACCCACTTTTTTGACACAAGGAGAATTGATAAAGGAAATTGGTCTCCTCCTCTTCACGCTCTTCTATCTTCCCTCAGCCTATGTCCCCAAACACTGGTGAATTTTTTTAGTTTATTGTATTGCTGTTTATAAACTACAAAAGCAAATGATAAAGGGTTGTTAATTTTGTGTTTTTCTTGATTAATTTATTTCCTGTAGATTGTTATAGTGCAGTACCTGGTTCAAAAACCTTGTACTTATCAGGTTTTTATCTAAATGTTGATCAAATTTGTAGAAATCCTTGAAAACATTTTGTACCGTAGGATGTAACCAGGCCATCACTGGGGGATAAATGGGCCATATAGAAGTTATTCATTTTTTTTGATTAAAGTTTGTTTTAAAATATTTCACTTTTACCCCAAATAAATACCTACCTCCATTTTACCAGAATTTTCTTCACCAGCTGTAACATAATTTTAATACATGAATAACTTTTATATGGCCCATTTACCACAGTGATGGCCCGATTATCCCATCCTACGGTATACTGTATTTGGTAAAAAATTAAGTGGAAGATAGTTCTGCTTACCTTTTTGTTTACCCATTTGGTAGGCCTTTCAGTTGAGCAGTCTTTCTCTAGGTAACTTTCTTGTAGGAGGGCATCATCCAGGGAAGAATTCCTTCTGCAAAGTGTTTTTATCAGTAGTCTTTGAATTTCCATTTCAGTCCTAGGTCATTTCTGTATAGATCCATCCCTCTGAGTCTGATCTCAAGTTTCATCTTTATGTGCCATATTAGCTGTAGGAATTGTAAGAGTTTTTTGGCAGCTTAACTTTCAAACACTTTGGGGTCATGGAGTCTGATCTTGAGAGGGGAAAGATAGTTACTTGGGTTCATTTGGTCACTTTGTGAAGTAACATTATAGTTTTTACTTTTTGATTTATTGGTATGCTGTCTTTCACATGTGTTTTTCCTTGTTTTGTACTGTTTTAGTGAGCTTTTTATTGGCACTTCTCATATGCAGTAAGCCCTTGATTAATGGACAAACAGTGGTACAGGGGAGGGTTGAATGAACCCAGAACTGCAAGATCAGTCCCTGATGTGGTCTGCTAAAAGTGGAGCGAGGACAAATAAGACCTGGAGAAAAAAAAAGATTGAAGAGAAAATGTAACTTGCTGGTCTGGTACAGTATTGGACAAGTGGAATGGATTGGTAGGACATTTAGGACAGCAAAGCCACTTCACCTAAAGTATTTGATATATTTTATTATGATAAAACAACGCCTAATATGGTTTATAAGGATTCATTTCAAAAGGGAGAAGCATAATCAAAACTTTCTCATAAAATAAAGGACAGCTAGATAAGCACACACACACACACACACTTTCAACGAACGGACGGCTTGACGAACGCTCTGAAGAAAAGTGCAGATTGTGGATACCAACGCAAAGAGAAGTGCCTTTTTGTATTTGCAGGGGGGGGGGGAATTGCTCGTGAGGTAGTGGGAAAGTAAGGAAAGAGGAGAGGGGGAGGGATTACTGGGGAAATGGAAGGTAATGAGGAGGTGGAGGAAATGGCCCTGACGGGCCGCCGAAAGGTAGACAAACGACCCCAAGACGAGTTAGATGATGACATGTCTAATAGGAATGTGAAGATTAGAGGTATAGATAGGAGCAATATAGCAGAAAGTGATGAGAATATTTTCAAGGGATTTAAAGAGAGTGGGGGGGACTCAAACCCCCCCCGACTGACAAGACTAGAGATGAAGGTTGATAAGGTGATCGAGGACTTGGAGAGTAGGTTAGGTCATATGAACACCATTTTAAAAAGGGTTGAAAGATTGGAAGAACTGGAAAAGGCGAATAAAAACTTAACTGATGAAATAGAAGAACTAAAAAGACAGTTAAGAGAGGTAAAGGGGGAGAATGAGGAATTGAAGAAGAATAGTAAAGAAAACAGAGAAACAATAGCTAAAGAAAGTAAAAATTGGAAGCAAACCCAAGAAGGAAATAAGATTTCATTCACTGACATAGTCAAACAGCAATTGAAAGAACATACTGAAGACTCAGTTATTAAAGTGATGAGACAAAAGGAGAATATAGTAAGGGATTTAGCAGACAAGAAGAAATGTATAATTATATTAGGAATGGAAGAGAAACACAACACAGATAGAACCACAAGAATCAAAGAGGAAAATGAAAAAGTAAGCCAATTACTAGAATCAGTTCAGGAAGATGAGCCAGGAATTATGAAACAAATCGAAGAGAAATTTAGACTCGGAAAGTATAGCACAGACAAGACCAGACCAATTAAGATTAAATTCAAGTCACAAACAACGGCAGAGAATATCTTATCCAAAACAGGGAAACTAGCAACAAGTGAACAACACAAAAAGATATGGATAAAAAGAGAAATGAATAAAGAGGAAAGAGAGGAAGAAAAGCAGAAAAGACTGGAAGCTAAGACAAAAAACGAGAACAGAACGGAGTCAGAGAAAGAGAGATTCTATTGGAGAGTAGTGAACATGAAACTAAGGAAGTTCGACATACAAAAGAAAAACATAAGGGAAACAGAGAACACAATGGAAGTGGCAGAAAACTAAGAGTGTCTTACACAAATATAGATGGATTAATAACAGGATTGAATGAGCTGAATGATTATTTGAAAGAAAAAGAACCGGACATAATGGGAATTGTAGAAACAAAATTAAAAGGCCCACTACCACCCAACAGTGTAGGACATGATGCATACAATTATTGGATTAGAAACAGAGAGAAAAAGCAAGGGGGTGGAGTTATGTTCCTGACTAAGAAGGATATAAACGTGAAAGGTGTCATATATGGAAAGAATACAGTAGAGATGATTATGATAGAAGTGGAAGACAGAGATAAGAAGAGCAGAAAATTTGTGATCAATTATGTGCCTCCGAAAACAGCCTCATGGGAGGAGAGTGAATATAAAAGTATGTTAGAGGACACAAAGATAGCATTAACTAAAATAATGGAAGACGGAGGAAGAATAGTTATGATGGGCGACTTTAATTGCAAAGAAATCTGCTGGGAAGAAATGACAGCAAAGAGTGGTGATGACTCATGGGGAAATGCTCTACTTGAGATGATTACTGACCATTCAATGACACAATGGATACAAGAGAACACTAGGTATAGAAATGAAGAAGAACCATCGAGGCTAGACTTAATAATTACATCTGAACCTAGAATAGTGGACAAGATTGAATATAAAACACCAATAGGTAAAAGTGACCACATATTGATTGAACTGGAACTTAATGAAGAAAAATATATGAAAAGAAATGAACAATATAGAAAAGGAAGAATGATGTATGAAAAAACAAACTTTGATAAAATAAGAGAATTCTTCCAACAAGAAAACTGGGAAGAAATATACAAAGAAGAAACATCAGTGGAAGAGAAATGGAATATTTTGACAAAAATTTACAAAAAAGGAGTGGAAAAGTATGTCCCAAGACAAAAACAAGAAAAAGAATATGTAAAATGCTGGTACAACAAAAGTTGTAGGGAGTTAAAAGACAAAAGAGACAAAGCCTGGACCGGATGGAAAAAAGACAGAAGACCTGAAAAATGGAAAATATATACTGATTATAGAAATGAATATGTACAAAAGTGCAGAGAGGAAAAAAGAAAATATGAAAAAGATGTTATAGAAAAGTGTAAAGATCAACCAAAACTATTCTACAGATTTGTAAACAATAAACTGAAAAACAAACAAGACTTGGAGAAATTAAGACAAGGAGGAGTTGAATACACTGAGGAAATGGAAATGGCAGAAATTATGAACAAACATTTTAAATCAGTGTTTACAAGGGAAAATATACAACCTGAAGAGATTGAGTGGAAGGAAAAAGTCCCCCCTATGGAAGAAATAGAAGTAACGAAGAATGAAATATTGACACACTTGGGTAATTTTGATGTCAGAAAATCGCATGGGCCAGATGAAATAGCAAACTGGATTCTGAAAGAATGTAGGAATGAACTGGCAGACAAAATACATAGCATAATAAGCAGTTCCTTAAAAGAAGGAAAAGTTCCAGAAGATTGGAAAAAAGCAAATATAGTACCTATATATAAAGGAGGAAATAAAGAAGAACCTACCAACTATAGACCAGTCTCTCTAACAAGTACAATAGCAAAAATATGTGAAAGAATTATCAAAAGTAGATGGGTAAAATACTTGGAAAAAAACAACGTACTAAATCCAAGGCAATTTGGATTCAGACAAGGACGATCATGCGTCACCAATTTAATATGTTTCTATTCAAGGCTAATAGATATAATACAAGAAAGAGATGGATGGGCTGATTGTGCATTTCTAGACCTAAAAAAAGCTTTTGACAAAGTACCACATAAGAAGTTGCTTAAGAAATTAGAATATGAAGGAGGAATACAAGGTAAATTGCTAAATTGGATGGAAGACTTTTTGCAAGAAAGGAAAATGAGAGTAGTGATAAGAGATCAGCACTCAAAATGGAATGAAGTAATAAGCGGTGTCCCGCAGGGAACAGTTCTGGCCCCAATAATGTTTGCTATATATATTAATGATATGGATGAAGGAATTGAAAGCTATATGAGCTTCTTTGCAGATGATGCAAAATTACTGAAAAGAGTGAAAACTGAAGAAGATTGTGAATCACTACAGAGAGATCTAAATAAAGTACAAGAATGGAGTAGGAAGTGGGAGATGGAGTTCAATACAAAAAAGTGTAGTATAATGGAATTTGGAAAAAGCAAAAACAGAATAACAGGATCATATAATTTGGGAGAAGAAGGAATAAAAAGAGTAGAAAATGAGAGGGACCTGGGAGTCATTGTTATGAATAATATGTCACCTGAGAAACATATAAATAAGATTTTTGGAGAAACTTATAATTTAATAAGAACAATCAAAGTGGCATTTACATACCTGGATGAAGAAATGGTGAGGAAAATCCTAATCACCCTGATAAGACCAAGATTGGAATATGCAGCAACGATATGGTCACCAAGTACAAAAAAATGTATAAAAAAACTTGAAAGAATACAAAGAGCAATTACTAAACTGGCACCAACACTCTCAAAACTATCATATGAAGAGAGACTACAAAAACTTAAACTACAGACACTAGAGCAAAGAAGAGAGAGAGGAGATTTGATAGCTATTTACAGAATCATGAAAGGCATAGAAATTACTGATAGAGAGAATCTGATAAAATGGGATGACAGAAATACAAGAGGACACGGAAAGAAAATAAAAAAAGACAACTATAGAAGAGATTTGAAAAAGAACAGCTTTCCTCACAGAGCAATAGACAGTTGGAACAAGTTAGATGAGAAAGTGGTGTGTGCAAAAACAATACATGAATTTAAAAATAGTTTAGATAAAATGAGATATGAAGACGGGACCTCACGAGCATAGCTCCCCTTCCCGTAAAATACAACTAGGTAAATACAACTAGGTAAATACACGTAACATAGGGATGAAAGTTAATATGTGAAGTGTAACCAAAGAAGTGTAGCATTGTTGAGTCTGGTTACTCCATTGTTGGTTGACCTCGGATGAATTGCTGAGTAACAACTTGGGAGCACCAGGGGGGACAGGTCCTAGAGAGTTCTGTCCATCTTCTTCCCACTAGTTTGAGACAAAAACAAACCCACTTGATTACTGCATAGGCAAACCAACCTTTCTTTCCAAAGAGTTCTATGGGAGGACCCATTACTGACTGGTGTGGGGATGTGTTTATTGAAACTCAAGGCAATAATAATGATGATAATTAATAATGATAATAACAATAATGATGATGATAATAATGATAGTTAATAATGATAATTCTATATATATACTGAGATATTTTTCCTCCTTATAAGGGAGATAGCATGTACCTATTGTTATCCATTTCACTTCCTTTCACCACCCACTCCATCCCTCCCATCTCAGCTCCTCAAGAATGATGGGTCATCCCTGCATCCTCCAACTGCCTGAGTCAGACGGAGTGCAGCAAGATACAACATCCACAGGAAGGCCACTTCACTTAATTGGTGACCTCCCCCCTCTCCATCCCATCATGCAGAGAAAGAGAAGACAACCCTTTGGGCTGTATCAAAATATTATTCACACATAATCACCCCCAACATCCCCCATCCCTCCCTTCCTTGCATAACAGTACCATCCATACACAGTCATTCTGCATTCATCTCTATATTCTGCCTTCTCCCTTCCTTGCTCAACAGACATTCTGCTCTTGCTCAGTGCCCCCTTCACCCCATCCATCCATCTCATCCTCGGTTGTTCCCTCAAGTTCATTCCCTCCACCTCTGCCTTCCACACCTCTTTTACTAATCTTTCATCACTCATTCTTCCCATGTGTCCAAACCATCCCAATAATCTTTCATCAACTCTATCTGCCATCTCCTTTTCCACTCCTGCTCTCCTCCCCACCTCTTTTCTCACACTATTCAACCTAGTAAACCCTACCATATTTTTCTAGACATTAATTAATTTCATCTCAAACACATTTAAACTTTCCTCTCTGCCTCTCTGAAATTCCAGGTCTCTGCTCCATACAATGCCATTGGCACAATCACCCCTTTATTCAATCTCCTCTTTGCATCCATTCCCAGTTGCCTATTTTTCATAATACTTTTTAATTCTCCAAGGCATTTACTTGCTTCTCTCTACAATTTAACCCTTCCTCTATTCCTCCTTTTCCTGCCACATGTGACCCCAAATACCTAAAGCTATCCACTTCCTCTAGCCTCTCTCCTTTTAGACTTACAACTCCCTGCCACCCTCTACCCTTGTACACCTCATCACCTTACTTTTATCCACATTTACCTATAACTTTTTTATTGTGTACCTTCCCAAACTGTCACTCCTTTAATCCTTCCTCGATCCTGATAATAATAGTGATAATAATAAATCTTTTCCTCCTCTTCATTTCCATCTGACTCTTGTAGCCATTGTAGTTACAGTTGTTCCCCATGGAAGTTTCTGTGAAAATGACTGACATTTTGTTACACTTTTCACGTGACAGTGCATAAGTTTCTGCTCGTTTTTAAAGGAGTGGATCCAATGATGGGTTTCTGCAAGTGGTGGTCCAATGAGATGGATGTCAGAGAAAGTCATCTCTTGCTGTCCATCTTCAAAACCTGTCAACAAGGCTTGGTCACTGGACTAGGCACAAGATCTCATTTGATCAATTTCAACTGTATTTCTTACCTCCTTTCACTTGTGACTGGTTCCTCCTCATACTACTTTTAGCTGGTAACTGACTCCGGAGTGAAACTCCAGGCAACAACAATTATTGTTATTATTAACAATAATAATTATGGAATGTACAGTATCCATAATATTCAGCATACTCTGAAAGTTAAATGGCTGTGGAAATTGTATGCTGATATACTTACAAAACAATATGTCTTCTCAGGTGATTGTTATTAATTAAGCTCTAAAGGCATTCAGGGAGTGATTAGAATAAGATGGTATTACAATAAAAAAAAATGCTGCATTCACTTCTGTCTGGGTTTGAGATAGATGGTCAAATTGAATATATGTTCGTTTTTCCTATTGGAATGTTGTTTTAGGGACTAGTGAATTGCTATTGTTGCTATTGTCCAGTTGGAGTAATTGTCCAGAAGTATATGCGTGGCAGCTATTGAGAATTACTCTAGTGTTTTGAGCATTGAAAGGAATAGTTGCAGAGCCACATACATTCAGGGCCATAGCCAAGGGAGGGGTTCTGGGGGACTTAGCCTTCCAAAAATCCAATTAGCCCCCCAAATTTATTTTTACTCAACAGTATTATAAATACCCTACACCGGAAAAGTTACAAAAATAAGCTAAGTTTATGGAGAATTTGTGATACATGATGTATATACATAAGATTGTAGCCATCATTACAGGCATATAAAATATTATCAATGATTATATATAGTATGTGTGTGTGGGCACAGTACAGCAGTAGCGCCACCCCCCCCCCCAAGTATGAATAGTTCCCCAAAATTTAATTCCTGGTTACGGCCCTACATGCATTGTAAGCTTAGTTTATGACAGCAATGTACTGATATTTGTTGCACTTATATCATACAATTCGACACAGGGTAGTCATTGAGTACAAAATAACTTTAGACTTTGGTAGATTCAGCCTGAATAGCAGGATCATCACAGCTGTTGCTAGTTCAGGAATTAAATATTTCAAGAAGTATTCCAGAATGGTTTGTCACGAGAAATATAAGCGTTCTCGTTCATGCAAGGCCTTATCTTAAAAGTATGCATAGTTTACATGTTTAAAATAGCTAGATGTTACCAAAATTTTATTTCGGAAATACAAGATGTGGGAAAGAAGAAGCATGGTTAGCTATGGTCGATATCATTATTGCCATATTTTCTTCCGCTATATTTTTCCCTAATCGAATCAAGGGTCTTCATGTATACGTGCCAGTAGCGAAACCAGCCACGCCGACTTTTTTATTGCATACATAATATATAGTATAACTTTTACGGATTGAAGGTTTGTATGTTTCATGAAATGTAGTATATGCTGTTAAGTGTCATGGACAAGAAAACGCTGTGTCGGAGTTTATTATGCTTGAGAGGTGGAAGAAAAATAGGGAAACATTGGAGAGTGGGTGGTGTTTTGTGAATGAACCGCTTGGGAAGTGAGAGATGGGCCGCTTATGGATGCATGGTGTGATTTAGAAGTTTAAACGAGTTGGGCTAGGGTACTTGTGAAGGCATCACTGGGGCTTTAGTACCAAGATTCGTGAATGTGGATGCAAGGTTAGGTAGCCGTACAATAACACTGGCCGTTACATTCGTTTCAGCCGACTATTTCGTGCTGCATGTTGAGAAGCATAAAGTTGCACGGTAGCTTGGGCCACGCTGTGTAAGCCTTTGTGAAGTGGCCTAGCAGCCCAGGGAACGTAGCAATTGAAATTGATGAAGTAACAGACGTGGCCCAAGTGAGTTCATTGCTTTAGTTTAATTTAACTTGATCTAACGTTAGTGCCGAAGCAATAAAAGCGATTAAAGTGACTACTAGTTGAAGGGATAGCGAACGCAGATATCAGTTTTTAGTGAGTTCATCATTTTGATATTGTAGAAACAACGTATTTAGTGAAGCAAGTGTAGTTGTTCGAGAATTGTATAAACTATATCACGAGGAAGCTGTTTTTACTTGCAATACTTTTCAAAACAACACAAGTAGTGAGCTTTGGCTTAGGCGAAAGTTTTGCGTTTACAGTGTATACGGACGCGGGAGTTTTTATGCTCCAGACATGACAATACGACGTTGTACATCAAAGCACCGCTGTAGCTTGTACTTGCGTCCATGGGTGCAGGATCACGTATCTGCTGCCCATGATGCTTGTTAGCCCGGAAGTACTAGTGCCAGCTGCCCTAAACGGGTGTGCTCTCGTTACTCAAGTTTGTGCATTCAGTGTCTGGCAGGGTGGGGTTGGGGGTGAGATGGGGCGGGGGGGGGAAGTGGAGGGGGGGGGAGGTTAGCAGTGATGCGGCTGATGCCGTGGAGCCCTTGACGGATTCAGTCGTGCAATCATTGCTTCTCCGCTTGACGTCTTCGAAGTGGCTGCAGCCACACTTCATGGTAGTGGAGAGGTGGGACGCATTATGGGAACGAGATGGCGTTTGGGCTTAGGCCGGGGTGGACACTGGGGTTTGTGAACAATGGGCCAAACACACATTATTTATTTATTTATTTATTTTTTCAGGTGGGCTGTGTTTGTAGGTTGGGAGTATGTTGTATCTATTTCGTGACATGGAGCCGCTCGGAATGATGATTATGAAAGGAAGTCAGTCAACAGGAGTATTCGTATCTGAGATATGCATGAGTGGGGATGCAGTGTAAACTCAAGGATTTAGTCGTCATTGTGGTTTTGATGCATGTCGACTCCGTCTATAGTTTGAACAACTTTCAAACCTCGATCGCCTCTCATACTTTTGCTGACGGTTGAAGGAACAAAATAAGTTTTTGAATATTAGCTTTAAACGAATTCAAGTAGATCTGGTATTTCAAATATTGTGTAACTGAGTTGCCTGTAGGCATACTTGGTTTGTTCATATCGTATAGTTGCGTGTCTAGTATTACCGTGATGGGTCGAAGGACAGGTTTTTGTTCCGTGACCAACCACATGGTCTGCGTGGTTACCATGCATCTGGATCGAGGAAAGTCTGACCCTACGTGACGTCATCATTAGGGAGTGTGTAGTGATGGGAATTGGGTGTCAGAATGAGTTAGGTACGTTCTTCCATTTATTATTCATTTTAGATCATATGAAGAATCGTCACCCCAGTCTTCAACAGGGTGATAATTCACCATCTAACCTAACCTAATACTTATTCCACTATTTATAATTAATCGGCGTATTAGGGTGACAATTCATCGTGTGGGATCTCATGGGGTGACCATTCTTCATGTGGGCATTTGATTTACTTATTACGATTCCCCTGGAAAATATGTCATTGTTTCTCGCTCTCTCCCCTCCCTCCCCCTTTCCCATTCTTGTCCTCTTCCCGCTCTTCCTCTCCCTCCCTCTTACTCTCTCTTCTCACCTTCTCTCGTCTTCTCTTCTTTCTCACCACTCCCTCACTCCTCGCTCTCCTCACGCCCTCTTTTCTCACTCTCTCATCACATTCACCACTCTTCTCATTCCCTCTCCTCTCGCCCGTTCCCACTCCTCCTCCTCCTCTCATCCTCTCCCCCTCTTCATATACTTTTTCCCTATTTACCTCTTCCTTTATATCGCCTTTTGTCGCCTCTCCGTATATCTCTTTATCTTGTGTCTCCCTCTATTCCCCCCCTCCCTCCCCTTCTCGCTTGCTCTCGCTAATTTCCTTCTCCCTACCCCTACCCAGCCTCCCCTTCCCTCTCTCCTTACCTCCCTCACTTATCTACTCCCCTTCTCCCCCAATCTCCCTCTCACTCTCCCCTTCCTCTACTCTTTCCCTTCCTTCTCTTCTTCCTCTTCCCTCTTCTTCCCCCTTCTCCTCTTCCCCCTCCCTCTCCTCTCCCCGTTTTCTTCCGTTCTATATATCTTTGCTTCTCACTCCCTTTCCCTTTCCCTTCATGTACTCCCCCCCCCCGACTTCCTGTCTTCCTCCCCATTTTCCTTCAGTTCTTCTCCTTCCAGTTCCCTCCACCTCCTCTTTCCCCTTATCTCCACCCTCCCCTTACCTCCACCATCCCCTTCCTCCTATCCCTCCACAATCTCTCTCTCTCGCTGTCACTCTCTCAGTGCATTCTTCACGGTCTTGTTCACGGAGAGGAAAGTGATCAGTGAGCCATCTCTTTTTATTCTCGCTGAATTGACCTTAGCATTTTCATCCTCACAGAAACAGGAAAGGAGGACATAATCAGGAATTTCCCACCTGGGTGAACGTTTCTTTATACCCCATCTTTTTATCTTCCCGAGGGCCACGTTAAGACGTTCGTTGTGCGTCATAAGGTCGCTAGGTGCTCTTGAGCTCACGATAGTGAGGAGAGTGTTGTGTGAGGATCTATCGAACTCTCGGTCTGAGGAACTTCGTGTATCCCACAGAGGAACACGTGCAAGAGCCTCGGAATCCCAGCGCGTCTGGGCGGCACTCAGACTGTGCGTGGGAATTTGCATTTGCACTTGCGCTCGTTTTGTTTGGCGATGATGTTATCGGCGCTGTCAGTTGAACCCCTCAACGCGCTGACATACTGTTGCCCTCGAAGTCGGGTCGTTTTATTCAGCCCAAAGGCTTGGGAGGGAAGAAAAGGGCTATCGATGTATCAGCTCCCCACCCCACCCTTCCTCTCCCCCATCATTCTTGGATCCCAAGGTCACGTTCCACCTGAATAGATAAGTCTGGCTTTGACGGGGAAAAAATACAAGCCATGTCACCGTTCTGTGTTGGTTTGTCCCCCCAGACAACATGCCGTCCACGATTGGGCCCAATTTCAATGTCTGCGGTGATAGTGTCTGATGCTTGCACTCGTCGCCAGGCAGTCGGGAGGAGGCCGCACCTGTACTCAGCGTCGTTATCAGGCCGCGCCTAGACCAACAACCGCCAGCGTAATCAGGTCCCGTGCCGTGGAATTATACCCGTCACTCGCTCCCGCCCCCGGCACAGGCTCCAGCCCTGTTCGGCTCGCCGAGCCGGTATTATAAGCCGGTGGCCTTATCTATCGATGCCGGCACCGTAGTAGTAGTAGTGATGGCTACGTACCACGTTGCACTAGTAACTTGTGAGCTCGCTTGTTGCCGCAGTATCACCGCAGTGAGTACTATTGTTCTGATGCCGGTGGCGGTGCTGTTGCCTGGGGTCAGTGTGAGCCTCTACAGACGTCATGGTAACCCATGGGTCACATGAATCGTGTGAGAGTAGAGGGTTGTCCTGACCTTCGTCCATTAAATCCGTCTCGTTATTTTGGATCTTTTCCCCTCCGGACTTGGGGAGTGATGATGCTTTTGTCCCTCCCGCCATATTTACCTCTTGGTGGTGCAGACATTCAACGTACCTTTTATTTATTTTAAGAGTATGTCATAGAAGGGTTAGGTAAGGTAAGGTTAAGTAAGGTTAGTGGTTCCGAAGTCTGGAAAGGGACCTGTTTGGAAAGAAGTCTATTCTCGCGAGTTATGAAATATGGCTGTGAAATGGGCAATTGGGAAACTACCCTCGTCATGACGGTAAGGGTCCATGAGCTTGATAAGGTAATCAGGCGTTAATCATAATAAAAACTCTAGATTACCATAGCGTAAGGTCCAAACGAAATAAACTTAATCACGTCGTTGCCGTAATGCCCTTGAATCTGTATAAACTAAACGAATCTTGATAACGGCACTGTTGTGAAAGGATTGACTTTGGTTATTGGGTTCACTGCTGGTGGATGAAATCGCTTGGTTTCAGTTGAATAAAATCCTGTCGACACTCAAAAAAATGTACTTAACAAGTGGACTTCTGTATTGAATGGATTGATAGGGATAGATATATTTAATGATGAAGTCAATGGGTTTCGTGTAGGTGTATCACCAGGCAGCAACAATAAAACAAAGTTAAGTGCATGACCAGGCAGAAGTTGGAGAGACGATATTTAAAAGTTTGCAGGAGTTACGTGGTTGGCGCGGTCGTATGAATCATGGAATGCTATGAAGGAGGCCTTTGTTCAGCAGTGGAATCGGGATGGCTGATTTGATTGATTGATGAAGTGCATGACAGCTTCGGACGGGTTAAGAGGCAGTGGTGAATAGATTTGATTGGGTGTAGGTAAAGAGGAGGTAGGGTTAGACGTTACTGGAGCCACTACAGTTCTCAGGCCGAGACCCCACCCCACCCCCCACCCCGTCGCTCAACGTCGTGATCGCCAAGTGAATGAAGAACGTTCGGCCCGCGTCCCGCGTAAAGACGGTTACACTGGGCTTTACCAGCGCCGACCGTTGAGAGTTTGTTTGAGTAAAAACGACTTCGGTCACAATATTCTATTGATCAAATCTCCAGATATCAATTTATCTTTCAGACATATATAGCAAAGCTGAATGGTGAACTAAGAGCTTGTAAATGTATACTAATGTTAGACATAATGTTGAAATGTTTATAAAGTCAATATTTCTGTAAGCGAAGTCATATTTTATTATTCGAATGAAGGTTGGAGAGAGGATGTGGAAGGAAAAATAGCCCAGTTTGATAACCCTTTCAGACCCGCGTATGTCACGCACTGGCTTAACTCGAAATTCAATTAACCCAAGTCCTTGAATTTTTTTCCATGATAACATAAACCGGTATGGTAATAAATGCATCATAATACTAACGCGGAATTTTTACGTTAAGAGTAAATAAAATGTGTGAAAAAAGTAGGGCGTCTAGTTAATAATTCTGTACAGCCCTCGAATCCGTAGGTAAGGAAAAATATTTCCCCATCTCAGGTTTAAGATGTCATCAATTCAGACTTTCAGTTCGCGAATATGTACGCGTGTTTTTTCATGTTTGTCTTTCGAAGTCCTTCGGTCTGGTTTACCTTTAAGCAGAATGCAAGGGTCAGTTAAGTACAACTTAAATACAGACTTGAGGACCATCACTGTAAGATAAAACCTTCACCTTTGGAGGAACTACAGCCATCTGATCCAGGATCAAAGGGTTGATTGCCAGTGGTCAGGAACGGTGTCAGATGTTATAGATTTTTTCTAAATGTAAGGACGCTATATTATTATGACATTGAAATGTTGATTCTGTTTATATATATATATATATATATATATATATATATAATATGTATATATATATATATATATATATATATATATATATATATATTCGAAATACGGTTAAGTACCAAGCATTATAACACTGATTTTTTCCTTTGATGCAATTTGTGTTTACATTGTACAGTGATGGGGAAGTAAAATGATCAATTATTGTACTTTTCATTCACCAATTCATCTTTTCCCTTCTTTAAACCCAAGACATGCACGTGAAACGATAGCCGTGACCCAGGTGTGTTCAAAGCACAAATTTGCGTAAAATAGGGAATAAAATTATAACAAAAAAAAAGGGGGACTAACGTGGTCGCGGGATGGTTTGAGGTGATTGGAATCGTAACCGAAACGTGAGTGATACAAGGTGTTGTAATAGCGAGGAAAGAGAACGGAGGGTAGCTCTATAGAAAGCGTCCTGAGGGTCTTGGCGTATCCTATTTTACACCATGGTGTCTTATAAACGATGCAACGTAAGAGGATCCTAGCGGTCACTATCAATGCATCGGTTCCCGGCTGAGATCAAACAGCGCCACTCCTTTTTGCTTGTGCCACTGGGATGGGGTCACGTGTGCGTGCGCGCGCGCGTGAAAGCGTAGTGTAGCGTACGCAAGCACGGAGAGCAAGCAAGGCGGTTTCGCGTTTCAGCGAGCGGGTGTGGCAGTGACGAAGCCACATCGACCGCTGGGTGGGATGGGGGTGGGGGGCGGTCTCTGTACCGGCCTCCCGGGTCTACGCCTCGGCTCTGCCCCTCCTGACAGTGGCGTAGCGACGAGAGTACTGTACGTACTCTGGGACGGTGGTCCGGTACCCTAAGGTCGTCCGTCTCATGTGGTCGAGATAGTCTCAGTCTCTCTCTCTCTCTCTCTCTCTCTCTCTCTCTCTCTCTGTCTCTCTCTCTCTCTCTCTCTCTCTCTCTCTCTCTCTCTCTCTCTCTCTCTCTCTCTCAGTCTCTCTCTCTCTCAGTCTCTCTCTCTCTCTTTTGTTCATATCTGTACTTTGTTCGTGTGTTTCTCTGAGTGTAGTTCATTTTCTGCATACCATGCAGAACCGTAAGTATAGTCGCTTCGCCTGACCGTACTCGCTAGGCCCTGCTAGCAGGTGCCTCAATTATCCAAAAGGAAAAAAATAATCCCCCATATATATATATAGATATATATATAGATATATATATATATATATAAATATATATATATATATATATATATATATATATGGAAACGAGCAAATTTACTTTATTTTACATTTTCAATCATACTATTAAATCGGAAACGGGGTGAGCTGCGCATCCTCATTTCACTTTCACGTCTTGTTCAACAGCATTTCCCTTCAACCTTCCCCCTTCCCCTCTCCTCCCTTTCTCTTCCCCTCCCTCCCCATTTTTTTCTGCTGCTTCGCTACCCTCGTTGAGGATGATGCCGAGTGATGCACGCTAAAGCAAGCAGCAGATTCTCCGTGAAAAACGCAGCATATGGGGACCCATTTGTTTATGGCTGGGTACATCCGGCGGGGGTGGGGGTGGGGGGCATGCTGTGGTACAACGGTAACACAGCTTCTGGTGAAGTCCAGCGCGTGGGTTTGAATCCAGGCAACCGTGCAGATGGTAGGAAGGGACATTGCAAAAGCAGAAGTCCTTAACTAAGAGACCGTCCTCTTGAATATGAACTAGTGTTGTGTAAAACAGAATTAGTTGTGGATCGGTTTGTATTTTGTAATCCACTTCACTGCAGGATGTACAGTGTGCTTTGACTATAATTACTTTTCCTTTGTTTATTCAAATGAACAACGGTGCTTCATTACGTGTGTTGAACTCGGACTAAAATTAAAATAAAAGAGAGCTTAGCAACGAAAACAATTAAATACACAAACAAGTGAACAGAATGAATGGAAATTTAATAAAATTAATATGCTAACATATTTTATAAATTATACATGAGGGGGAAATCTGCTAACTTATGTGTGTGTTTTTACCTAATTGGAGTATACTGAAAAGGAACAACGCTCGTTGGGTCCCGTCTCCTTCATCATACCTAGCCTCAAATTCATGTATAGTTCCAACTTAATCTTCATCCTTAATTTCCAATTATCATACATTTGAATTCATGTATTATACGAACTTGGCCTACATTGTATGTGTCGTGCGTATGTATATCGTCATTGTTACTGAATTAGGACTGTTATAAAGAAGCGAAGATGACTAACGAATTTCAGGAAAAAAAACGGGGTTTTCCTTCCCGACCGTCCGGTTGCTCCTAACGAATTTCGCGTCACCGCGTAGCGCGTCACCGGAAGAGGCTTGTGAAGGCGATGTGCGTCAAGAATTATCGTTATAGTTTACTACAACTGGATGTGGTAATGCGATAAGCGTCACCCGCATGTGTTAAGGGATCAGTCATCAGATATTGTAAAACTCGCTCATAAATATATCTGCCACACACAAGGCAAAAGAGTTAATGCGTTACATTGCCATGCTGCATCTACTTTGATGTATAATGTTGCCTTGGGGGTGCATCTCTGTATTGACTGAACCATACGTGCCGGATATGTATATTTTTATTTTTATTTTTAAGTTGTTTATTTTTTCACCCTCACAGACCACCGAAACTACATAAACAAAAGGTGTCTATGTTCATAGTCACAAGTAGATGCCAGATGTTGCCTTCCCCCAAATACTAATCGAGCATAAATCTTTTTTATCACTGTCGGGCCTTATTGTACCAATATAAAAAATTGAAGCTGCAAAATTGTGTCGTTAATTCATAAAAAGAAAGGATGTATATTTGAAGCTTGTATTAACTAATTCTGCGTGAGATTTTTGTTGTACGAATACCTGAGAATTTTTGCTTTGCACAATGAAAATGCATTACGGTGTTTACATTATTACAGCGTTAAAAAGTTATATGATTTGTGGAAATAAGATATATTACTTAGGAACTTGAAAAACTGTAAAGAAGAATATTTAGTGCTTGGCAACTCGTTTAAAAGCAGTTTGAATGGTGACCCGAGTCTTCGGTTTCTTTATCACTATCTGGCTATTTATTTGATCAATGTAGTATTTAAGAAAATGCAAAATGTGTGTTATATCATTCATGAAACGAAGAAAATGTGTTTTGAAAACTTTGTACAGGAAAAACATTTAGTGGTAAACAACTTATGTGAATGGTTGTCCAGAGGGTGCCTTTAGGGAGTTTGTGTGTGAAGTATGGTCTTGGATCACGTGTTAGACTCGTGATCGACAACTATTACCCTACCCGGATGAAAGTTCAGAACTCGTATAAGCCCGATCTATGGATAATGCTGTGATCTTACACACAAGAGGACATGGAAAGAAAATAAAAAAAACATAGCTACTGAAGAGAACTGAAGAAAAACAGTTTTCCACTTAGAGTCGTGGACACGGAACAAACTGGATAATGAAATAGTGTGCGCAAAAACCATTCATGAGTTTAAAAGTAAACTAGACACTGCGAGATACGAAAGCGGGACAACCACGAGCATAGCTCCCCTTCCCGCAAAATACAACTAGGTAAATACACGCACACAGCAATTACGAAGATGGCCCCAACACTTTCAAAATTGTCATATGAAGAGTGTGAAAACTAGAATTACCAACTCTGGAACAAAGAAGAGGAATATGTGACTTGTTGATTATCTATAGAATCATGAGAGGTATGGAAGTCCTTGATAGAGAAGACTTACTAAATTGGGATAAGAGGAATACAAGGGGGGATGGAAGGAAGCTCAAAAAGGACAGCTATAGAAGAGACTTGAAAAATATCAGCCTTCCCCACAGAGTGGTGGATGTATGGAACAAACTAGATGAAACAATAGTGTGTACAAAAACCATACACGAATTTAAGAGCAATTTAGATAGTGCGAGATACAGAGACGGGGCACCACAAGCATAGCTCCCCTTCCTGTAAGATGCAACTAGGTAAATAAACGCACACACACACACGCGCGCACGATACAGAGACCGGACACTACGAGCGTAGCTCCCCTTCCCGTAATATACAACTAGGTAAATACACACAAAACTCCCTGCCCACGATTTGGAGTGCCGACTCGCAGCGCAACGGTAATGAAATGATTTCGGCTCTACGCGGAATTCGAACTCATACCGCTGGAGTAGCTGTTGCGAACGCTACTTTGTGTGTGTGTGTGTGCATGTATTAGCATGTAATAACTAAAAGCTCACCCAGCTGAACTGGTAGGAATGCAAGCATGTGCAAAGTAATGGTTGCATGTTGGCAAGTCACCCACACATCGTGTGAACCCAATTACCTCATTAGTGCTGTTTCCCGACAAGGATATGTACGGCTTAACTAATGTGAATTTGTGTAAAATTGATTTTGAGAAAAGTTGATAGTGGAGACAATTGGGAATAAGTAGAGTAGTGGTTGTGGTATGATTAATTATTGAAGCTTCCTGTAGGGTGCAAAAAAGTTAAAGTTGGGAAAGGTAACAATGTCTTGTTGCACTCTCCACCTACAATTATGAATTACTTTACATATTGTTCCATTGTCGCAGCATCAAGTAAAGAAAGCAGTAGCTGCATCAAAGTTTCGTCAATCGCTACATTGATATAACATTCCATACCGTTTCATATGTGTTGGTAGTTGAATGTAGTACTCAAAAGATGTTTAATTTGCTAACACTGTTTTAGGAGCTAAGATGAGAGGGAGGAAAGAGTGGTGGGTGGGAGTGGGTGCATACATTTTAACTTGGCTACTTTCCCTATAAGGTGGAAAAAGTCCTTGGTATATAGATAGATAGAACTCTGTATTTGCCATCCCTTCATTAAGCATTCCAAGTCGTTATAAACTAAAGGTCCAGCAGAATAGTGTTATGCAGGTATGTTGTCTGAATTCTATATTTTCCCCATCAGTCTTGATTTTCTGTAACTAATGGTACCATACTATTCAGTTATTCATCATCAGTTGAACACAATAACCTGATCATAACACTGGTAATAGTAACGATAATTGTTTTGGTGATCAGAAACCTGAGGCCCCACAATCTAGGAATTATTCCCAGGCCCTCCCAGAGTTCTCTTGTAGAAACAGTGCTACATGGTCAATAATTTAATTGTCCTGATTCTTTAGTAGGGGACTCGTGGCTCTTTGGTTATGGGACACACCCACCTGTCCATCCCTATGAGTCAGTCAGTAAAGAAATTTTGTGTTGCTGGCTAGAAAGAATTAGCATAAGACAGTATACAGTAGAATAGGGTTCTCTGCATCTTTGTGGTACTTGCATTGAGCAGTTAGTGTCTGTTTCCAGGCCAATCCTTTGTTGTTGCTGTACTGCTTAATTGCTGGGTGGTGATCTGAACATACATGTGCTAATGTAGTTCTTGCTTGTCTTGGGAATGGTTGTTGGGCTGATTTCTGGGATGAATTTGGTTAAGTATAGTATTTGGCAGTCTTTTGTAGTGTTTTGTGATCTAAGTTTGTATGTGTTTTTGTATGGACATTTTATAGAGCACTGAAAGTAAGTTATTATAGATACTTGAGTGCAATTGCTGGAGTATTTTCCAGGGAATTCTTTTGAAGAGCTTATGACCATTGCCAGTGTGTGACTGCAGGCTAAATTACTGAAACTCATGGCAACAATGACTATCATTATTCATGAAGTTTATATTTTCAGATCTCTTAATGCAGTTATTGGAGTAGTTGATTGTTTGATGATACTTTTATGCACTTTAGTATCTGGCACAGTTGTTGTCTTACAGATATGTGTCGTGATTTTTATATGCAATCTCAGAATTACATAAGGTTTAGATTGTTGAATGGGCTATACTTACTCTTGTTTTTACCTTGCAGGTGTGGGCAAAAGTTCTCTCCTGCTTCGGTTCGCAGACAATACCTTCTCAGGAAATTACATAACTACCATTGGCGTGGATTTCAAAATCCGTACATTGGAGGTAGAGGGCCAGCGTGTAAAACTTCAGATTTGGGACACAGCAGGACAGGAACGCTTCAGAACAATCACAGCCACGTAAGTATCTTTGTTAAGGGTTGACATTTTATTATTTGAAATGTAAATCTACAGGCATATGAACTACCCTTTTAGTAGTTTAACCTCTTCAACACAAGTCAAATTCTTGCCCGCAGCATTGGATGCCTAATGTACAATGCATCACACTACTCGTGTTATAGAATATAAAGTTGCTGCAATATTACTCGTTCTCTTTCACATTGAGTAATAATAAATACAGAAAACGTGATCAAACCAGTTCACAGAATTTGAAGGTCACTACAACTACAAAATATGATCATGTACCCACTTGTGCCTCATGACGCCTATGTAGGTATCATCATATCAAAGAGGTTAACATACAAACCAACTTTTGATCTCGTCATGATTTTTTAGTTTAATATGCATTTTATGGGGCCAATGAAGGGAACCTTCTTGTGGAAGTGATATTTTCTGCAAGAACATTGGTTCAATAAATAAAATAAACTCAATATATTTAATGTAAATTAATATCATATTCACTAAGCATTGTGAAGATGAATTCTTGATACAATTCCTCTAACGTTTTTTCAAACTTATGATGGGTTTTTGCAGGTAAAATATCCTTATTGAGACTTGCCTTATACATATATATACATATATATATATTTTTATATATATATATACTTTATATATATATATATATTTATGTATATATATATATATATATATATATATATATATATATATATATATATATATATGTATACATATATATATATACATATACATATATATGTATACACACACTGAAACCTCTCAGGACAATAGACTTGACCGCGACACTTGACCCTTTGTGTAACTGCTTTCACCCCATGTTTCCTTATTTTTCCTCCATTTTCATCATTCATCACTCATTTTCTTAGCACATCCCACTGCGACAACCTTTCCCTCCCAATCCTCCTTCAGATTTAGCAACCCCCTAAAATACTCTGCCCATCTTCCTCTTACTGCTGTCTCTTCCATTATGGTCTCTCCAGAAGCACCTTTTACCTTTTCTTCTCTACCTGATTCGCCTCCCTTTCCTATCTTAATTTCCTTCCAAACCATGTTTTTATTACTTTCCAAATTTTCTGTCATACTCTTACCCCATTTCACATCTGCTCACCTTTTTGCCCCCTTTATCTTATGCTTTACTTGTCATCTCTTTTTCTTTGTATCTCTCATCTTGTACTATTTTGCAACCAATCTGTGAATGCTCGTTTCTTCTCTTCTACAACCTTCTTATGTGTATATATATATATATATATATATATATATATATATATATATATATATATATATATATATATACATATATATATATATATACAGGTAAACGTCGACTTACGATGGCCGCGACTTACGATTGTTCGACTTTACGATGACGACGACGACGACGACGACATGATAATTTAACCCCTTCCATACGGTGCCGCACACGTAGGCGTCATGAGGAGCAAGTGGATTCGCGACGCTGCCATATCGGCGTCTTGATTATATTTATTGTAGTCGCCCCTGTGTTTTTACATTCTCTCAAATGTGCCTTGAATCCCATTCTCTGTGGTTTTCAAAATTCGCGGGTGAAAGAGAGAACGATCGATATAAGCGGTGACTATATTTTATGATGCGAGTATTATTACGTCACGTCGTACGGCTGGCATTGGCTGCTGCCCGCGAGATTTAAGTCCCGTACTGAAAATACATAGTATAGTGTTTGAATATGGTAAAAAGGATAAAAATAATTAAATAAACTACTGTACATGTTTAATAGGCTATATTCAGTATCTCTGGTGGTTAATATACAGGTAGGCTAGGTACAGTGACCACGGAACAGTGATACACAAATTGGGGATCGACTTACGATGAAATCGTCTTACGATGGCTCTATCGAAACCTAATGCCATCGTAAGTCGACGTTTACCTGTATATATATATATTCATAAATATATATATATATATATATATATATATATATATATATGAGACATTGTGACAGGTTTGAGGAAGGTGGAAGAGAAGGACAGGTCTAGGACCAAGTTTATTCCTGACTGGTTTCGCTTATAACATTATCCAGGAGCATCAATCCTCTGATTATGCCATTGTAGGGTATGCCTCTTTAGGTAAAGGCCAGGAGAAAGAAAACTTGAAATAAAACCATGCCAGTGGGTCTGGCTGCAAGGCGAGATCTGGTAGACTAGATTATCGGCAGACCAATGCAACTCCACACCACAGTCTTGCACGTCACACCTATGTGCCACAGGAGGAAGGTGTGGAGCCAGAGTGTGTGGGCATCACTCTAGGAAAATGTTGTCCACCCTAAACAAAGTCACACCAACAGCCTTTTCAATCTAACTACTGTCTCTCTAACATACATACATACATATACCAAGGCTTTTTCCCCCTTTCAAGGGAGGTAGCCAAAAAGGGAAAGGCATAAAATCACTCCCACCCATTTCATCCCTAAATACACTCCACACCCCTCCCACCCTCCCTCTCATCTGAGCACCTCCTGGATGACGGGTCATCCCTGCACCTTGCCCACCGCCCTGGGTCAGAAGCAGTGTCGCAAGACACAGCACATCCATAGCAAGGCCGCTTCATTTAATCGACGACCCCCCCTCTCCGTCCCCCCTTGCATATAAGGAGAGGACGGGGAGAAATCCCTTCGGGCTGCGTCAAAATTTGCTCACACATACCACCTCACCCCTCACCCCCCTGCCCATTCCTCCTCATGCAATCACAACATCATCCATATACAACCATTCTCCACTCACCTCTGTCTTCTGTCCTCTCCCGTCCTTCCTCAACAGACATTCCCCTCTTCCCCAAAGCCCCCTTTACCCCATCCATCCACCTCATCCAAGGACGTCCCCTCATGTTCACTCCCTCCACATCTGCCTTCCATACCTCTTTTACTAGTCTTTCTTCACTCATTCTTTCCATGTGTCCAAACCATCCTAATATTCTTTCATCAACCCTATCTCCCAGCTCCTTTTCCACCCCTGTTCTCCTCTTCACCTCCTCATTTCTCACTCTAGCCTAGTAACCCCCACCATACTTCTCAGACACCTAATCTCAAACACATTCAAACTCCTTCTCTCTTCTTCTCTTATGTTCCAAGTTTCTGCCCCATACAGTGCTGTTGGCACAATCACTCCTTCATACAGTCTCCTCTTTGCATCCATTCCTAGATGTCTATTCCTCATTACACTCTTTAATCCACCAAGTCATTTACTTGCTTCGCTCAATCTGCATTCTACCTCCACCTTCACTCCACCTTTTCCTTCTACATTTGCACCCAAGTATCTAAAACTATCCACTTCCTCCAGTCGCTTTCCCTTAATGTTCACTTCCAGTCTACTGCCACTTTCACCCCTTGTACATCTCATCACCTTACTTTTACCCACATTTATCTTTAGCTTTCTTCTATCACATACTCTCCCAAACTCTGCCACCAACTTCCTCAATCCCTCCTCTGATCCTGCCACAAGCGCAGTGTCGTCAGCAAACAACAGCTGGCTCACCTCCCACTTTTCTCCATTTTCTTTAACCATCTCCAATCCTTGACCCTCTAACAATCCTTGTCTCTCTAACACCCTCCTTATTTCCTTTCTCTTCCTTTCCTCCTAACCTTACCTAAAAAGACCAGTGGTGATGGGACAAAGATGGTGGGAGTAGGCATGGTGTAGCTGGAAGCTCTTAGCCCGGACCTGCACACTGGTGGCAGGTGTGTGATGGCCGCTTCTCCTGTAACTGTGACCACACAGGAACTCGGTCCTGCACCTGTGACTGAGCAGGCCTATTCAGGAGAACCACTGCTCACCCCAACTGGGGACCCTATAAAAGGTGGGCTAAACATCGGTGGTCACACCATCCCATTGGGCAGCTGCATCCAATGATGCACCGTATATGCAGTCATGAAAGAAGGAATGATTATAGTAAATCATACCTCAGAGTAGGTGCATGGAATGTGCGCACCCTTACGGATGCCAGAGACACAGACCACCCTAAAAGACGAACAGCCTTAGTTTCAAGAGAACTCGCCAGATTCAACATTGCTGTGGCTGCTCTCAGCGAGACTAGAATACCTGGCAAAGGGCAAATCACAGAAGTTGGGTCAAGGTATACTTTCTTTTGGAAAGGGAAAAACCCGTAAGACCACCACTCCCAGGGCGATGGCTTTGCAGTTAAGACCCAATTAGTAAAAGCCCATAACCTGACACCACATGCGATTAATGAAAGAATCACCTCAGTAAGACTACCACTCCCGAAAAACCAGTTCATCATGCTAGTATCAGTGTATGCCCCAACACTAGATGCAGAAGACCATGTCAAAGGTGCCTTCTACCAACAGCTTGACACTGTCATATCCCAAATTCCAGCTGGGGACCATCTCCTCCTCTTAGGGGATTTTAACACCAGAGTGGGGCGAGAACATGAACTCTGGTACAACATAATCAGCAGGCAAGGTGTGGGTAACTGCAATGATAATGGTCTCCTCCTCCTTGGCCTCTGTGCTGAACAGGAACTCTTCATCACAAACACGCAGTTCAAACTCCCAAATCGATTTAAGACCTAGAAACATCCTAGATCAAAACACTGGCATATCTTAGATTATGCCATTGTCAGACAACAACACAAAAATGTGGTTTTGATCACAAGAAGCATGCCTGGAGCCGATGACTGTTGGACAGACCACTGGCTACTCATCACAAAATTAAAACTAACCATCAAAAGGAAGCCACGTAACATCCAACAAAATGAAGCCAGAAGAAGATACGATACTGGTAAATTAAAAGATCCTGATACATCTCGAGCTTTCCAAGCAGCAGTCCAGCAGAACCTACCAGTCAGAGAACCTTCAATTGATGCTGAGTGGACTAACATATGAGATGCCATCAATGAAGCTGCAAGAACCGTAATTGGCTACCAGAGCAAACAGCACCAAGACTGGTACGACGACAACGATGAAGATATTAAGTCCCTCATTAACATACATACATACATACATATACCAAGGCTTTTTCCCCCTTACAAGGGAGGTAGCCAAAAAGGGAAAGGCATAAAATCATTTCCACCCATTCCATCCCTGAATACACTCCACACCCCTCCACCCTCCCTCTTATCTGAGCACCTCCTGGATGACGGGTCATCCCTGCACCTTGTCCACTGCCCTGGGTTCCCTCATTAATGCCAAATGGAAAGCCCAAATAGCCCTCGACCAATACCCTAATTTCCAACCAAAGAAGGCTAAATATGCACAAGCAAAGTCACAGTGTCAAGCCAGGCTTCGGGAAATACAAAATGAGTGGCGGCAGCAAATGGTGCAAGACCTATAAGGTCATGCCGACAGCAGGGACCTTAAAAGCTTCTTTGTAGGCACAAAGAAAATTTTTGTACCAAAGCACACTGCTGCTGGGACACTTTTGGCAGCAGACAACACCATCCTCATGGAAGACAATGAGATCCAGACCCGTTGGATAGAACATTTCAACACCCTCCTGAACAGGAACTCATCAGCCCAACAAGACTTCCTGCAAAATGTGCCACAACATCCACCCCAACTATGGATCCTACCACCAACATTTCAAGAATTCAATGCAGCGTTAAAACAAATGCGTCAAGGGAAGGCCATGGGACCGGACAACATTCCCACTGAACTTCTGACCCACGGAGGTTTAGTCCTGAAGACGTGTCTTCACTCCCACATGGGAAGAAAAACAGGCCTCCAATGATTGGAAAAACACACTCCTTGTCACCATCTTCAAAAAAGGAGATAGAAGAGAATGTGGGAATTATAGAGGTATATCCTTGCTATCAATTGCAGGGAAGGTCTTGGCAAGGATCCTACTAAATAGATTATGAAACATAGCAGAAATAGTCCTGCCAGAATCCCAGTGTGGTTTCCACCCATCTAGAGGAACAGCAAAAACCCATATTCCTAATTTTCTATTACCTCGAAAAAGCATTCGATAGTGTACCGAGAACAGCCATGTTTTCTGTCCTCAATTGCTTCAGAATCCCTGAGCCTTTTGTTGACATGATCTAAGCCCTACATGATGGGATGACAGCTAAAGTAATCCACCAGAGCAACCTGTCAGCCCTCTTCCCAATCACATGCGGACTAAAACAAGGATGTGTAATGGCACCAACCCTTTTCTCTTTATACTTAGCTGCCATGCTATATGAAGTACCCCACAATAACCCAGGGGTTGAAATAAAATACAGTTTAGATGGAGGAATTTTTAAACTGGGCAGATTCAAGTCATGGCACAACACCAACACCAGCAATGTGACAGAACTACAGTATGCAGATGATAACACTGCCGTAGCCCACACCCAAGCAGGACTCCAAGAATCGGTGGATAATTTCCATGCTACCTACACATGTTTTGGCCTAACAGTTAACAAGGCCAAAACTAAGATATTGGCCCCACCAAGACCAGGGGAAAATCCACCAGTAACTAACATCACCATGGATGGAACCACCATTGAATGTGTCAAACACTTCCCATACCTGGGAAGCATACTTTCCACCCAGAGTACCTCCTCCAAAGAGATTGAAAACAGGTTACAAGCTGGCCACACTACATATGGGAGACTATCCATCAGGGTGTTCAAGAACAAAGACCTAACCACCCATACAAAGGTGATGGTATATAATGCCGTTATAGTATTTACCCTGTTATATGCATGTGAGACTTGGACCCTTTATATTAGGGACCTCAAAAAACTGGAACAATTCCACCAGAAAAAACTGAGAGCAATAATGAAAATAAAATGGAACAACTATGTGTCCTTGAAAGAGCCAATGTCACCAGCATCAAGGCCATGATCATGAAACACCGCCTAAGATGGTCTGGCCATGTGGTGCATATGGAGGACACAAGACTACCAAAGAAAATACTCTTCAGTGAGTTAAATACAGGTGATTGCCTTAGAGGCCGCCCTATACTCCGATTTAAAGACCAACTCAAGAAAACCCTCAAGGGAGCTAACATAGACCCAAACACCTTTGAAGCTTCGGCGAATGACAGGAATGAGTGGAGAAGCAAAATTAAAGTTGGCATGGACCTCTTTGAAGAGAATAGAAGAGCCAACCTGGTAGCTAAACGACAGCAACAGGCAGAAAGAACAAATCAACCACAACCACCTCCCACAATTCAGTGCGATCAATGCCCTTGATTCCTTGATTGTTCAGGGCACAAATTGGTCTTATGAGCCATAAGAAGGCTCACCACCTTAACAATAACTAACCTTTTATGACCCCCTCCTCTATTCAACCTTCTATTGGGACTGAAAACTATGATACTCAGATACGAATACATGCCGACGATATGTATATATAAAATACATATGTATACACACACACACACACACACACATTAACATAGATTGATCTCAGGATGAAATGAACTAAATGATTACCTGTCAGAAGGAAAACAAGACATAATGTGAATTGTGGAGACAAAATTAAGGGGTCCACTACCACCTAATGGTGTTGGCCATGGATCATATAATCACTGGATTAAAGTTAGAGAATAGAGACATGGTGGAGGAGTCATGCTTTTGGCTAAGAAAAACTTAGATGTGACAAAGGTTACAGATAGTAAAAACTGTGGAAATGATTATGATAAAAGTTGAAAATAGTGACATGAAAAATAGAAAGTTTGTGGTGATTTATGTGACCCCAAAAATGGGCTCTTGGAAAGAGAGTGAGTATTCTAATATGTTAGAAGATACAAGGCATTCATTAAATGAGATGCTGAAGGATGGGGAAACCTGGTACTTATGGAAGATTTTAACTGCAAAGAAATCTGTTGGAAAGAGATGACAGTGAAAGGTGGAGAGGATCTATGGGGAAATGTATTACTTGACATGACTCTAGTACATACAATGACACAATGGGTAAAACAAAATACCAGATATAGAAGTAATGAAGAACTGTTGAGTCTAGATTTAATAGTTACATCAGAACCTAAAATTGTGGATAAAATTTAATACAAGACACCATATGGGAAGAGTGATCACATAGTAATAGAGTTTGAACTAAAGGAGGTAATATATATATAAAGAGAAATGAGAAATACAGAAAAGGAAGACTGGTTTATAACAAAATGGACTTTGGGAAATTTAAGAACTTTTTTCAAAATGTGAGTTGGGAAAAATTCTACAGGGAAGAGACACAAGTGGAAGAAAAATGGATCATTTTGATGGAAATTGATAATGAAGGCAGAAATAGGAAAAGGTGTATATCAAGTGCTGGTTTAACAGAAGATGCATTGAGGTGAAAGAAGAGATAAAGCTTCGAGAAGATGGAAAAAAAGATAGAAAACCAGGAAAGTGGCAAATATATATCAATCAAAGGAATGAATATGTAAAAATGCGCAGAGAGGAAAAAAGAAATTACGAAAAAGACGCAATAGAAAAATGGAAAGACCAACCTAAGCTATTCTATAGATATGGTATGTGAATGGTAAACTCAAAAACAAACAGGAAATGGTGAAACTACATCATGGAAAGAGAATACACAGAAGATTTAGAAATGGCTGAAGTCATGAATAATCACTTCAATTCTGTTGTCACTAGAGAAAACGTACAGCATTGGGATGAAGGGCGTGAAGTGCCCCCCCCCATGAGGGAAATAATAACAAAAAGAAATAATGGATCATTTAACGAACCTTGATATCAGGAAATTACACAGCCCAGACGGAATTGCAAAGTGGATACTTAAAAGAATATAAAGAAGAACTAATGAACAAAATATATAACAAGTTTACTCAAAGAAGGAAAAACACCAAAGGACTGGAGAAATGCCAATATTGTACCAATATATAAAGGAGGAAACAAAGAAGACCCAACAAATTACAGACCAGTTTCCCTTACTAGTTCTGTAGCCAAAATTTGTGAAAAAGTTATTAAGAACAGATGGATAAAATACTGGAAGAAAATATACTAAAACCGAGACAGTTTGGATTTAGACAGGGAAGATCATGTGCCACAAACCTGATTTGTTTCTACTCGAGACTAATAGATATACAAGAAAAGGACAGATGGGCTGATTATGCTTTTCTAGACTTAAAAAAGCCTTTGACAAAGTACCACAAAAAATTATTAAAAAAAACTGGAAACCATAGGAGGGACAAGGTAAACTATTGAACTGGATGGAGGATTTCTTGCATGGAAGGAAAATGAGGGTTGTGCTCAGAGAAAGGAGTTCAACTTGAGAAGAGGTGATTAGAGTTCCATGGGGATCAGTATTGGCTCCAATAATGTTTGCTATTTATGTGAATGACATGGATGAAGATGTGGAATGTTACATGAGCTTCTTTGCAGATGATGCAAAATTGCTGAGGAAAATGAATACTGAAAAGGATTGTGAATTACTGAACAAAGTTTGGAAATGGAGTCAGAAGTGGGAAGTGGACTTCAACATCAAGAAATGTAGGATAATGGAATTTGGAAAAGTAAAAAAAGAATATCAGGGCAATATAAAATCAGTACAAAGGAAGTAAAGAAAGTGGGATCTGAAAAAGATGTGGGGTCAATCATCACAGATGAAGTGTCTCCTGATAAACAGATAAACAAAATTGTCAGAGAATCCTACAACTTGCTAAGATCAATAAAATTGGCATTTACCTACTTTGATGAAGAAATGGTGAAGAAAATACTAGTTACACTAATAAGACCTGGACTGGAGTATGTTGCAACACCCAGTACCAAAAAGAATATAAAGAAAATTGAAAGAATCCAGAGAGTAACTACAAAGATGGCCCCGATATTTTCAAAACTCGTTCGAGGAGAGATTGTCAAAACTGAAATTACTGACAGGAACAAAGAAGAGAAAGAGGGGACTTGCTAACTATCTATAGAATCATGAAAGGCATGGAAGTCCTTAATAGAGAAGACTTACTAAATTGGGATAAGATAAATGCAAAGGGACATGAAAAGAAACTCAAAAAGGACATAGTACATACATACATCATACATATACCAAGGCTTTTTCCCCCTTACAAGGGAGGTAGCCAAAAAGAAAAAGGCATAAAAACATTCCCACCCATTCCATCCCTAAATACACTCCACTCCCCTCCACCCTCCCTCCCATCTTAGCACCTACTGTTTAATTTTTAGCCAATTAAACAGTTATAGTAGAGAAAAAAGAAAAAAAACACACACACACACACACACACACACACACACACACACACACACTTTCAACGAACGGACGGCTTGACGAACGCTCTGAAGAAAAGTGCAGATTGTGGATATCAACGCAAAGAGAAGTGCCTTTTTGTATTTGCAGGGGGGGGGGAAATTGCTCGTGAGGTAGTGGGAACGTAGGGAAAGAGGAGAGGGGAGGGATTACTGAGGGAAATGGAAGGAAATGAGGATGGGAGTAGACTTTGACCAGCCATACAAGCGGAAGGTAAACAAAACGACTTAGCGGATGACGAAATGGCAAATAAAAATGTTAAGATTAGAAGTATAGAGAGGAGAAATACAGAAGAAAGTGACGAGAATATGTTCCAGGGATTTAAAGAGGGTGGGGGGGACACAACACCCCCCCCCCCCCCCCCCCCCCCCCCGACTGATAAGACTAGAGGAGAGAGTTGATAAGGTGATCGAGGACTTGGAACGTTAGTTAGGTAATGTAGGCTCCATTCTACAAAGAATTGAAAGGTTGGAACAACTAGAGAAGGCTAACAGAAACTTAACTGAAGAAATAGAGGACCTAAAAAGACAGTTAGGAAATGTAAAGGAGGAGAATGAGAAATTGAAGAAGAATAGTAATGAAAACAGTGAGAAAATAGCTACAGAAGCTAAAAATTGGAGAATAACTCAAGAAGGGAATAAGGTTTCATTCACTGACATAGTCAAACAGCAATTGAAAGAAACATAATGAAGACTCAGTTATTAAAGTGATGAGACAGAAGGAGAATATAGTAAGAGAATTAGCTGACAAAAAGAAATGTATAATTATATTAGGAATGGAAGAGAAACATAACCCAGATAGAACTGCAAGAATCAAGGAGGAAAATGAAAGGGTAAGCAGTTTATTAAAATTAGTCCAGGAAGATGAACCAGAAATTATAAAGGAAATTGAGGAAAAATTCAGACTCGGAAAATATAGTACAGATAAGACCAGACCAATTAAGATTAAATTCAGGTCACAAACAACGGCAGAGAAAATTCTATCCAAGACAGGGAAACTAGCAACAAATGATCAATATAAAAAGGTATGGATAAAAAGAGAAATGAATAAGGAGGAAAGAGAGGCAGAAAAGCAGAAAAGAATTGAAGCTAAGGCAAAAAACGAGGAAAGAACGGAGTCAGAGAAAGAGAGATTCTATTGGAGAGTAGTGAACATGAAAATAAAGCAGTTCGACATACTAAAGAAAAACATAAGGGAAACAGAGAACACAATGGAAGTGGCAGAAAACTAAGAGTGTCTTACACAAATATAGATGGATTGATAACAGGATTGAATGAACTGAATGATTATTTGAAAGAAAAAGAACCGGACATAATGGGAATTGTAGAAACAAAATTAAAAGGCCCACTACCACCCAACAGTGTAGGACATGATACATACAATTATTGGATTAGAAACAGAGAGAAAAAACAAGGGGGTGGAGTTATGTTCCTGACAAAGAAGGATATAAACGTGAAAGGTGTCATATATGGAAAGAATACAGTAGAGATGATTATGATAGAAGTGGAAGACCGAGATAAGAAGAGCAGAAAATTTGTGATCAATTATGTGCCTCCGAAAACAGCCTCATGGGAGGAGAATGAACATAAAAGTATGTTAGAGGACACAAAGATAGCATTAACTAAAATAATGGAAGACGGAGGAAGAATAGTTATGATGGGCGACTTTAATTGCAAAGAAATCTGCTGGGAAGAAATGACAGTAAAGAGTGGTGATGACTCATGGGGAAATGCTCTACTTGAGATGATTACTGACCATTCAATGACACAATGGATACAAGAGAACACTAGGTATAGAAATGAAGAAGAACCATCGAGGCTAGACTTAATAATTACATCTGAACCTAGAATAGTGGACAAGATTGAATATAAAACACCAATAGGTAAAAGTGACCACATATTGATTGAACTGGAACTTAATGAAGAAAAATATATGAAAAGAAATGAACAATATAGAAAAGGAAGAATGATGTATGAAAAAACAAACTTTGATAAAATAAGAGAATTCTTCCAACAAGAAAACTGGGAAGAAATATACAAAGAAGAAACATCAGTGGAAGAGAAATGGAATATTTTGACAAAAATTTACAAAGAAGGAGTGGAAAAGTATGTCCCAAGACAAAAACAAGAAAAAGAATATGTAAAATGCTGGTACAACAAAAGTTGTAGGGAGTTAAAAGACAAAAGAGACAAAGCCTGGACCGGATGGAAAAAAGACAGAAGACCTGAAAAATGGAAAATATATACTGGTTATAGAAATGAATATGTACAAAAGTGCAGAGAGGAAAAAAGAAAATATGAAAAAGATGTTATAGAAAAGTGTAAAGATCAACCAAAACTATTCTACAGATTTGTAAACAATAAACTGAAAAACAAACAAGACTTGGAGAAATTAAGACAAGGGGGAGTTGAATACACTGAGGAAATGGAAATGGCAGAAATTATGAACAAACATTTTAAATCAGTGTTTACAAGGGAAAATATACAACCTGAAGAGATTGAGTGGAAGGAAAAAGTCCCCCCTATGGAAGAAATAGAAGTAACGAAGAATGAAATATTGACACACTTGGGTAATTTTGATGTCAGAAAATCGCATGGGCCAGATGAAATAGCAAACTGGATTCTGAAAGAATGTAGGAATGAACTGGCAGACAAAATACATAGCATAATAAGCAGTTCCTTAAAAGAAGGAAAAGTTCCAGAAGATTGGAAAAAAGCAAATATAGTACCTATATATAAAGGAGGAAATAAAGAAGAACCTACCAACTATAGACCAGTCTCTCTAACAAGTACAATAGCAAAAATATGTGAAAGAATTATCAAAAGTAGATGGGTAAAATACTTGGAAAAAAACAACGTACTAAATCCAAGGCAATTTGGATTCAGACAAGGACGATCATGCGTCACCAATTTAATATGTTTCTATTCAAGGCTAATAGATATAATACAAGAAAGAGATGGATGGGCTGATTGTGCATTTCTAGACCTAAAAAAAGCTTTTGACAAAGTACCACATAAGAAGTTGCTTAAGAAATTAGAATATGAAGGAGGAATACAAGGTAAATTGCTAAATTGGATGGAAGACTTTTTGCAAGAAAGAAAAATGAGAGTAGTGATAAGAGATCAGCACTCAAAATGGAATGAAGTAATAAGCGGTGTCCCGCAGGGAACAGTTCTGGCCCCAATAATGTTTGCTATATATATTAATGATATGGATGAAGGAATTGAAAGCTATATGAGCTTCTTTGCAGATGATGCAAAATTACTGAAAAGAGTGAAAACTGAAGAGGATTGTGAATCACTACAGAGAGATCTAAATAAAGTACAAGAATGGAGTAGGAAGTGGGAGATGGAGTTCAATACAAAAAAGTGTAGTATAATGGAATTTGGAAAAAGCAAAAACAGAATAACAGGATCATATAATTTGGGAGAAGAAGGAATAAAAAGAGTAGAAAATGAGAGGGACCT
Source organism: Oratosquilla oratoria (assembly GCF_046742065.1). NCBI lineage: Eukaryota > Metazoa > Arthropoda > Malacostraca > Stomatopoda > Squillidae > Oratosquilla > Oratosquilla oratoria. The sequence goes on from NC_134786.1 coordinate 64,448,340, forward strand.
GGGAGTCATTGTTATGAATAATATGTCACCTGAGAAACATATAAATAAGATTTTTGGAGAAACTTATAATTTAATAAGAACAATCAAAGTGGCATTTACATACCTGGATGAAGAAATGGTGAGGAAAATCCTAGTCACCCTGATAAGACCAAGATTGGAATATGCAGCAACGATATGGTCACCAAGTACAAAAAAATGTATAAAAAAACTTGAAAGAATACAAAGAGCAATTACTAAACTGGCACCAACACTCTCAAAACTATCATATGAAGAGAGACTACAAAAACTTAAACTACAGACACTAGAGAAAAGAAGAGAGAGAGGAGATTTGATAGCTATTTACAGAATCATGAAAGGCATAGAAATTACTGATAGAGAGAATCTGATAAAATGGGATGACAGAAATACAAGAGGACACGGAAAGAAAATAAAAAAAGACAGCTATAGAAGAGATTTGAAAAAGAACAGCTTTCCTCACAGAGCAATAGACAGTTGGAACAAGTTAGATGAGAAAGTGGTGTGTGCAAAAACAATACATGAATTTAAAAATAGTTTAGATAAAATGAGATATGAAGACGGGACCTCACGAGCATAGCTCCCCTTCCCGTAAAATACAACTAGGTAAATACAACTAGGTAAATACACACACACACACACACACACACACACACACACACACACACTTTCAACGAACGGACGGCTTGACGAACGCTCTGAAGAAAAGTGCAGATTGTGGATACCAACGCAAAGAGAAGTGCCTTTTTGTGTTGCAGGGGGGGGGGAAATTGCTCGTGAGGCAGTAGGTAAGTAGGAAAAGAGGAGAAGGGGAGGGATTGCTGGGGAAATGGAAGGAAATGAGGATGTGGAGGACTTGGCCCAGGCAGACGGGCGTAAGGTCAACATGAAACGACCACCGGATGACGAAATGGCAAATAAAAATGTAAAGATTAGAAGTATAGAGAGGAGAAATACAGTAGAAAGTGACGAGAATATGTTCCAGGGATTTAAAGAGGGTGGGGGGGACACAACCCCCCCCCCCCGACTGATAAGACTAGAGGAGAGAGTTGATAAGGTGATCGAGGACTTGGAGCGGAAGTTGGGTAAGGGAGACTCCCTTTTGCAGAGTATTGAAAGATTGGAACAACTAGAGAAGGCTAACAGAAACTTAACTGAAGAAGTAGAGGACCTAAAAAGACAGTTAGGAAATGTAAAGGAGGAGAATGAGAAATTGAAGAAGAATAGTAATGAAAACAGTGAGAAACTAGCTACAGAAGCTAAAAATTGGAGAATAACTCAAGAAGGGAATAAGGTTTCATTCACTGACATAGTCAAACAGCAATTGAAAGAACATAATGAAGACTCAGTTATTAAAGTGATGAGACAGAAGGAGAATATAGTAAGAGAATTAGCTGACAAAAAGAAATGTATAATTATATTAGGAATGGAAGAGAAACATAACCCAGATAGAACCGCAAGAATCAAGGAGGAAAATGAAAGGGTAAGCAGTTTATTAAAATTAGTCCAGGAAGATGAACCAGAAATTATAAAGGAAATTGAGGAAAAATTCAGACTCGGAAAATATAGTACAGATAAGACCAGACCAATTAAGATTAAATTCAGGTCACAAACAACGGCAGAGAAAATTCTATCCAAGACAGGGAAACTAGCAACAAATGATCAATATAAAAAGGTATGGATAAAAAGAGAAATGAATAAGGAGGAAAGAGAGGCAGAAAAGCAGAAAAGAATTGAAGCTAAGGCAAAAAACGAGGAAAGAACGGAGTCAGAGAAAGAGAGATTCTATTGGAGAGTAGTGAACATGAAAATAAAGCAGTTCGACATACTAAAGAAAAACATAAGGGAAACAGAGAACACAATGGAAGTGGCAGAAAACTAAGAGTGTCTTACACAAATATAGATGGATTGATAACAGGATTGAATGAACTGAATGATTATTTGAAAGAAAAAGAACCGGACATAATGGGAATTGTAGAAACAAAATTAAAAGGCCCACTACCACCCAACAGTGTAGGACATGATACATACAATTATTGGATTAGAAACAGAGAGAAAAAACAAGGGGGTGGAGTTATGTTCCTGACAAAGAAGGATATAAACGTGAAAGGTGTCATATATGGAAAGAATACAGTAGAGATGATTATGATAGAAGTGGAAGACCGAGATAAGAAGAGCAGAAAATTTGTGATCAATTATGTGCCTCCGAAAACAGCCTCATGGGAGGAGAGTGAACATAAAAGTATGTTAGAGGACACAAAGATAGCATTAACTAAAATAATGGAAGACGGAGGAAGAATAGTTATGATGGGCGACTTTAATTGCAAAGAAATCTGCTGGGAAGAAATGACAGTAAAGAGTGGTGATGACTCATGGGGAAATGCTCTACTTGAGATGATTACTGACCATTCAATGACACAATGGATACAAGAGAACACTAGGTATAGAAATGAAGAAGAACCATCGAGGCTAGACTTAATAATTACATCTGAACCTAGAATAGTGGACAAGATTGAATATAAAACACCAATAGGTAAAAGTGACCACATATTGATTGAACTGGAAACTTAATGAAGAAAAATATATGAAAAGAAATGAACAATATAGAAAAGGAAGAATGATGTATGAAAAAACAAACTTTGATAAAATAAGAGAATTCTTCCAACAAGAAAACTGGGAAGAAATATACAAAGAAGAAACATCAGTGGAAGAGAAATGGAATATTTTGACAAAAATTTACAAAGAAGGAGTGGAAAAGTATGTCCCAAGACAAAAACAAGAAAAAGAATATGTAAAATGCTGGTACAACAAAAGTTGTAGGGAGTTAAAAGACAAAAGAGACAAAGCCTGGACCGGATGGAAAAAAGACAGAAGACCTGAAAAATGGAAAATATATACTGGTTATAGAAATGAATATGTACAAAAGTGCAGAGAGGAAAAAAGAAAATATGAAAAAGATGTTATAGAAAAGTGTAAAGATCAACCAAAACTATTCTACAGATTTGTAAACAATAAACTGAAAAACAAACAAGACTTGGAGAAATTAAGACAAGGAGGAGTTGAATACACTGAGGAAATGGAAATGGCAGAAATTATGAACAAACATTTTAAATCAGTGTTTACAAGGGAAAATATACAACCTGAAGAGATTGAGTGGAAGGAAAAAGTCCCCCCTATGGAAGAAATAGAAGTAACGAAGAATGAAATATTGACACACTTGGGTAATTTTGATGTCAGAAAATCGCATGGGCCAGATGAAATAGCAAACTGGATTCTGAAAGAATGTAGGAATGAACTGGCAGACAAAATACATAGCATAATAAGCAGTTCCTTAAAAGAAGGAAAAGTTCCAGAAGATTGGAAAAAAGCAAATATAGTACCTATATATAAAGGAGGAAATAAAGAAGAACCTACCAACTATAGACCAGTCTCTCTAACAAGTACAATAGCAAAAATATGTGAAAGAATTATCAAAAGTAGATGGGTAAAATACTTGGAAAAAAACAACGTACTAAATCCAAGGCAATTTGGATTCAGACAAGGACGATCATGCGTCACCAATTTAATATGTTTCTATTCAAGACTAATAGATATAATACAAGAAAGAGATGGATGGGCTGATTGTGCATTTCTAGACCTAAAAAAAGCTTTTGACAAAGTACCACATAAGAAGTTGCTTAAGAAATTAGAATATGAAGGAGGAATACAAGGTAAATTGCTAAATTGGATGGAAGACTTTTTGCAAGAAAGAAAAATGAGAGTAGTGATAAGAGATCGGCACTCAAAATGGAATGAAGTAATAAGCGGTGTCCCGCAGGGAACAGTTCTGGCCCCAATAATGTTTGCTATATATATTAATGATATGGATGAAGGAATTGAAAGCTATATGAGCTTCTTTGCAGATGATGCAAAATTACTGAAAAGAGTGAAAACTGAAGAGGATTGTGAATCACTACAGAGAGATCTAAATAAAGTACAAGAATGGAGTAGGAAGTGGGAGATGGAGTTCAATACAAAAAAGTGTAGTATAATGGAATTTGGAAAAAGCAAAAACAGAATAACAGGATCATATAATTTGGGAGAAGAAGGAATAAAAAGAGTAGAAAATGAGAGGGACCTGGGAGTCATTGTTATGAATAATATGTCACCTGAGAAACATATAAATAAGATTTTTGGAGAAACTTATAATTTAATAAGAACAATCAAAGTGGCATTTACATACCTGGATGAAGAAATGGTGAGGAAAATCCTAATCACCCTGATAAGACCAAGATTGGAATATGCAGCAACGATATGGTCACCAAGTACAAAAAAATGTATAAAAAAACTTGAAAGAATACAAAGAGCAATTACTAAACTGGCACCAACACTCTCAAAACTATCATATGAAGAGAGACTACAAAAACTTAAACTACAGACACTAGAGCAAAGAAGAGAGAGAGGAGATTTGATAGCTATTTACAGAATCATGAAAGGCATAGAAATTACTGATAGAGAGAATCTGATAAAATGGGATGACAGAAATACAAGAGGACACGGAAAGAAAATAAAAAAAGACAGCTATAGAAGAGATTTGAAAAAGAACAGCTTTCCTCACAGAGCAATAGACAGTTGGAACAAGTTAGATGAGAAAGTGGTGTGTGCAAAAACAATACATGAATTTAAAAATAGTTTAGATAAAATGAGATATGAAGACGGGACCTCACGAGCATAGCTCCCCTTCCCGTAAAATACAACTAGGTAAATACAACTAGGTAAATACACACACACACACACACACACACGCTATTGTTTCATCCAGCTTGTTCCAGACATCCACCTCTCTCATGGAGCTGTGGTTAGAGCTCTGGCCTGCCACTACGAAGGTCCGGGTTCGACTCTCGCCCGGGGCTGAAATAATATCAGTATTGCAGCGCTGAGGGGTGTTACTCCAACTCTCGTGGGCGGGGAGTTGGGGGTGTGTGTGTGCAAGGTCATAGCATTACCCATAGATCGGACCTACGAGCTCTGAGCTCTCTTCCAGGAGGGAAATAGCTGTCGATCATGAGTCCAACACGTGATCCAAAGACCAAGTGAATACACAGAGAGAGAGAGGTGGATGTCTGGAACAAGCTGGATGAAACAATAGCATGTGCAAAAACTATACACGAATTTAAAGGCAAACTAGACACTGTGAGATACAAAGACGGGACACTACAAGCATAGCTCCCCTTCCTGTAAGATACAACTAGATAAATACATATTGTTTTGTGTTAATTATTTTGCTAAATATGTGTGCTTAAGAATGATTTGGCTCATTTATGATGATTGCTGTATTGCATTTTGTATTCAAAGTGCAGCTGCCACCACCCCAATCTATGGGCCAATGGGTTTCATAGAACCAAAACTCATAAGTCAAGGAGTATTTCTGTCATGATCTTACTGTGGAGGGACTCAGAAGTGTATTTGGAGTGTATGGATTTTGTCGGTTGTCACCAAAATCCATTAACCTGTCAAATTCTTGCAGGCAGCATCAGCTGCTTGATGTACAATGATTCATTGATGCATCACAGAACTCATGTTGTAAAATATAATTAATTAACTGATGTACCTTTCTTCCATTTTACACAAGTTTTGATTAGAATGTAGAAGATGCCCCCACCCCCTAGTTCTTGGCTATTTAGTCCTCCTTTCCTGCTAGAGTAATTAAACAAGCAAAAGGCTTCAATTTCTATTTATCTAATTGTATATACCTTGCTATATACAGGAAAGGAGCAATGCTCATTGGGTCCCATCTCCTACTGTCCAATTTATTATACCTAGCCACAAATTCATGAACAGATCCAGCTTAATCTATATTCTTGATTTCCAGTTTTCATATTTTGATCTGAATTCATGTATTGTCCAAGCTTGGGCTATATCACCTTCTAAGCTACTACAAGTATTTATTTGTGTGTCTGCTTTAATCATGAGGGTTCTGGTTGGAGTCCTCCTCCTAGCCACTCTTGCGCATTGAATTGTGTAGGAGAAAAATGTAGAGAGGGGATCCCCAGTCCATTCACTTCATCCCATTTAGCTATCTTTTACAACAAAGAGACATCATTCTACACCCCCCTTCCCTGACCATTACCGCCACTACACACCACAAGGAGATTAAAGAAGGAAGAGGTAGCTTTACAAGGTCTGTTAAAAAAATATGTGGACTGATGTCATAAAGCAAAATGTACTTTATTTAGAAGTTACAGATCTGGGTCCCCTTCAAAGTACTCTCCTCCCCAATGCACGCACTTGTCCCAACGGTGTTTCCACTTGTTGAAACAGTCCTGGTACGCTTCTTTTTTGTAATATCCTTCAGCTCCTTCGTCACATTTGCCTTAATCTCGGAAATTGTCCCAAATCTTCTTCTTTCAAGGGTCTTTTGAGTTTGGGGAACAAGAAAAAATTGCAAGGATCAAGGTCAGGTGAGTAGGGGGGTTTGGGGAAGAACAGTGATTGAGTGTTTGGCCAAAAATTCACAAGTTCTGAGGGCTGAATGGGCTGGAGTGTTGTCGTGATGGAAAAACCAGTCACTACTCCTCCACATTTCTGGCCTTTTGCAATGGAGTGTCGTGATGGAAAAACCAGTTGCCACTCCTCCACATTTCTGGCCTTTTGCGATGGATGGCGTCCCTCAGACGTTTCAGAACTTCAGTGTAGTAAGTCTGGTTCACTGTGGAGCCTTCGGGGAGGTACTTGTGGTGAACAACACCCTTAGCATCCAAGAAAACTGTCAGCATCACCTTGACCTTGGATTGAACTTGGCGAGCCGTTTTGGGCCTGGGAGATGTTTCACTCATCCACTGGGACGATTGGACCTTTGTTTCAATGTCAAAAACATAAACCCATGATTCATCACCTGTTATGATCCTAGACAAGAAGTTTTCATCTTCTGAATGATCAAGCAGTTCCTGACAAATCTGGACGCTATGGGCTTTTTGTTTGTCTGTCATCAGGCATGGCTCAAATTTTGCAGCAAAATGGTGCATCTTCAATCTTTTTTGTCAAAATCACGTAACAAGATCCAACTGATATCCCACACTCTTCAGCAAGCTCCCTGACAGTCTGGGTGTTGGTCAACGTGTGGGTCGTCGATTGATGTGGAAGGACGTCCAGGACGCTCATCATCTTCAATGGACTGTCAACCATCCTTAAAACGCTCATGTCACTTGAAACATGCTGTACACTTCATAGCAGCATCACCGTAAGCCGTGTTAAGCATAGCAAAAGTTTCAGTCACAGATTTTCTAAGTTTAACACAAAATTTCACAGCAGGTCATTGCTCCTTCACATCATTCATTCTGAAATCTGCCAAACGAAAAAATTGCACTTCACTAAAAACCACGAAGCTAATACACAAGTAAAGATATCTGCAATCAGGAAATGGCGTCATAATCAGCTGATCTGTGCAAACCTAGCGACACCAGGCGGATTCCCCTGGAACTAACTGGAGCCGTGCAATTCAAACAGTATACATATTTTTTTTAACAGACCTCGTATAATAGGAAAGAATAGGTTTGGGGATACAGCATAAAGGAGGGACAGCAGTAGTACAAAAGTGTCTTGCCATTCCTTTATGAATAGAAATTTTATTCTAACATAAATGAATGATGTGTGGCAAAAGATAACGTGAATGGCGAGTGTAAATGGATGACAAAATGATGCAGCCCAAAGTGATTTCTTCTTGTCTTCAGCTGTCTTTATTTCGTGAATGGATGATGGAGTAAGGGCTTGATGTGTAATGAAGTGGTGAGGGTAAACCAGCTTGGACTGCCAGGCCCCACTGTAGAGGTGCTGCATCTTTGCTGTATTGCCTCTGATCAGAGCAATGTGGCAGGGGATAGGGATGACCCTTGTTCTATTGAAAGCTAAGATAGGAGCAAGAAATGTGTTTTTGGATAGGTGTAGGGTGGATGTATGCTTTGACCCAGCCACCCCCCTTGTGATGAGAAAGGGCCTTTTAGTATATGTATCTTGTTCTTCTGTAAATGGATGCTCACGGGCTGAGCAAGTTAGAGCATCCCTACTTGTGATGGAGGTCAGGGTGATAGCAGTTTGAACTCTGCCACCAGCGAGTTGGACCAAGGGCATGGTTCATTAAATTCCACACTACAAAGTCCTTTGTATGGGGGCATAGTCCTAGCCTCCTGATAGGGGGGGTTTGTGATATTATCCACTTCAGTACGAGTCAAATTCTTATGCACAGCATTTGCTGCCAAATGTATGATGCAACACACCACTCACATTATAAAATATAAAGTTACTGCAGTATTACTCATTCTCTTTTACTCTGAGTAATAATAAACACAGGAAACGTGATCAAACCAGTAAACAGAATCTGGAGGTAACTCATGTATAACTAAAAAAATATATATATGTAATGAGGACACCCACACTGGCCTATGTAGGCATGTAGACATCATCATACCGAAGTGGTTAAATCAAATTGTCATCTTCTTTTAATTGAGATTATTTAGAAGTAACTTGATTATGCACATTTCAAATGTTCAATTAATTAAGAGAAGTGACAAATTTATATATATATATATATATACAGTATTATATAATTTTTTTTATTCATTTATTTTATTTTATTTATCTATTTATTTTATTTTATTTATTTATTTATTAATTTTTATTTTTTCAGGTATTACAGAGGAACACATGGTGTCATTGTTGTTTATGATGTCACTAATGGAGAAAGCTTTGCCAATGTCAAGAGATGGCTGCATGAAATTGATCAGAATTGTGAGGTCGTTAATAGAATATTAGGTATGTATATAAAAATTGTCTACATTAATGTTGGCCATACATGTATAGAGGATGGGAAAGGAGCTGTTGGATAGGGTAGAACAGTGTTCAGGTGGTTTGAGTAAATAGAAAGAATGAATGAGGGGAAAATGTTTGATGAAATGAGCTTTAGAAGAAGACCAGGAACAAGATGGCGTGATGGGGGCTTTAGATGTTCATAGTATGTCTATTAAACAGGGAAGAGAGAGTGTAAAAGATAGGAGTGAATAGAGGAAGATTGTTAATGGATGAAGGGATGGTGCAGCCTAGAGGTATGATCTTATTATTTTACAATTTACTTTTGATTAGATGAAGGCAAATGTTGCCAAACAGTGATGTAGTTGGAGTGAATAAGCCCTGCTGTTAGGCCATGCTTCGGATGTACTGTGCTTTGTTGCGTTGCTTTTGATCCAAGAAATTTATGCAAGGGACATAATGACTTTCTCCCCAAGCTGCTGCAGTGGGAAGGATGATTAATGTTTTTTTTTTTTTTTGTGTGTGTGTGTGTGTGTAAAATGTGGGAATGTGTTTTGGCTAGGCCAACTCCAAAATAAAGGCGAAGGGCCTTTGGTATGTTTATTTATATATATATATAGATCTAGTACACAAGTGAAGTTATGTTTTGAATAGTTGTTTTGTTCTGAGGTTTTTCATATTTGGGTAGAAATAGTTATTATGAAAGTTATTCAGAATTTCAAACTACTGCTTGCATGGTATATTCATGAAGTGGAGTGTATTCTAGTCACTTATGTTGTTGGTATTATAGACAATGTTAGATAGGATACAAAGGAGGTGCAAACAGCAATAGACCTATCAATCCATACAGGGCTGCTTGTTGATGACTTGGTAAAGAAGCTTGTTAGAAGTTAGAATTATTGAGTGAGAAACCACAGTTGTTAAACTTGAATGACATGTTGTAGTAATTAGATCATCGTATCATTTAAAGTTAATTTTATATTTTTTTATACATGATTAATTTTTTGTATTTTAACAGTTGGCAATAAAAATGACTGTCCAGACCGGAAAGTAGTTTTGTATGAAGATGCCAAACGGTTTGCTGACCAAATGAGTATTCAGCTGTTTGAGACAAGTGCTAAGGACAACATCAACGTAGAAGAAGTAAGCAGCAATGTTATAACTTTCCTTTTATGAACTTGTCTTCATAAAACTAACTAAAGGTTATTTGGGCATTTGTCCATGAAGCCTTACCATGTTTCCTATGGTCTTTGTAAGCAGCAGGTCTTTACTCCCATCCAGGATATTTCCTACATAACTTCGCAAATCTTAAAGAAAAAAATGAAAGAAAACAAAAAGTGAATGTGAAACAGATTCATTTTAGTTGTAATAACATGATAATAGTGCATATGATGTCTTAGATGGTACATGTGCCATTTGGTAAAAGTTCATATAGGTGTGAGTAGTTGTATGAAAGTGTTAATAAAAATCATATTGCTTGCAGATGTTCACTGTTATGACGAGGATGGTGCTGAGGACAAAGAAAGAGCAGAAAGAGCGTCAGAATGCCACAACTGACGCCATCCACCTCAACCAAACCAAGCAACGCAAAGGGAAACAGAAGTGTTGCTAGCCCTGCCCTGGTAGGTGTAAAGGTTAAGCCACATCTGTTTGTGCCATGATAATTATTGGAAAACCTTTGAAGCTGCATCATACACCATTAAAACAGTAGGAGACTACTCAACAGTTGACACAACATTGAACAGTCTTTTAAACCACATAATATCTATGGTATTCCTATGAGTTCTAAAAACCTCGCAGTATACATAATGATTTTTGGTTCCTTGGTGAGGCAAAAGAAATGAATATATACAGGACTTGTCTTTTAAGATGTGCATCTTCATGCCTGCACCATAATGCCCCATAACCCCTTTGTTACCAACCCGTCAAGCTTACGTAAACAAACGTTTCAAACCGTCCCACAAATGGCTGGAGCCTTATGTTTGTAAACACGGACACTTGCCACCACGTGGGTAGAAATAATCCAGAAACCGAGGCCTTGAGAGCCCTCAGTACACACAGCTTATAACTGTGACACGTGCGTGTCATGGGGAGCACGCTTGGTTCCTGGCGGGTGCACTCAGCCGTGACACGCAGGTGTCACAAAACACACATTCGGCACTCAAGGGGTTAAATTCGAAATGAGTGCTAAAAACATGCATACATACATACATATACCAAGGCTTTTTCCCCCTTACAAAGGAGGTAGCCAAAAAGGAAAAGGCATAAAATCATTCCCACTCATTCCATCCCTGAATACACTCCACACCCCTCTACCCTCCCTCTCATCTCATCCCTGCACCTTGTCCACTGCCCTGGGTCAGAAGCAGTGTCGCAAGACACAGCACATCCACAGCAAGGCCGCTTCATTAAATCAGCGACCCCCCCCTCTCCTATGAAAAATTGAAGTTCAAATTTTGTATGTCTCAGTGACGATGTTTACCACCGAATGAAGCCAAACATTGCAGTATATTCATCAAGTAAGCCTACCTTGTTCCAGGTAGGTCTCCTGTAATATTCACATGTTAAAGAAAAAAGATATCTCTGTTTAGTGTGTTGTGATTCAATTCCAACAGTATGAAAAAAGTGCTAGCCTAGCAGTCAAGGAGAAAATTTAAGGCAAATATTTTTTGTTCGCATGCATTTTTTAGAGGACAAGGACTGTATATACATACATTCATATACCAAGAGCCTTTTCCCCCTTACAAGAGAGGTAGCCAATAAAGTCAAAGGCATAAATCCACTCCCACCCATTTCATCCCAAGATACTCCACTCTCATTCACCACCCCTCCCTCCCCTCCTATTATATTGGCTCCTCTTGGATGATGGGTCATCCCTGCATCTCACCTACTGCCCTGGGTCAGAAGCAATATAGCAAGACACAACAGATCCATAGCAAGGCTGCTTCATTTAATCGGCGACACCCCCTCTGTCCCCTCATGTGGAAAAAGAGAAGATGGGTAGAAATCCCTTCAGATACATCAAAATATCATTCACACATACTCCCTCACCCCCCATCCCCCACCCACTCTCTTCCATGCGTCATAGCCTCATTCATACACAACCATTCTCCACTCACCCCTATCATCTGTCTTCTCCCGTCCTTCCTTAACAGACATCCCCCTCATTCCCAATACCCCATTTACCCCATTCATCCATGCATCTCATCTTTGGTTGCCCCCTCACGTTCACTCCATCCACCTCTGCCTTCTACATTTCTTTTACTAATCTTTCTTCATTCATTCATTCCATGTCATTAATATATATTGAATAAATAGGGACGGGGATTGGGACTAGGCATCCCTCTCCTTGTAGCCCTACAGGGCACATTCCTAGAAAAGAAGGCAGAGGCATAAGAGGGGCTGGAGGGCCTCGGTCCAGCACCCTAAGGTTTGGGTCTTTTAATGTGCGTGGATGTGGTACAGATGAGAGTAAAAGGGAAGAGATAGGTAGTATGTTTGTGAGAAGAAAGATGGATGTGTTGGCTTTGAGTGAAACCAAGCTGAAAAGGAAGGGCGATTGTAAGTTTGGGAGTGTAAGTGGGAGGTTATCAGGAGTGAAGAGAGGGTGAGGGAGGGAAGGGGTGGCTATACTAGTAAGTGAAGAGATAGGTAAACGTGTAGTGGAGTGGAAGGAGGTTTCCTCAAGGATAATGTGGATGAAGGTGAAACTGGGAAAGGAGATGTGGGTTTTTGTAAGTGCATATGGGCCTGGCAGTGAGAAGAATGTAGAAGAAAGGGAGGCCTTTTGGATAGATTTAAATGAGTGCATAGAGGGTTTAGGGAGAAGTGTAAATGTAATAGTACTGGGAGACCTTAATGCTAGGGTAGGAAAGGAGCCAATTGATGGAGTGGTTGGGAAATGTGGTGTTCCAGGAAAGAATCGTAGTGGAGAGTTGATGGTGGAAATGTGTCTAGAAAGAGAGTTGATGGTAGCAAATACAGTGTTTCGGAAGAAAGTCAAGCATAAGTACACATGGGAGAGGGTGGTGGAGGGAAAGGTGGTAGATAGAGCTTTAATGGACTATGTAGTGGTAAATAGGATTTTGATAGGAAGAGTTAGGGATGTACATGTGCTAAGGGGAGAGGGTGGGGGAATATCAGATCATTTTCTGGTGGAAGGTAAGTTGAGAGTGGAGGACAGATGGAGGAAGAGGAAAGGGACAAAAGGTAGGGAGGTGCTTAGAGTGAACTCTCTGAACGAAGAGGAAAAGGAGAAGGAGTACAAGAGGAAGCTGAAGGAGGAGTGGGAGGGAGTGAAGGATAGAGTGGAGGTAGGTGTGGAGGAGGAATGGGGATGGTTCAAGGAGGGAGTCACAAAGTGTGCAAGGATGGTGTGTGGAACAAGAAGGTCAGGAGGAAATAGAAGGAAGGGTAGTGAATGGTGGGATGAGGAAATGAAGAAGGTTGTAGAAGAGAAGAAGCGAGCTTTCACAGATTGGTTACAAAGTAGGACGAGGGAGTCATATGAGACGTACAGGGAAAAGAAGAGAAGTAAAGAAAAGGGTAAAGGAGGCAAAGAGGAGAGCAGATGTAAAATGGGGTAAGAGTATGACAGAAAATTTTGAAAGTAATAAAAAGATGTTTTGGAAAGAAATTAAGAGAGGAAGAGGAGGCGAATCAAGTAGAGAAGAAAAGGTAAAAGGTGCAGATGGAGAGATGATAATGGAGGAGAAGGCAGTAAGGGGAAGATGGGCAGAATATTTTAGGGAGTTGCTTAATGTGAAGGAGGATAGGGAGGGAAAGATAGCTGCAGTGGGAAATGCTAAGAAAATGAGAGTGATGAGTGAGGAAAATGGAGGAGAAATAAGGAAGGATGAAGTGAAGGCAGCAGTTAAGATGATGAAAGCAGGTAAGGCACCTGGTCTGGATGGATGCCATGCAGAATGTCTTAAAAAAGGAGGTATAGTGATGGTGGACTGGTTGGTGAGGTTATTTAATGTTTGCTGGAGAGAAGGTAGAGTGCCAGAGGACTGGAGGAGTGCGTGTATAGTTCCACTTTACAAGGGAAAGGGGGACAAGTGTGAATGTAGTAGTTTCATAGGGATTAGCTTGTTAAGTGTAGTTGGGAAGGCTTATGGGAGGATCTTGATTGAGAGGATTAGGAGAGGAACAGAGGGAGTAATTGGTGAGGGACAGTGTGGGTTTAGGACAGGTAGAGGTTGTGTAGATCAGATTTTTGTGGTAAGACAGATATGTGAGAAAGCTATAGGTAAGGGGAAGGATATTTTCTGGGCCTTTATGGATCTGGAAAAGGCTTACGATAGGGTAGACAGAAAGGCACTGTGGGAGGTTATGCGGATATACGGGATAGGAGGAAAGCTTCTGGGAGCTGTCAAGAGTTTTTATGAGAGTAGTAGAGCTTGTGTCAGGATTAGAAATGGAGAGAGTGAGTGGTTTGAGGTAAAGGTGGGACTTCGTCAGGGATGCGTTATGTCACCCTGGCTGTTCAACTTATACATGGATGGGGTGGTGCGAGAGGTGAATGCAAGGGTAGTGGGTCAGGGATTGGAGATGGTTAAGGAAAATGGAGAAAAGTGGGAGGTGAGCCAGCTGTTGTTTGCGGACAACACTGCGCTTGTGGCAGGATCGGAAGAGGGATTGAGGAAGCTGGTGACAGAGTTTGGGAGAGTGTGTGATAGAAGAAAGCTGAAGATAAATGTGGGTAAAAGTAAGGTGGGAGGACCCGTCATCCAGGAGGTGCTCAGATGAGAGGAGGGGTGGGAGGGGTGTGGAGTGTATTTAGGGATGGAGTGGGTGGGAGTGTTTTTATGCCTTTCCCTTTTTGGCTACCTCCCTTGGGAGGGGGAAAAAGCCTTGGTATATGTATAAAAGTAAGGTGATGAGATGTACAAGGGGTGAAAGTGGCAGTGATCTGGAAGTGAGCATTAAGGGAGAGCAACTGGAGGAAGTGGATAGTTTTAGATATTTGGGTGCAAATGTGGCAGGAAAGGGTGGAGTGAAGGTGGAGGTAGAATGTAGATTGAGAGAAGCGAGTAAATGACTTGGTGGTTTAAAAAGTGTAATGAGGAATAGGAATCTGGGAATGCATGCTAAGAGGAGACTATATGAAGGAGTGATTGTGCCAACAGCACTGTATGGAGCAGAAACATGGAACCTGAGAGAGGAAGAGAGAAGGAACTTGAATGTGTTTGAGATGAAGTGTCTGAGAAGTATGATGGGGGTTACTAGGCTAGATAGAGTGAGAAATGAGGAAGTGAGGAGGAGAACAGGGGTGGAAAGGGAGCTGGGAGATAGGGTGGATGAAAGAGTATTAGGATGGTTTGGACACATGGAAAGAATGAGTGAAGAAAGACTAGTAAAGGAGGTATGGAAGGCAGATGTGGAGGGAGTGAACATGAGGGGATGTCCTAGGATGAGATGGATGGATGGAGTGAAGGGGGGCTTTGGGGAAGAGGGGAATGTCGGTTGAGGAAGGACGGGAGAGGACAGAAGACAGAGGTGAATGGAGAATGGTTGTATATGGAAAATGTTGTGATGCATGAGGTGGATTGGACGGGGGAATGGGGGTGAGGTAGTGTGTGTGAGCAAAAATTTTTGACGCAGTCTGAAGGGATTTCCCCGTCCTCTCCTTTATAGGGGGGGACGGAGAGGGGGGGTCGCCGATTTAATGAAGCGGCCTTGCTATGGATGTGCTGTGTCCTGCGACGCTGCTTCTGACCCAGGGCAGTGGACAGGGTGCAGGGATGACCCGTCATCTAGGAGGTGCTAAGAAAAGAGGGAGGGTGGAGGGGTGTGAAGTGTTTTCGGGGATGGAATGGGTGGGAATGTTTTTGTGCCTTGTCCTTTTTGGCTACCCCCCTGGTAAGGGGGAAGAAAGCCTTGGTATATGTATGTATGTATGAATAAATATGTACCACTTCAAGAACCACCAAAGCCAATATTCCATGAAACCCCTCTAGACATCTCCACAGAAATATACCTTTCAAGAGAACCAAGAATCACACTAGCTGGTCACCACCCAGCTCAAAAATGGTGTCACCACAGAATAGGCCTAATCTAAGGATCAAACTACACTAAATACAACCAGTACACTGAGAGGCCTGAACAACATATCCTTCATTGCCCCAACCTAGCAGTACCCAGACTATCTATCTATATATCAAGGGCTTTTTTCCTCCACACAAGGGAAGTAGCCAAGTCAAAAGGCAAGTAGTCACTCCCACCCATACCCAGACAACAACACAATATTTCTTACTCGAGTTAGTTATGGTCAAATCTGGTGGTTGTTGCCAGTTACCAACAGTGTTGGGTGAGTGTCCCAGTATAATGCTCTGATGAAAAACAATGCCCTTCCGTACCCCCCTTAGCATGACGTCACTGCCTCCCAACAAACACCACATACCGACTCAGTGCCCACATGGCTGCTATGGTGAGAAGAAGTCTTGCGCCTTTATTCTCTCATTTGCCCCATCTTTTGTCTGGGTTTCCCTTGGTTTCTGGGCTATACCTTGGTGACTATGGGTAAAAAGTTGTTAATGCCTGTAACTATAGCTCAGATCATAGGGCTTCACAAAGCTGGGCTCCAGACAAGAGAAATAGTGGTGATTGTTGGTGTGAATGAGTGGTCTGTGAGAAACTGGGTGAAGTGTTTCAAGACCAACGGTAGTGTTGAGTTAACGTCTGCTAAACCTCTGCCTGGCCCCTCAAGAAGATATCTGTACGTACTTTGACTATGCTCAAAAAGCAGGTAGATAATACACCTACCATAACTGCTAGAGAGAGAATTGAAAGAAAAAACCCACATCTGCTTTCTGAGGTGTTCATAAGAACAGTCAACAGGCAGGTGGCTGAGCTGGGCTACAATAGCCACTGGCAGGTTAAGAAACCTATCCCTACCAAGTAGCAGAAGAAATGTAGGCTGGATTTTGCACTTTAATATCATAATTGGACTCCTCAATAGTGGTCTGAGGTACTTCGGAGTGACAAAGCCACCTTCACCATCACCTGTAACCATGGTGGACATGTGTACCGGGCCAGAGGTAGTGACCCACTTGACCCTTAGTGCACCTGTGGGACCACCAAACACCCAGACTCGCTCATGGTTTGGGGGTGTTTCAGTGTTATTGAACTCGTAGTGCTCCCAAAAAAACAGTATATGAACCAATATAATTATCTGGAGGTGTTGTGACAATTTACCTGATGCATTTGACAA
This sequence comes from Oratosquilla oratoria, assembly GCF_046742065.1. Taxonomy (NCBI): domain Eukaryota; kingdom Metazoa; phylum Arthropoda; class Malacostraca; order Stomatopoda; family Squillidae; genus Oratosquilla; species Oratosquilla oratoria. Next base: position 64,465,351 of record NC_134786.1, read on the forward strand.
GTGTGGGACTATGGTATTTATGCAGGATGGCGCACCATGTCACGCCACCAGACCTGTAGTTGGGTGAGTAAAGGACCTTGATGTGAACTTCTTTAATGACTGGCCAGGCAATTCCCCTGACCTGAATTCCATTTAAAACCTGTGGTCAATAGTGAAGCAAAGTTTGATGGGCGAGGATATTAGTTCTATTCAACGGCTTGAGTATGCTCTACATGAGGCATGGATTAATATCAATCATTGCATTATCAGTCGATATCATAAACGCAACGCATCAATCAACTTTAATTTGTTGATGTACGTACGTATGTGTACGTGGTATAGCTGCTAGAGTTCAATGGCTTACCTAGCCTAGCTTCTTATCAGGTGCATGCACGCGTATACTATAGTACATGTTGACTAGACTCTACACGACTATCGTGCTACATAATGTCGCTAGTTGCGAATTGCATGGTACCTGTATGCAGGGAAGTTCATTGGTTGCATGCAGCTAGCTGCCCAATCAACGCGATGACTACATTTACAATGCACCATACCCAGTACCACATCACCGAATGCATACATACACTGTACATATGCAAACTCGCTCGAGGCCTAGGAGCGAAACTGGGAAATCCCATTTATAACCTTATTCGTGTATTTATGATAAAACAAAATAGAATCAAATGTTTGGTTAGTAATTGAAAGTAAATAAATTTAAGTATAAATATGAACATTTGATAATTATATATTTAGTTCATAAATATGGATCTTTGGAGGGAGAATAAAAATACAAAAATAAAAAATGATTCGTTAGTTAGCTTAGGTTTACGGTAGCTAGGTCTCCGTTCGTACGTCATTTCCATGCCAAACTTTCGATGATCGTACATCATGGAGCGATTTCTAGTGAAGCGAGTGAAGATGGTTTGCCCTCAGATTCAGTCTTTTCAGAATCGATGGAGAGTGTTTTGATGGCAGGAACCGCTTCTGGACCAGCAAAGCCTAATTCAAACTCTACGGGCAAGGGCCAAGGAAAACGAAAACCAGTAAAGCATGCATCTACTATACGCTCGTGGAACTTAGATTGGCTTGAAGTGGATCGGGGCAGTGATGGTACTCTAATGGTGTATTGCAAGGCTTGTCATGCATTTCCACCCCCAACCTCTGTCAGTGAAAACAGAGGTGCTGTGTTTGCCGATCAGTTTCACCCATCCCCCTCCCCCCAAAATTAAAGGCTGATTTGTTAAAAAAAAAAAAAAAAAAAAAATCATGCACATGAGTTAGCCTTCCAATAGTTTAAAGGAAATTGAACCTGCAAAAACATGGCTTTAGAAGTATCAAAAATGGCTCTGGTAATTTAAAAAAGTGGCTCAAAATAAAGTATTTTTTTCCCTGGTTGGTGAGCATCCCCACAATGGTACTGCAATGATATAAAGTGGCTCAAATTATTATGACATTATTTAACAGAAGTATTAATATTACAAAAATTATAATGATACCCATGCAAGAATGAAACTAGTTATTTTACTGCCCACTAGTATTGAACTTGAGCCATCGAAGTACCCCTGGAAAATTTGCTGTGAACTCAAGGTTGAGAACTCCTGCTGTACATTATACAACTCCCCAAAATACTGTACCCAATTTCTCCTTGTTGCCTTCACTTCCATCATTATCTTTCCATCTGCACATTTTACTCATCCTCTATCAAACATTCTTCTCCTCACTCTTCACCTCTTTTTATTATTTATCTGCTGCTTCAATTCTTTATTATTACATACATACAAATACATATACCAAAGGCTTTTTCCCCATACACAGGGGTAGCCAAAAAGAAAAAGGCATAGAAACCACTCCCACCCATCCCATTTCATATATATTCCACTCCCCTCCACCCTCCTCCCTCCCTCTTATCTTGGCACCTTTATTATTACTAAAAAAAATACCCTTTCTTCTCAGACTATTCACCTCTTTATGTTATTCATTTTATGCTTCACTTCTTTATGTTTACTAAGAATTTTTTCTTTTGTTTTCAGACTTAGTGTGAAGAAGTGTAACTCGTTTTATATGTGGCAAGCCATTGACAGCAAGAGGACAGCAGTAGACAGTAGAGGGCTACCCATATGGGCAGACAAAGTGGATAGGCATGGGCCAGTCAGAGGTGTAATTGTGCAGTTTTGCAATGATTTTGTTTATTTGTGGCCATGCATATGTGGTCCAAGTTCTGATTATGTATGTCTGTACTTGAACATGCACTGCCTTTAGTGCTTCATTTCCATTTTAAGAACTTTGAGTTAAATTTGTCTCTCATGTATAAACCTAAAGTGTTATTGGTGCCAAGATGCATAACTGTTCAGTGGTTTTCTGTCAGCAATGTTTGAGTTGTGCTACACCACTTGGCACACAGCATCCTGAAAATGAGACAGCTGCAGCTGAAAGGGTCACGAGTCCGTGGCCTAGACATATTGGTGTCTCAACCAGAAATGGGTCTCTCGGCAATCAAGAGGAATCAGGCAGGAACTGATCAATATAGTGATCAAGCTAAAACAGACATGGCAGAGAAGTGAAGCATATGAACCAGTGTTGTCTGCCAGTTATTAGTGATAAAAAAAAAAAATAATAATAATAAAAAAAAATCCCCCACCATGAATTAAATGGATTAATGCTCACTTGATTGCCAAGTCTTCCTACATTGTAAATTTATGATAATGAACACTTGACAGATAATGAAGAACTGTTAACACTTGGAATCACTTGCAATCCAGCAACTAAAGCTGCAATATGAAGAATCATTGGGTGTAAGTGTGCCAATTTGAAGTTACTCAGTTGTGAAAAGTCTGATCAGGCAGAAACCATTAGAAACACATTGTGATAGTTTGTGCAAGAACCATCAGTAATGTAATGCCAGCTTTGTACACAAATTATAGGGATTTTTAAAGGAGGACAATTGATAATGTGTGATGAGTTGTGCATGAATAATTGTATAGGAAATTGTGATGGATTTATGCACATAGCATTGGTAATATATTGTGATGTTTTTGTGTGCAAGCCATTTGAAATGCAAAGGATAGGTTTGTCCACAACCATTGAATGCACAAGCTAATGGGTTTTACATGAAGCAGGCAGAACATAACTCTTCAGTTGGCTGTTCACAGGAATCAGTAGAAACACAAGTCACATGAATGGTTTCTTAACAGAAGCAAGAGAAACGAATGGTGTTGATGGACTCGAGTGGAGCTGTCATTGCCAGAAGGGCCATCACTAGACCTACAGGTCTGAGATTCCCACCTTTACTTGCTTGGACAATTAATTGTTCCTTGTAATTTTTCACAACCACATTTTGTATATTATAGATTATTTTCTTTGTTTATGCAGTTGCCACGAGATGAGCATGTGAAGCAATGGATTTTTCAGAAATGGGTGTTGAATTAAGAATGCACTGTTACCAGCAAATTGATTCCATGCAGACAGCTTGTTGCACAAGCAAAATTTCCAGGAAAGCATTTGAGAGGCAGTAGGCAGAGGCATTTGGCAGGTCCAACAGTTGTGTGTGTGTGTGTATGTATGTAACCTTTGGTTTTGTATACACTGCACAAGTTCTATATTGTGTTGTGTATGAAACAAGACTTTCAGTGCTGTGTACAGGCCCCATAATGCTGCATGTTTTTATACATGTGAATGTTTGTGTGTATGTTCAGTGCAATGGATATGGTAACTTGTAATCATCTGTGTCAGTGTTGGGTAGGTGCCTGAAACTGACAGTCATTTTGTAATCACTGTTGGGTTTGTGCTGTAGTATACCATCCATGACATCACATCTCTACTTCCACCTATATCAGCACCAGGTTTGACACAACTGTAGCTGTCCTGTTGTGTAACAACCAATGCACTGACATAGTTGTTTTACATCACAACAATTGATGTGTTGAGTAACAATGCCACCTTAAGCTTGTTAAGGGATGTATGTGAACATGGTAGTTATTCCTCATTTGATATTCAACTGGCCAACTAAATACATTTTGTTGTAGAGTTGGAGCAATGTTTGAGGATCAGTTCATATCTGGCATGTAATGGCTGTATGCACAGTGGGTGGCAATTTGCAGTCCAGTGATTCTAGCTGGAGCTCGTTGTCCAATTATTATTTGTTTTCTACATCCCCCATTGCTATTGCTGTGCAAGAAGTCACCTCGTTATCATTTCACTGTCTGTCTCACTTCAGTGACTCAGTCCTTTTTCTTGTCCATACTAAATGTGTCTTAACATGTGAGATGTTGGTGGCTTAGTCATAGTTTACTCAGTATCTACACATTGTATTTAAATAAAGCAGGCAGAGGAAGAGTGAGTATAATAGTTTAATGGATGTATTGCTTGTCATTGAGTGTTGGCCTCATGCCACAATAAGTATGTATGCATCGATTATAAGTCATGCCTGCGGTGTTTGGTTAGTGGTTACATACCTTACCTGGAACATGTGCTGATGGCTCCATACCATGTTTGGCTACATGTTATGCATGGTATGTATGCTGGTGGCTTCTTTAGCACTGTGCTAGGTCACGTCATGTGGAGGATTGCTGGCAGGTCTGATGCCATAGTGTGATAGCTTGGTGTCTAGGTTGGTGGTTGGTGAGCCGTAGGTAGAAAACTTCAGTTTCTCCATTTTCCTTTCTCCCTTGCATTTTTATATTAGTATTGTTGACTAGATTTTCCGCTTTCTATAACCCAGATGAATGTTTGAAATGTGAGGACAAGAATTTCAAGAAATAGCTCTAATCATTCAGTCCGTAGTGAACTCCACAAAGGTAAGACATATCTATAGATTGTGAAATGTAAGGGTCAAGTCACCACCATATGTAAAAACCCAGTAGCTGTTATTTTATTACCATCTTTAGTATTTTCCTCGTGGTACAGTAACTTAAAGAATGCCTCCGTAGATGACCACACTACCAAACTCTCACCATGGGTGACCACACTCTCAGCCTCTTCTCAGCCACAACCCAGCTTCATCAGCTGTGGAGTTCTGACAATCTTCCATTCCTGTAAGCACAAACTAATTGCACAATCTTTGTTTCTGTATGACCAACCATATTTATCACATTTAAGGATCATGTGAGTAGGTTGCAACATGGCAGTGGATATTTCTCTTGTTGTTTTGGAATTGTTAGACATAGTAAACAGAAATATGGAACACATCTAAACTCTTGTACGTATGGAAATAGTGATGAGTTTTTATTTATTTATTTATTTTTAGCAAAGGTTTGGAAAGCAATTATTAAAATGATGAAAGAAGGTAAGGCACCTGGGTTAGATGGGTGTCATGCAGTATCTGAAAAAGGGAGGTACAGTGATGGTGGATTGTCTGGTGAGGTTGTTTGATGTTTGTCTGGGGAGGGTGGAGTGCCTGTGTGGTTCCATTTTGCAGGGAGGAGACAGGTGTGAGTGTGGTAGTTTCAGAGGGATCAGTTTGTCAAGTGTAGTTGGGAGGGTTTTGATTAGGAGAGGAATGGAGAGAGTAGTTGGTGGGGAGTAGTGTGGGTTTGGGACAGGTGGGGGTTGAGTGGATCGGATTTTTGTGGTAAAGCAGGTGTATGAAAAAGTTTTGGGGAGGGGTTAGGATATTTTTTTGGCCTTTAAGGATTTGGAGGAGGTTTGTGACAGGGTGGATGGGAGGTGTTCCAGATGTGTGGGATTGGGGGAGCTGTTGAGAACAGTCGGGAATTTTTGTGAGAGTGGCAGGGCCTGTGTTGGAATTGGATGTATTATGTCATCTTGGCTCTTCAATTTATACATGGTTGGGGGTTGGAGATGGTTTAAGTGGGTGGAGAGGGGTGGGAATTGGACCAAGAAAAGAGGGAGGGAGGGAGGGGTGGTGAATAGGAGTGGAGTATGTGAGGATGAAATGGGTGGGAGAGGATATATGCATTTTACTTTGGCTACCTCCTTTGTAAGGGGAAAAAAGCTGTTGGTATATGTATGTATTATTGTGGAGAGTGTTGCCACTTTTGGGTTGCAGGTAAAAGGGTCAGTTTAGCAAACATTGTGGGGCTGTGGGAGCTGTGTATTGTTGGTGGTTAATGCATGCATAGCATATGCTGTGTAGCCATTCTTTGTCAGGTTAACTTTGTAGTTAGCTGTGCACCAAACACTCCACCTCCTCACTTCCCAAAGCACTTTGTAACTGTGTCATTTCCATTGTCTTCACATTATCACTGATAAAAGTTTTTTATGGAGTTGAGAGGTGAATGCACTAAGGCTTCATACAGAAGAAGTAATGGCTTTTCTAAGTTTCTGAATTAGGATGTCTTATTCTCAGTATCCAGGCAACTGGAATAGTGTGTCATCCTCTTTTTCTCTCATTTATTTTCCAGAAAATAATTAATTTGACTCGTTGAATTAGAATTAATCAAAAGTTTCTTGAATTAGAAAAGGACAAGATTATAATGAGTAAAGCACAAACTGCAGTGAATAACGAGCAAACACGTACATTAGTATTCCAGTCTTGTTTCTAGGTCAGACTTGGTAGGTTTTAAATCAGAGGAGATAGTTTTGCATCATAAATTAAACTAGATATTAACATGACTTTAGAAAGTGGTTTGATTTTTTTTTAATGACTGTTGGATATCTTTTTATGCACTATAGTCCTTGTGACTTCATCTGTGTGGGATTATGCATTCAAATTATTATAGACCATCAATCTCAAAAGGCTGCAATATATTTTTTTTATACACTTTAGAAAATTTTATGATATATACCAAAAGGTTTTTGCTCCTTTATAATGAGAGTGGTTGCATCTAAGCACAAACCTATCCCACACCCATCTAAAGCCATTAATCACCTCACACATCTTAGCACCTCATGGGTGCTTGGGTAGAAAATATAAAAAAAAATATATATGTATTATACATAAAGCCTTGTTTAACAGGTTTTAGTAATTTGTGCCTGATCTTGTCAATATTTTTATCTTCAGTATTTAAATGTGACTAAATGAAATTTGATGAAAATGAATTGCATGGCACAATTTACAAAAAAAAAAAAAAAAAAAAAAAAATCCCTGAAATTTTCAAAGTTAATTTTTATATCCACTTTCCATCCCAAATGTTTGCTTACTGAGGTGTTTGTGTACCAGTAGTGATATGCTCAAGATATTTTTAGCATAAGGGACACTTGGTACCCAGGATTTTGCATGAGCATGTTAGAATTCATGCAGGGTCTGTACATACACCACTTGGCATTCCTCAAACCGCACTCTGTTGGCATGTGATCCTGCACACTCGGTACTTAGGGGTTAAGGTAGCTTGAGCTGCACAACCAAAGTCCTCTGCAATGTATGTTTGGGTTTTCTTTGCTCCTCATGTACCATTGTCATTGCTCTACTAGTAAGATTTAGGTTTTTGTCACCCATTTTCTCTTACCTGTTCATCTCTTCAGAACTTTTGCGTGTGCAGTTGTTTGTATTCCTGATGGTGATTCTCATTTTGTATACTTTCCAAGGGGGATGTGAGACATATTGGAGAGGAAGGCTTAAAGTTTGCAGAATAGGTTCATAACTGCAATTTTGGTGGATACTAAAGGGTAGAACTTTGTTAGTGGTTTTGCAGGAAGTAAATACTCCTTGAGAAATATATCTACTGAAATGTTGTTGTTATTATTATTGTTTAATTTAATTTTGTATTGTTTGATTTTTTTTTCCTCTCTTGTTACCTTGTGGATTACACATCTTTGCACCAGAACCCTCAGTCACCCACCTCGTGATACCACATTTGTTACAAATACATTGGAACGTGAATGGGAAGCCGGGCCCAACCCAACAGTTTAACTTTAGATGTTAGTAAGAATAAAAATTAGCTAGACATTGTAGTACTAAATTTGTTATTCCAAGTTTTAGGTAAGTTTTAAGCCATTGATGAAAATGAGTAACCATAGGAAGATGAAATCAAGAGTGCAAGTGAGTGATACCTGTGTTTCGTTCTAATAAGAAACGAACTAATGGGGAGGGGGGGGAATTGCTTATAGAAAGTCTGAGATGGGACATAAATGGCTTCAACCTGTGCTTCCAGTTGTGCATTGTTTCTTCCTCACAGTGTCTTCTGTGAGTAAGTTATAGTTTTGCTTTTCTTTGTATAGGTCATTGTTGCTTGGCTTAAGTGTTGATTTGTCAGCGGGTGACGAGGGGGAGTCGTTGGTTGGCGATGAGTTGCTCACACACCTGTATACTCATTAATCTTCAACAAACTAGACTTCAGTCAGTAGGTCTTATTATTAATGGTAGAGTACAATAATGGGAGGGTAGTTATAACACATGACAGATAGTGGAGTATACTGCAGGCAGCACTGGGTTGGAAAGGATTGATGTTTATGATCTGGAAAAGGGTATTGGTATGTGGGATGGCACTGCCTTCCCATGTAAAAGACTATGGGAATACATGTGTTTTGATTTTTGGGTGATGCACAATATAATTCCTCAACAGCTCTCCCTCATTCACTCCCAGTCCTCCACACACAAATAACCCCTCTTCCTCTTCCCTTTCACAACACATCCTTCCTACCTTTTCTTTGCTCTCCTTGCGACATTCCTTCCTTTTCTTTTGACTCTTTCCTCTACCCTCCTTTCACTGTCTGTCACAACCTCCTTCCCATCCTTCATTGACTAGCTCTACTGTAATGTATCACGCCTACTGTAGTTCCTCTTCTCTCCTGTTCTCTATCCACCCACCTTACATTCTCCCACCCTCTTCTGTTTTTGGCACACACTCTTCCTTCAGTTTCCTTCAACTCTGGTTTTCCCCCTTTTAATGCAGGGGGTCATTCCTATCCTCCCCGTACACTCAACAAGGAGAAGTTCTCCAAGTAAGCATCTTCAGCTTCATTCTTTATACCATAGCCATTGGTGGTGTTGCTTAGCATATTCCCCATAGAATTATTGCCAGGTTGTACATGAATGATTTACCCCCATTCTATGTTGAAACCCACCCTACCCACATCAACTACCATCTCCAAAGAGCTTTGTCTTCAAATTTGAGGGTGAAGATCGATTTCATGTTTACACCTCAAAATCAGTCACCATACACTTCTGTAGACAATGACACTGCAGACACACTTCTAAGGATATAGGACTGCCAGCCTCTGCCATAGTGGTGCTTCCCATACTGTATCACACATGTTACTCACTTGCCATACCTACTCAACCCCATGCAATAACCTTGTTTCTCATCTCTTCCTCAAACAATGATCTCACTACATTTTAGGAGAATCAATACTGATACCTGTATCTTCTCTCCATACATTCCTCTAGAAGACTGGCCTTCTTTCTTAAGTATGATTACTCCGTACCATGTACATCTTTTATTATGACACTTTTGGAATATATGCCTACATGGATATGAAGTGCTACACAAGATTTCCTAGAATTTATTTGTAAAGCATAAGAAAACTTGCTTTAAATCCCAATTTCCACCATCACCTTTGAAGTAGTTATCTTGGGCTTCTGTTTAACGATTCCAGCAATTTTTCCCATTGTTGGAAGCACCACTAGAAATCCACTGGCTGTAGTACATTCAAAATCTGTTGTAAATCCACTAGGATCTCTTCAGTGGTGGTAATGCACTACCCTTTCAACTGGAGTTCCATTTTAGGGAAGAGGTAGAAATCGCAAGGGGCTAGGTCGGGCGAATAGGGTGGAGGGGTGACAGTGGTCATATTGTTCTTTGTCAGGAAGTCCCTCACAATGAACAAGGTGTGTGCAGGCTGTCATGGTGAAGCAAGCAGTCTCTTTTCCACATCTCGGCTGTTTGTACCTAACATTTCTCCCCAGTCTTCTCAAAACTTTGCAGTAAAAGTTTCCTGTGGCACTGACCAAGTCAAACAAATTCTTTATGAACAATTCCATGAATGTAAAAAAATAGAAAAATAAATTGGCATCCTCCACAGACTCTTGACCATCTTTGAAACACATAAACCTCTCAAATATTTTTGCTTGGTTTAGGGATTGCATCAGCTGTTTTAGCTTGAAAGAAAAGTTAATGCAGATCCTTTGCTCCTGCACATCAATCATTTCAGAATTTGCAAACAGAAGAACACAGTTTGATGAAAACAACAAAAAACTAACAAAAATGGGCAGTTACAAAGATGATGCTCGGGGCAGCTGAAATACACATGTAGTAGTATCTAGCAATAGAAGCTCTTACTGCTGCTAGTTTGGGTGGAATATTCAAATTCTTGGAAATTGTGGGTAACACCTTGTATTATGCCCCCACATGTTTCTGCACTCTTCTTACTGACCCAGACCTACCACCTAACACAAACACAAAACCATTCTCTGTTATGGTGAGATATTATTCATAAGGATAGAAGCATTGGTGAAGTATCGGTGACAAAATACAATAATATTTACTCTTGCGCCTGTTCATCCTAATATCGGCCCTCATCCTTCTTCAACTTATTCAACTGATCCACACATTAGTTTGGTTTTCAGTACATAAACATGACCACTGCATAATTGAGGTGGAAGTCTAACTACTGCCAACAACAACAACAACAATTCACTGACCTACCTTTCTTCATTCTTTGTCCGTCATTTCATTACCATCCTGTGCTCCTCACCTACCACTCCACACTGTACTTCAGCATCACCCATCCCTTCCATTTTTTGCTCTTCCCTGTGCAGACCCAGTCACATGTATATGTAAACAGATAACCTAATGGATGGTGTGGTTTGTATTAAAGACTGTGTGAGTATTGTATGCTGTGTACTATGCAATGTATGCTGTGTAGTATTTGGTGCATGCAGCATATTGTATGACGTACACTTTCTACAATGTGATGTGTATTTTATGCTCTTAAGATATATGGTGTACAATCTGTACTAATATCTTGTAGACCAGTACATATTTCATTCTGGATACTGTACTTGGAGGTTGTACCAAATAGGTTTGGGATGCCTCCAGCCACACTAGGAGCAACTGCACACCACACTCACTTGTCAGGCCATACTACAACACTGGTTTTGCACATTACTTGTGTTATCTGTAACGCAAGGGAATTGTTGCATTTTACTCGTGTTTAATGCAACTTGAGAAAATATTTTTGTGTTGCTTGTGTTTGCTGTGACACAGGGGACGTTGCATGCTACTTTTGTTTGCCACAACATGAGGAAAATGTGTTGTAGTCCTTGTGTTTGGTGCAGCACAGGAACTGCAATAAGTGTGTGTCTGAGCCACAACACACACAGGGAACAATATTGATAGTACTAAAGTTATTATGAATGAACTCTTTATTATGTAGATTTTATTTGAAAGCTATTTCATCATGCATGTTCCATTCAGATTGCAAGAACAGAGGATAAATATGTGCTAATGTTTATTGAACTGAATCTTTGAATGATGTTTAGATATTATTATCATTATTATTATTATTTATTATTATAGAGATTTGATCATGACTGAATTCATGTGATACGTATTTTGTAAATCCATCAGAGCATCAGTGAGAATCTCCCAATGTGGGAGAAACAGTAGGTGTCACACGTCTGCAGGAAAAAACTTGTCACGATGTGATCAAGTTTATTAATAACAGGTATTGTGTCTTAGCAAGAAATTTCTATGTTTTGGGGGTAGGTATTTTTTGAATGGTATCCCAGGTATGGCAAATAACTGGGATGTCAGTGAAATTGAAAGTCAAGTTAGTGTATATCAACCAAAAGGTGAAAGACAAATTAAAGTTAGGTTTATTTCTTTTGAAATGTTTATCATCCCTGTTTGTGACAATTTATGTACGGATATCACAGATGATTTCAATTTGTTGCTACCGTACATCAATTTGCCTTGGGAATGATGTTGCTATTTGTAGAGTTGGGAAGTAGTCATGACAGTGGGGACTGTGGGAGGGGGTATAAATTGAACAGAATTTTATTTCATGAGTGGGAGATTTGAGTTATATCCTAAAGTGTACATGATGTAAATAATATCATATATAAACCGAGATTAATTGTCTGACTTTGATTGCAACCTGCTGGGGGCTGGTAAGTTGGGACGAAGGTCAGGACTCATTGCATTGAGGAGAACCCATGGTGAAGATCTCCACATGTGATGCTGTAGGGCACATGTCAAAACCATGTTCTTCATGCAACCTGCCATCAAATCTCGTTGTTACCAACACTATATTGAGATGTAGGCTTAAGGGGCTGATACCAGCTCCAGATTGGGACCAAGATTATTTCCCTTATGTTTTCCTCCACTTTTTCACATTAAGGGGATGAGGTTTTCCTGCCAAGAATGAATCCCATTTTGAGGTCTTGCAGCTCTGCCTCATCTGCTCAAGAAGATGGAGGCAAGTTTTCAAAATGGGATTTAAAAGTAGGTTGAAGGAAAACCAATTGTATCCTCACCACCTCCCATTGGTTCCCTTGGGTTCAACTCCCATCTAAGAGTTAACAAAGAGTAAGGCAGCAACTGAGAGCATATTCAGTCACCGTCAAACTTTTCTCCAATTTTATTCTTTATAACTATTCTTCCAAGTCCTCCAGCAATGATGTGTGACAGAGGAGGCAGGAAATTATCTTGGGAAGCCCATAGTCACAATCCACATGTCAGGCAGTAGGCTCCATGCTTGCCCTCTGGTGGGATCTAAGAGCAACATAGCTTGGCAGTAGCCTATGTGACAACCCAATTCAGGATCCACTCTATTCACCCCACATGAGGAAGGGTTTGGAAAAAGTGCCCTAATAAGGGCTTTCATAAACCTTGGCTTGGGAGCTCCCTCCAGCAAGATAACCCGAATGTGGATTAAATAATAATGATAACTAAACAACAATGATGACAGGGAAGGAGCAACAGGCATATCTAATATATCATTACAAGTGAATAGAACAACAAACCCCCCCCCTCCCAACCCATGTATTTTATTTTTTTATTTTATGGATTTATTTTTTTTTTTTTTTTTTTTTTTTTTTTTTTTTTTTTTATGAAGGTGAAGATGATGATGATCATCATGACCCATTCATATCCAAGCCCAAGCTTCACTAAAGACGTGAGAGCTCAGGGACGGAATCCTATCAAACTGGAAAGGATCTACCCCCAAGCTAAACTCTCGTTATCGATCAGAACCAAAATATTTATCTAACATTTCTGTTAAATTTCACATAATGATATTCTCTTCCATTTCCCTCCCTCCTCTTCCTCCTCCTCCACCTCTTCCCTCCTTCTTTCACCTTCTTCCTACCCCACCTCCCTTCCCCTCACTCCGTCTCCCACCTTCTCCCCACTCACTCCACCTCCTCTTCCTATTTCCTTCATTTGCTCCAACTCCTCATTCTTCCTCCCATATAGACATTTCTCTTAAGCCACCCTCAAATTCCCTCCTCCCGTTTCCCTTTCTACTCTTGTATTAGGATACTCCCTTTCCTCTCCTCTCTTCCTTCTCTTCTTCCTCCATTCCTTCCCTCTTTCCCTCCCTCCTTTCCTCCCAGTCCACGCCCCCCTTTCTTTACCCCCCCCCCCGTCCTCCTCCTCCTCCAGTCACGTCACTTTCCAACCTCTTCGCATTCCTCCGTGCCAGACTGACTGACCGAAGTGGAGAGGGATCGCTTCCCGTCGAGTCTGACCAAGCACCAATAAACTGATTCACCCCACACCTCCCTCTCCTCCTCCTCCTCCCCCTCTTTTTGCTTCAAGATAAGTTTCCTCATTCACTGCAAGTTGCAGTCGCCTTCTCCTTTTCCATTCCTCTTCCTCCTCTTTCTCTTCCTTTACTTGTTTTCTTCCTCTTCCTCCTCCTCATCCTAATTGACACTTTTCAACTCCCCCACTTCATCCTCACCCTTCTCTTCTTCCTTTTCCTATTCTTCCTCGTCTTCCCCACCCCGTCCTCCTCCTCTCCCCCTACTCCACGTTCACCCACTCTTCTTCTTCCCGTCCAGTAGTAGGCCCGAGTCCACTTTTTAGTGTCCGTTTCGGCTCCTCTCCCACGGTGACCTGGTGCTAGGCAATTTCATTCAACTGAGGTGCGGCCTCGGGGTACAACGGGGGTCACGTCCCTGTGCTGAGCAAAGTCGCCTGGCCAAAGTTATCTGAAGCTAAAAAAAAAAAAAAAAAAAAAATCTCGCTATCCCACGTTACCTGATAAGATTGGAAATGGGAAGAACAAAATGAAAAACTTAAAATATGTTCATTTTTTTCTCCGTTTTCGTTCCTGACTTCGTTGTAAACTATGTCGTTTGTACCTTTCCGCCCTTTTTTATTGTTCCCGTTTTTTTTTTTTTTTTTTTTTTTTTTCTCTAACTTATCTTTTGGCACGCTTACCCTATCCACTGTCCCGTCCTTTACCCATGTGTTATATCTGTGTTTCATTTCTCTCAGCTTCCTTACCCCCGGCTTCCCTCACTCTTCTCTTTTCGTTTTTTTTTTTTTTTTTTTTGTCATGTTTTATCTTCCCCCTTCCCTGTCTAACCGTTTTCGTTGTTACGCTCTCCTCTTATTTTACCATATTTTCGCGACGGAGGAGATTTCCTGCAACTGAATAAAAATCGCCTCGCGACAGCTAGAATAAACTGCTTGAGTCGGAAAATGCAGTGGAAGGGTTAACCATATGTAAATCCTCTGTTTTTCCACCTCATTTCGTTTTTTCATTTTCCGTATGGTTTTCGGTTTCCTATTGTCCACTTCATATATACTTCACTCTCCTTCATACCTTCCCTTTCGTCTCGTCCACCATTTTGTTTTATTTATTATTATTATTATTATTATTATTTTTTCATTACATAGCCTTATCTTCTAGTCCTCTGACTCACCATATGACTTTCCCTGCCATCATTTTCTCTTCCCACTTAATCTCATTTCCCCCTTTCATTCCTTCCTCTTCACTCTGCCTCCTCTCTCTCCCTAACCTCGTATGTACCGACTGTATGCTTTATTCAGACTTTAGTGACATCCCTACGGACCAGTTACTCAGCAATCTTTCATGACTGGTGACTAGAATGCTGATCACTATTAACTTCTACTCTCCCTCCGATCTGCTGTCCTTCTTAAATCCTTCCTTTGTCACCTCTACGACCCAACTTCTTCGGTTCGACATTGTCCCCAAGAACAGAAGAGCCGCACGTTTCCGGCAAAATACCGATCTCTTTCCCTCTCTTATTCCTCCCACGCATCACCTCCAACCTCCATTTGAATAACTAAAATATGACTTCGTTTACAGAAATCTAGACTTCTCTAAGAACATTTCAACACTGTGTTAAACATTCGTGTAGGTTTACAACCTCTCACTTCACCATTCAGCTTTACTATATATGACGGAAAGATAATTTAATATTTGGAGATTTGAAAAATAAGATATTATAACCGAAGTCATTTTTACTCGAACGAACTCTAAACGGTCGGCGCTGGTGAAGCCCGTGCAATCCCTGTGTGAAAACCCTTTTACTGCCTGATGGTACTTTCACACTAAGAATTAACCGGACGAGAAATACTGGCCTCAGGCTGTCAGGGCGTAGATTTATTTGTGAACTGATAATTCTGAGCAGTACAATTCTACGCCGACAATTCAGCGTAAGGGCAATTTACTGAGTGCCGCAGCCGTGAACCAACAAATCCGTGCAGGACAATTGAGCGCTGACAATTCAGCACACCGTGAACAGAGTTTATGTAAAGCCTTTTGTGACAATGTAGTCAGTCTCAAGGCAGTGGATGTATAATTTATATAAAGCCTTGTTTGTGACAATATAATCAGTCTCAAGTCAACCTATGGTATATGGCTCCATGGATTTTGCTATCGTTTAGATAGAAAATTTCGAAATGGGAAATTCTTGGCGTTGTACAGAAGACAAATGCAAAGGTCTTATTCATGTTAATGGAAGTTTATGGGAGGATATCATGACGCTGTAGCCAATATGCACCCCTTTTCTACGTTCTCTCTGTCGTTCTATTGTACTACGTATTGTACATCATGTCCTTCTTGCTCCAAAGGATATTGACCTGTAAGTCATCACATCAATACATACAGTACGAGTAGATCTGTTGTAACTAATAAAAATAAAAAAAATAAAAGACTATAAACTAACCGAACAAGTGGGTCTGCCCCACATCTATTATAACTCTTACATCCTTCCACCAAACCCCAAATCCCCCCTCCCTCCCTCTCCCCCATCTTATCTATCCTGCCCTCTAACTAAACTTGTGTTCATACGTAAGTATAATAAATTATAAAAATGCCCGAGCAAGTGGGTTTCCCCCACACCCATCATAAATCTACATTCCTTCCATTTCACTCTTTCCTTCCACTAAACCTCCAAATCCCCCTCCCTCTCCCCCATCTTATCTATCCTGCCCTCTATCTAACTAACACTTGAGAAAAAAAAAATGATCATCTCAGCATGAAGTTCTAATCGATAACTACCAATAGTGGCCACAATGGTGACAGCCTAGTATCATAAAGCAACCTTATAAACCACTGCAAGCACTATTAGCAAAGAAGCAATTAGTTTCAGGTGTTCGTGAACGTGCACGTATATAGTGATTCACCGAGAAGAATAACCCAAGTCTCTACCAGATGAAACAACTATTTTTATACACAAGTTTACTTCATTGCCACAAAGTGTTCAGCGCTGCAGAAAATGAGATGGTGAGCTAATTCTGGCACCTAATCAAGTTAGTGATATTCTATTACCTGAACATTTGCGTGTGGCCAACCTTTTCTAATTTACGATTCTGGCGTTAACGAGAGCAAAAAGGTGTTATTTTTTTCGACTAAAGCATATTGAACTCCAAGAATATAAAAACTTGTTTGTAGACGGTCCATTTAAAGTAGTCCCGCACTTTCTATCAACTTAATGTTATTTGTTATTTTATAATGTTATACGTTGTTAAGTGCGTGTTTTTTAAGTTATGTATATACTACAGTAAAATAAATCACTTTTCATATAAAAGGGCATTAAGTACTATTTTTAATTTTTACCCGGAACTGTGATTTTGAAAATGTATTCCAAAATGCACTGATAATTGTTTTTGAAAACACGCAAATAAGTGTGTTTTTTCATCTCTGCGTATGGAGGAAAATCCAGAATTCAAGGTTTATTCAGCTTTATATCACGGAGGAACAATTTCGTGGACACTGATGTTGGTAGCTTTAGCTTTTGTGCCAGTTGACGATATTTGTGGAGTATTTGAGTCTGCAAGATGGAATTGGAAGACTTGACAAATAAATTTGAAGGCACGTGGACTGGTCGCCCCTTCCGCCATCGTAGATGAGATGATGTTTTTAAAATAGAATTGCGGAGTGCTTGTGATCGGGTTATGGGAGACTTACCAAAGACCAACAATTTATTGGAAGGTTGGCACCGAAGTCTTCAAGTGTCATTAGGTCATAACCACCCAACATTTTATAAGTTTGTAGTTTCTCAAACTAGAACAAGGAAATTGTCAAAGGATTCTTTAAACGATAAAAGCGTTAGATAATGTAGATAAAAATCGAGCCGATAGGTGTGTACTTATGAACTATAAGTAAATTGAACTACAGAAGTGAATCAATGCTTATATTTTTGTGCAAACATTTTTATCTTTAGTATGTTATTTTAACAACTCTGTTAATAAACAAAAGTTAATTAGTATTAGTATTTATATGAACAAAAAATTAGTATTGTTACGTATTCGCATGTACATTAACTCACTTTTTTCTCTTTCTGGTGGGCCGTGATCATGGAATCACGAGTTAAAGACAAGTTCACGCCTACAATTGTCCGGATCAGGGAAAGGCAGGAGTTCAGTCTTCTCTTGTTTATTCTGCTTAGCGAACATGAGGATTTTACACGTGTGTTCAACACCAATGCTAGGCTTACTCTCTATGCGAGGGTATGGCAGGCGATGCCGGGACCACCCCCGGCATCCCCCCACGCACACCCCCGCTACATACCCCCTTGCTTATGCTTCGACTCTCCGACATCACGCATCACTTACACGCATACCAACCATCCAGGCACACTATGCAACATTCATACATGCAATTTCGCCACATTATCCCCCTCTACAAAGCTTGACGACCCGTCAGCTTTTACCTACAAACTTACAAAAGAACTTAAACAAACATTCTGTATAAAAGAAAATAAAACATCACTTCTACATTTGGAAAACATTACATATACTAAGAACACTTAATCACATACAATGACATATCCAAATATCAAATAACATCAAATGGCATATCCTAACACATTAATAACATCAAATGTCAATCACCTAGTCCGTTAACCACGCTGGTAGCTTCCTATTTCTGGGAAGTCGACCAGGTCTCTGGTCTCTCTCTACTCCATCTTCACTTTCTTTCCCCGAGTCTTCATGTGTTACACCTTCGTCACTTTCAGTGTCACTATCACTTTCACATTCACTTTCAACACCAGGACTATGATCACCATCATCACAACTACTACTACCACTGTCACTGTCTCTCGAACCTACATCACGTTCACCCCAGGTAAATTCTCCCTCGCCTGGGTGTTTCCATAACCGATCGACATGCACTACTTTACTCGCCCGTTTTCTGCCAGGCATTTCTAGTCGGTAATTCACTGCGGATATCACTTCCGTCACTTTAAATGGTCCTTCCCAGTCAGACTGGAGTTTCGGTGACTTGCCAGGCTTTCTCTGTGGACCATATTGCCGGGCTGATGCTCTGCATTTCTGGCGCGACCTTGATACTGCCTCCACATAGCCTGACCTGACACTCGCAGATGCTGCCTCGCCCAGCGGGAAGCCTCCTCCAGGCGCCGCTGCATCGTCCTCACATAATCACTGTACGTATGTGGAAGTTCTGCTCCCGGTGGTCGACCGGTAGAGAGGTCGACTGGCAGACGAATTTCCCTGCCAAACATTAACTTGGCTGGCGTGAATCCCGTGGCCTCATGCTCAGCTGAACGATAGGCCATAAGTACGTACGGAACCCACAAATCCCAGTCGCGCTGGTCCTCCTGACAGTACTTGGCCAGCTGCTGGACAATCGTCGCGTTAAACCTCTCCACCATACCATCACTCTGGGGCCTCAGGGGAGAAGTACGAGTCTTATTGATGCCAAGCAGACTGCAGCATTCCTTAAATACCCGCGACTCAAACTCTCGTCCTTGGTCTGAGTGCAGTTTCCCTGGGACTCCATAGCGCACGAACACCTCTTCCACAAGGAACTGAGCTACAGTCTCTGCCTCGTGGTTAGGTAGAGCACAGACTTCCGGCCACTTCGTGAAGTAGTCCATTACCACGCACAAGTACTTGTTTCCTCTCTCTGTGCACGGAAAAGGGCCGGCTATATCCACAGCCAGGTGTTCCATCGGCGCCCCGGTGTATAACTGCAGGGAGGCACGAGTCTTGTGGGCGGGGCCTCTCTTTGCGGCGCACACACGACAAGTCTTGCACCACTCCTGCACGTCTAGTCGCATGCCCACCCAGTACACTCGCTGCCTCAACTTTTCGAGAGTGCGTTTCACATTACCCTCGTGCATCTCTTTCAGCAGCTCCTGTCGCCGAGAGCATGGCACTACTACCAGCCAGCTTACCTCTCCTGTTAGTGCGTGCGTCCAACGCCGGTGTAGGATTCCCCCTCGCAGCCTCAGTGCCTCCCACTGGTCAACAAGGACTTTGGTAGCAGGACTCTCGGGTGATACTCTCTCTTTGGGAGGCCTTTCAATGCTGGCCTCTAACCACCCAATCACCAGAGACAGGTCAGAATCCTCTCGTTGGTCCCTCTTCCACTTCTCGTCTGCCTCGGTGGTGCTGTGAGCGACGGTTAATTTCCGCACAGCCACCTCAGACTCTCGCCGTGAGCAATGCACACACTCGGGTGGGCAGGGACGGCGACTTAAGCTGTCGGCGTTGTTATGCACCCGGCCAGGTCGGTGCTCGATCTTATAGTTGTACTGCTCCAGTTTTCCAATCCACCTGGCCAGCTGTCCTTCCGGTTCCTTCATCGTCTTCAACCATCTCAAGGCGGCATGATCCGTTCGAATGGTGAAGCGCGTACCATACAGGTAGTGATGGAAGTGAGCGAGTGCTTTCATCACCGCTGCCAACTCCTTCCGTGTGACGCAGTAGTTCCTTTCCGCCTTGTTAAACTTAGCACTGTAGTAACTCACCACATACTCCTTTCCATCACAAAGCTGTGACAGCACGGCTCCCACACCCTCTTGGCTCGCGTCCGTGTCCACAATGTACGGCAAGCCCATTTGTGGGTAGGGAAGCACTGGCGCTTCCACCAACGCTCGCTTCAGTGCCACGAAAGCTTGCTGGCATTCCTCGCTCCACTCGAAAACTGCTCCCTTCCTCGTCAGATGGTGCAGTGGGGCGGCGATAGTGGCGAACCCTACCACAAACCTCCGGTAGTACGTGCACAAGCCCAGGAAACTGCGCAGCTCCGAGACATTCTGAGGGACTGGCCATCCTTCCACAGCGGTGACCTTGAGTGAGTCCGTCCTCACACCTTCCCTTCCGACGACATGTCCCAAAAACGGCACTTCTGACTTGAATAGAGTGCACTTCTTTGGATTCAGCTTCAGGCCAGCCTTCCTCATTCGGCTGAACACTTCTGTGAGCCTAGCCAGCTCCTCGAAGCTGTTTCCAAACACCAGCACGTCGTCTAGGTAGACGACTGCCGCCTTCCATTGCATACCGTCGAGTACACGTTCCATAAGACGCTCAAAGACTCCAGGGGCGTTCATGAGGCCAAAGGGCATCACGTTCCAGTGCCACAGGCCTTGCCCAATCGAGAAGGCTGTCTTCTTTTTATCCTCAGGCGCCATCTCGACTTGATGATAGCCTGACTTCAAGTCCAGCGTGGAGAACCACTGGACCCCACTGAGAGCGTCTAACGTCTCGTCGATGCGGGGGAGAGGATAAGCATCAGGGACAGTGACGGCGTTCAGCGCCCGGTAATCTACGCAGAATCTCCGGCTTCCGTCCTTCTTCGTCACTAGGACTACCGGCGAGCACCACGGGCTGTCTGACCGCTCAATCACTCCCGTTGCTGCCAACTCTCGGACAAGCTTCTCCATTTCTTCTCTCTTTGCTGGTGGTACCCGGCGAGGCGCCTGCTTGATGGGAGGACTATCTCTGGTATAGATGCTGTGCTGAACCAATGACGTGCGACCCAAGTCCATGTCTCCACTGCTGAACACGTCACGGTACTGTGCGAGTAATGCCTTCACTCTACTCGCCTGCTCAGCCGTCAGCTGCGTGATACTCCTCTCCGCCAAGTCTTCCAAATACTCAGGCAGGCCCTCTGGTAGGTCCTTTTGTTTCTTCTCCTCCTTCGGTGACTCCATCTTGCTGTTAGCGGTGGCGATATTGGTGGATGCGGGGCGGTGCAAGGTCGTAGTAGCAGAGGTGCGGGCCACTCTTCCTTTCCGTGCTTTACCTTGGCTGGGTGACTTGACGGCCGGAGATCTCTGCCCTCTGGGTTCCCTTACCTCATCCTTCGTGGCGAGCTCTCCATTAGGATTCAAAGGCACTTCATAGCCTCTCACTGATATCCTACCCTCCTGGAGATCAACACACGCCCCCACGCGATTAAGGAAATCCAACCCCAACAGGCATTCATCTTCCATCTCCGCCGCAAGTACAGGCAGGCGTTCAGTCACCCTGCCTACGGCCAGATTCACCCACACCGGTCCCTTCACCGGTACACAGTCTCCTGTAACTCCGCACAGTTGCTGACCCACGCACTTCACACCACGTTCTGGTAGGACTCCCTCTCGCACGAAGGACCTCTCTGCCCCCGTATTCACTACCATCTCCACTTGGCGTCCATTGATACTCCCTGTCACCTTGATGGCGTCGGACGCCGCCACCTGACGACACCTTAGTTGGCTTGGGGCGCCCGAGTGCTCTGCTGGGAAGGTGCCCCGGCCCCCAGCTGCTTCAAGTTTCCCGCCGACGGCGTCACCCCCTTGGGCTGGCGGCACTCAGGGGAACTGTGTCCTCGTATTCCACAATTCCAGCAGCAGGGCTCGAACACCGGTCACATTCCGTCCTCCAGCGACCGTGCCCTCCTCTTGCAGTCGTGCTTTTTGTGACCTACCTGACCACATTTGAAGCACGATCCTTTGAAAGGCTTGGAGCTCACCTTCCCACCAGGTTGAGATGGTTTGCTACTTGCCTGCGCACGCCTGGCCCAAGCACGGCTCGGACGACGCTTCCACGCGTCGCTGGGAGGGGGAGCAGCAGGGCTGACGCTCATGAGAAAGGCTTCAAACTCCGCTGCCCTTGCCAAAGCCTCTCTCACGTTCTTGGGCGCAGCCTGCTTCACGTGGATCTGTAACTGCCTATCGTGAAGAGCGTCCACGAGGCAGTCCTTGGCCAACATGTCCACGGTGTCCTCCGTGGCCATGGGGTAAGCGCCCCTCACTAGCGCTTCCACGTCCTGCGCTAGTAAGGGAAGGGCTTCGTCCTTCCCTCGCCTCCTCGTCTTCAGTTGAGCCCGGAACACCTCCGGTTGCCGCCTCCTGCCGAAACGACGCCGGAGAGCCCCAGCCACACTGTCGTAACATCGCAGTTGAGCGGGGGTTAAGTGCTCCAGTACTTCCAACGCCTGCCCTTTCAGCACACTCACCAGCTGAAAGGCCTTCTCTTCCTGTGACCAACTATGACGAGCTGCAACCACATTGTACTGTGCCTGGTACGCGTCCCAAGACACCTTCCCGTCATATTCAATCACCTTTCTCTCTTTCTCGTACCGCGTGACCTCACCACCTCCACAGGCCCCCCGGGGTTGCAGTTCAACTGAACGACTCCCCAGACGTCTCCCTGTGAGGTCGTCCCCTGGGTTCACGTGGCAAAAGTCGTTCCTCTGCCGTACAGACGCCGGTGGCGGCGAGAGGCTACGAGGAGGTGAGGGTGGAGGTGAAGGTGGTGGGGTGATTGAGCTCACTACGCGACGCTCTCCAACATTGCCCCACGTCACGGTATCGAGATTTGCTGCAATCTCCTGTCTCACCAAAACCGCCTCCAGTGTCGACACCCTGTCAAGACACGTCTGCATGTGCTCACGGTACCTCCCTTCTATTGCTTTCATCTCCTCTTTAACCTCTTCTTTCACTGCCACCACCTCCTCCTTAACCTCTTCCTTCATTGCCACTACCTCTTCCTTAACCTCCTCCTTCACACGGTGATACACGTCGTCAGTATACTGGTTAGCACGTGTTTCTAACGATCCCATGTTCTCCCCCATTATAGCCCTCAGTTCCTCTTTCACTTCAGTCATGACCTGTTTTTGTTGATCCATTTGGATTGCAAGCATATCTGCCATGACCTGTTGTTGCTGTTTCAACATTTCGGCCACTGAGCGTTGTGCCAATAGCAACACTGACTGAGGAGATACCTTGTTCTGTAGTCTCTCGGTGCAACACCGTGTCCTCACATTCAATCGACGCCATGACACTCGACTCCTGCTTTCCCTCAATTTCTATGTCTTTACCCTCAATTTCTATGTCTTTATTATCACCGGTGACATCCATGATCACTTGAGTCACTTATCACTTCAATATCAAATCACTTATCACTTCAACTTGATCCCGCTTCTGACGCCATGTGTTACGTATTCGCATGTACATTAACTCACCTTTTTCTCTTTCTCGTGGGCCGTGATCATGGAATCACGAGTTAAAGACAAGTTCACGCCTACAATTGTCCGGATCAGGGAAAGGCAGGAGTTCAGTCTTCTCTTGTTTATTCTGCTTAGCGAACATGAGGATTTTACACGTGTGTTCAACACCAATGCTAGGCTTACTCTCTCTATGCGAGGGTATGGCAGGCGATGCCGGGACCACCCCCGGCATCCCCCCACGCACACCCCCGCTACATACCCCCTTGCTTATGCTTCGACTCTCCGACATCACGCATCACTTACACGCATACCAACAATCCAGGCACACTATGCAACATTCATACATGCAATTTCGCCACAGTATGTTATTTCAATAAGTATTTTGGTCTTAATGTGTTTGTTTCCTTGTGCTGAATTACCCTCCCGTTGAATTGTCAATCGCTGAATTGTCGGCGCTGAATTATTCTGCGCGGAATTGTCGATGTGCCAGATTTAATGTAGTAGTACATACAATTTCACCAAATGCATCGACAATGAATGAAACAAGCTTTCGACTGAAACGATTCAATCTGACACAGTTCGAATATTTAAAAATCACTTGAATAAACACCAAAGTAAAATGTTTAATATATTTTTATCCGATTAGTTTATAGTCCAGGTCTTCTGTTGCAACTAACTCCTAATATGTTCGTGCCTTCCTTCTTCCTTTCAATCATCCTTGTCCTTTTTCCATCTATTCCACTACACTCTGATTCATTCTTTTTCATCGGTGGAGCCTTAGCTCATTCACCCTCGTCCCTTATTTTCCTCATATGACATCCCTATTCTCGTCTTTCTTCTTTGTTTGTTTCTCCATGATTCTGAACTTGCTAATTCCCAACATCTCCCCTTTATCTAATTTCTCCCTAATTCTTCACTTCCTCTCTTCCTGTTTTTTGTCAATTCTACACTTACTTCCCAGCCCCCACTTTGTGTGTTTTCTTTTCTCTCTCCAACCATATCCCCGTCCCCCATGCCACCCGCATCTTCTATGGCCCTACACTTCGTTTTTCCCTCCCCCTCCCCCAATCCCCCCCTCCCGCTCCAGCTTCATCTCTTTCCTTCCCTCTCCCCCAGTTACATCCCTCCCCCTTGCTCCCATGCCATCCCAATCTTCCATGCCCTGCCCTCCACTCCCTTCACGATGGATGGTGAACGCGTTATTTAATCATAACACGGGATCCATTTCCCTCCGGCGAGGCTCGTCAGCTAGGACGATTGCGTCGCATCGTTTTTCTTCTTGCACGAATCCATTTCACGTCTACAGTCAGATTTCTGAATAGTTCCCAGTTTCCTTTTGTCTACTCCTTATGTACTTCACTCTTCTTCATACCTACCTTTTCGTTCCATCTTCCTTATTTATTTATTTATTTAATTATTTGTAGTTTATTGATCTATTATTATTTTTTCTTGCATATTTTTATCTTCTATTTCTCTAATTCTCCTTCCTTGGGCTTCTCTTGCCATGCTCTTCTTCCACTTCATGTCACTTTCCCCTTTCATTCCTTCTCCTTTACTCTTGACCCGGAAACTTCTGACTCTTTTATTTTAAGACTTCGTAGGCTTTTATTTTCTTGGTTTTCGTAAGGATAATATCTCCCTTGGTCATCATCGTTTTATAGTTGGTTTGGTTCGTGGTTGAAATCCGCGCTGTCGTCGTCGCCATCTTTGGTGGGAGACTTGTCAATTTCTTTCTTATGACATCTTGTAGTAAGGTGTGTCACGGAAACCATTGTCTAAACTTTAGACTCTAAGGGATAGTTTGGAGTGCCAAGTAAAAATCGTTGTTCAAAATCGATGTTGGAAATGTGTTTAGTAAAAGAGTTGATGTTGTAGATGTGTTTAGAGGGTTGATAGCAGTGTTTATTCATTTATAGGATAGCCTTTACCCCTTCCATTCCCCCATTACTGGGTTCCCTCCCCGTCTAAGGACCTATTCCCCATCTTACACACAAATTCCTCCATAAGTTTTATCCAGTCATTGTCTAGGGCAGGGATGGGCAACCTTTGGCACGCGTGCAGAGTCTGACACACTAACGACTTTTTCCGGCACGCGAAACCCAGAGCTCGCCTTAAAACAAATAACTATTAAATCTCCAACTTCTTTTGTATGGCCTTTGGTAACCACATGCTGCGTTGGGCGGCGGATTGGGACCCTCGCTGAAGGGAGCTAGACCCATGCTCATACGTCGGCACGCGAGAAAATGCTGTATAGATTTGGCTGGTTTTGGCACCCACTCTTAAAAATGTTGCCCACCCCTGATCTAGGGACAGTAGTGATATCTTTACGGATCAGAGGCACGCAACAATTTTTATGACTGCAGATAAATACCACTAAAATTGAACCTCGGCTATTCCTCATTTGTGCTGTCCACTTTTACCACCTCTTCGGTTACAAGGAACGAAAAATAGTAAAGTACAGTCCATCTCAGTTCTCTTCCACGCTGAAAAGGGCTTGATCTTCAAAAGGATAATTTTGCACTATTTACTCTGACGGAGAATCTCCCTCAGTTCGAGCGGTGACTATTTTCCCATTCTTCAAAAAAATGACCCTTGGAATTTTGTCTCATTTACTCATGCCCTTCTGTGTCCCTCGCCTCTGGTTCAGCAGGATATTTTAACCCTTTCGCTTAGGTGACGCTCCTATCAGCCGAAGAGAATTTGGTGGTATCGCTAAGAATAAGATCTGTGAATTTTACAATCCGTTTCTACTTAAAACCGTTGGATGTGACGTCATGTCGGCGCGAACTTTCAGTCGATAAACCTCAGCCAAGGTGTTATCTGTACAATAATTTTACTTCTCGATTTGTTATTGGCTCATGATCAGGTCCCAGCAATCCCACCGCAGCACCAGAAATATTTCCCGTTTCTTTTATGGTCAGGTTTTATGTTGGTTATTATCCCTATACCTTCTTGCCGATGTAATACATTTTCATCGAATACCGAATATTAGCTGACCCAGATTTTTGTATTGCCTTCCCGTATCTCCCCTTTTGTATTTTCTATTTTATTTTATTTATTTTATGCATTTGTGTTTTCATAATTGGGTTAAGAGATAGACTGATTGAGTAGAGGGTTTAGAGGTCTGAGTTAAATTGGATTAATTACTACACTTAGGAGTTTTGGGTAGATAGAATGGCCAGGTTGGAGTGAGGAGAGGTGGAGATGGTAAAGAGAAACGAAAGTGTACCTTGTAGGATTTAGTGAATTTTTCAGATGGGTGGGGAAGGGGAGGGGAGAGGAGAGAAGAGAATGAGATTCGGTCAAACAGGATCTTGGCTCGCCCCGGGATATTTTGCGTGGCAGACAAAGACAATTCACTGATTAGATTTTGGTAAGGGAATTGGAATTGGGACAGGCGAAGTATGTGGATGTAGAGGAGGAGGAGGAGGAAATGAACGTGAAAGACGGGATGAAGGAAGAAGGAAATATGGAGGGGTAAAAGAGGAGGGGGATTAGTAGTGGCAGGAAGAGAATGTGGAGGGTGGAGAATGTGGAGGTGCGTAGGAAGTCTGGGTGAAGGAGGAAGGCGGGGAAAGAGAGGGAACATAGTGAGAAAATTAATAACGGATACTATGTCCTTATTCGTGCTTGAAGTGTTGATAAATTATATTGTTACTACTTTTTACGGCCAAGACTGGTACTCTAATATCACCAAGGCTGGTGATATTAGAATTGAAACTGATGACGGTAGTGATAAGTTAGGTCAGCTGCAATTCGCCGTTATTGGCACGTTCGAATCAGGTCATAATTTTACGTCACGTCGTAGGCTTTCGCACAAAGTGGATCTTGGTCCCGCATATGACGTCATGTCGTCGCATAATATATCCTATCTCGCGATAACGCTGAGATTGCCGCCAAAAACTCTGCCGATGTTTTGAAGCCTGTGATAGCAAAATTATTTCTTTTGAGCCCCTGTGGAAAACGATGGGTCGATTTGCCATTCTATCGGGCCACATTAGTTCCTCTCCTTTGTAACTAACACCCCCCCCCTTCTTCCTTGAGAAATTAGAAAAAAAAAATATCTACCATCTTTGACACAATGACTGAAGCGTAGTGAAATCTATTAATAGGCCTGACCCGTTCCTTGTCATATGAGCCACCCTACCCTCTTCCTCCATTCCAACCCCAGAGGACGGGATTAGTCGCGCAGTGAATGATTGGTTATCTGGTCTCTCCTGGGATGAATTTAAAACGATTTTGTTAAAAATTGTGAAGACAAGGACAGGAGACTTGGAGGAGAAATCACAGTCCATGGAGCGGGGATAGGAGAGCAAAACCTCTTTACTTTGGTAAACGTTTTGAACATTCTGTGCATCGCATTGGCCACAGTGGTTCTTAACCTGGAGACCATACTGTAGTCCCCAAGGAACCCATGACAAGAATTTAGGGAAGTCATGGCATCCTGTTGTTGGATGGTGTTGTTCACAACATATGAGTAGCGTTCGAGTGGAGCGGCTTCTCTGGAGGCGTGGAAAACAAGCCTTAATTCTTGTCTTTATTCAAGTGAATGTCTCCCGCTCTCCGAAGAGGAACGGTTCATTATATACATGAATCCGGCAAGGTTGCCGACAAGGGAAAAATATCTATATGGTCGTTGTTTCTAGTGAGACTAGATATCGAAATTATTTAATTTACATACAGGGGCAACAAGAAATGATGATACATCACTTTGTATCATTTATATACAGTATGTGTCCGAATGTGGACTGGTGCGAATAATAACCTTGTGGAAATTTATTGTCGACGTGGCAATATCTTCGTTAGCAGGAACCAAGGGTTTGGTGACCGCTGTGCGCGTCCGAGGTCATGACCCCGATAATTTGGAGTCTCAGGACAATAGACTTGACCGCGACGCTTGACCCTTGGTGTACGTCAGGTCTTGACTACCATCTTACACCGTTGTGGTGCAATGCATGTGCATGCGTATGCGCGTATTTGTCTTGTGGGCGAGAGCCGGTAGATGTAGGTAGAAAGGAGACTGCGTCGTTCTAGAAGTTCTCCAACACTGTCACAAACTATACATTTCTATATAATGTTAAATATATATATATATATATATATATATACATATATATGTATATATATATACATATATATGTATATATATATATATATATATACATATTATTATTATTATCATTATTATTATTATTATTATTAATATTATTATTATTATTTTATCATTTTTAGCGGGATGGAATTTGGGAAAAAAATGAAGGGGACCCACTCGAATATCGAGAGTTCATGATTAGCACTTTCATGAAAGTGGCTCTCTTGAAAGACTTTGTTATGACGATCGTCAGGCGCATTTATGATAGGTAAGATAAACTAACGAAAGCTAATTGGTACGGACAAGGCCGGGGATTGGGTCAGGGAACAGCGAAGTGTCTGTCGGAGTCAGTTATTACGGGGGGAGTCAAGACGATGCAGTATGTGGATATTACTAATTGTATACACTTACTTCGCTATCTAATTATATTTTTCTGGAGCATTGTTTACAATAATCAAATGTTGAGTGGCATTCTAGTTTATAGTTCAAATCTTGGTCCATGTTTAACAACTTATTATATATATAAAAAAATAACTTTTTTCTTAGCTGACTGCCATTGACTCCTCGATATTGCCACTCATGTGGTCAGTGAGAATCGGCCTCTATTTCTCACGTGAGCGATGACTTCGTTTTCTACCTCAACTCGTCGACGCTTGTAGTTTGTCTTGCCTGAATGCACCTGTTTGGCGCTAGATCCCCCGTTTTCTGTGCGTCCCATTTTCTCTTGTTATTGTTTCCAAACGTTCCATTTTCGTACCACTTTATATCGTTATTCGTTAGATTTTGTTATCTGAAAACAAATGTGCATGACAGGTTTCGCAAAGGAGGGAGGGGAGAGGGAGAAGGGGGTTGGTATGATGTGCACAGAATAACAAAGATATATATTTGGAAGAAAATGAAGTAAAGGGAAGGGGATAACAGGAGACAAGAATTTCTTTCTCTCCCCGTCTTCCTCTCCACCCCGTATCCTATTCCCCTTCCTTCTCTCTCCCCTTCCCTCCCTCTTCACTTCAATTCCTTCCCTTCTTCACCCCCCTTCCCATTTCTTCCTCCTCCTACCTTGTCCTCTCCATACCACCTGCCCCTATCCCTTTTTCACTTTCCCATTTATCCTTTCCTCTTCCATACTCCCTCCTCTCCTTTTGTCTCCCCTTCCCACGTCTCCTTCCCCTCCCTCCTCCCTTTCCTCCCACTCCCTCCTCCTCTTTTCACCATTCCTCTCCCACTCCTCATTTCCCTTTTCCCTTCCCACCCTCTCTCCCTTCCCTTTCCTCCCTCTTATTCTTCATTTCTCCTCTTCCCTCTTTTCCCTCTTCTCCCTCATTCTTTTCCCCCTTTTCTCTCCCCTTCTTTCTTATTCTCTCTTTTCTATTTCTCTTCCTCCTCTTCTCCTCTCTCCCCTCTTTCATATTTTCTCTTTTCTGATTCTCTTCCGCTTCTCCCTGTCTCTTCCTCCTTTTCTTCCTCTCCCTCATCTTCTTTCCTGTCTTTTTCTACCATTTTCTTTTCATATCTCCGTCTTTCTTTTTTCTTTTTTCTTTTTTGTTTCCCTTCTCTCACAATTTCCTCATCTCACTTCTTCCTCTCCCTTCTCCTCTCCCTCCTTACCTTCACTTCCCCTCTCCTCTTCTCCTTTCCTTTCACCCCTCCTTTCTCCTTCCCTTCCCGTTCTTCTCCCCTTCACATTCCCTTCCTCTTTCCCTTCGTGCTTCCTCTTTCCTAACCCCTTCACCACATCCTCCATCTTTCCATCCGCTCCTCTCCTCGCTCTCTAATTCACATATCTTCTCTCTTTATCCGCTCTCTGTGTATGTATATACTTTTCTTCTCTCGCTTCATCACCATCCCCTTCAGCCCTTCTTTCTTTACTTTTTCCTTTTTTTTTTTTCCTTTACTGCGGCGTCGTTCAACGACAGAAAACGGAAGACGGGTCCCTGTCCTTTCGTTGTAAACTCACTGGAGAATAAAATGAACCAGTGATGAATAATACTGTAGAAACAGATAGGCTCACAGGGGAGGGAAGGTTTCATAAAACGTGAATGGAGGAGACTGCAAGAGACCATAAGGCCTACACTATGCAGTTCCATGTCCATTACCACCTATCACCTCCATCCATAAAGTTATCTAAGCTTCTTTTAAAACAACCGAATGTTTCAACGCTCACTACATGGTTACTAAGTTTATTTCATTCGTTAACCACTCTATTGGTAAATTTTTCCAATTCATATTCATTACTGTGAGTCCTGCTCTGCCGTCTTGATATGATGACCTTGTTTGCAACGGGTCCTTGAGTCTTTTGTATAAAAAATCTTTAGGTGAAAGTACAACGACATGCTGAGAGGATGGGAGGAAGTATTCAGCGTTTTACCTCTGTTGCATTTTTACTTTATCAGTTATTCATGTATTTGTTTATCTATTTATATATTCATTAATTTATCTGTTCATGTATTTAATATTTTGCTTTTGTTGCATCATTATTTCTTATCAGTTATTAACCTAATTATTTATGTTTATCTTTATATAATAATTGATTTATCTGTTTATGTATTTGACGTTTTGCTTTTGTTGTTTTGATCGGTTATTCATTTATCTATTGATTTATGTTTTTATATATTCATTAATTTGTTTGTTTATTTTTTTACATTTTCATCCTTTATCTATTTGATTATTTATATATATTCATATATTCATTGATTTATTTGTTTGTGTATTTCTTTATTCACTTAATTACTTATCTACTTACATACCTATTTCTCTATTAATTTGATTACACTGTGTAACACTAGTTTTGTTTCTTTAAATATCTTTGTAATTGCTAAGGTGGTTTTCTCTCCTGATTTTAGAAATGCCATTGAAAATGGCATAGTATCGATATTTCAAAAGATAATTGAGTTTTATATACAAAACAAACTATACTAAACTACGATTAAAATACGATAGTACACTATATTTAGCATATTCACATTGCCTATAAACAGTAGCTGGTATTTTGTCCTTGTATTCCCTTTTTTAATTAATGACAAAATGTAAGTATAAAAGCGTGTGATACGGTTATAAGAAACAGCTAGAAATGCACTAATGAGCGTGATTTCCTACTGTGAGCTCCTTGATCTTTACGCATCATATATAGTCTCCCATCATAGTAGTGTCCCATCTTCCTTGGTATATTTTCTCCATTGCAGCAATGTTCTGATGGAACCTCTCACCATGCTCTTCATTTGCTCTTCCTAAGTTTCAAAAAAAAAAAAAAAAAAAAAAAAAAAAAAAATCCAAATGTGAATGCAAAAATTGCACCTACATCCTAAGTTCTTATAATTTTTCAAATGTTTTCTACGAGCTGCTTGTAGTTTGGATCTTTATTATTACCAAGGAATCCATTAATTGTACCTCGAAATGCACACCACGCCTCTCTTTCGACATCACTCGTTGCATTGTCAAGTTGCACTGACCTCAACATTTTCCTTAGTTGCGGACCAGTAAATTTACCATTCTTAACTTTGGCCTCTGATAGTTTTGGAGAGAGTAGACAAATCTCTTGAAATACTTTTCCACCATGATCTAATGCTTTCACAAACTATTTGACCAAACCAAGCTTTATATGAAGTAGGGGTAGCAACACTTTGGCAGGCTCTACAAGAGGCTGTCTAATAACACTGAGTTTTCCTAGCTGGAAGTCATCTCGAGGGGGCCACTCTATGGTAGTGTTCATTATCAGCCCTACTGTCCCATAAGCAAAGAAAACATGAATACTTGATGTACCCACCCTGTAATCCAAGTAAGAAGGCGATCATTTTAAAATCACCACAAACATCCCATTTCAATTTATCATAGTTTACCTTCTCGAGAAGCCTTTATACATCGTCAAATTCTTCCTTCATCTGTACTGAGTATACTCTAGGGAGGAATGGATACTGATTTCCATTATGTAGTCAAACAGGTTTGAGGTTCTTTGTAGAACTATCTCTGAACAATCGCCATTGTTCAGGGTTATCATCAATTCCAATAGCTGTAAATAACCCATTAATATATTCACAAAAGCAGAGATCCTCTCTTATATCAAAGTATACTTCAAATACCTGTGTACTATTGATCTACAGTCCTCCCCCAAAAGATTCCATTCACTTAGTCTGGATGCTAAAAGCTCAGCTTCCTGACTTAGTGAGGCCCAAGTCCCCGATGAGCTCATCCAGTTCACGTTGATTTGGAATGTGTGGGTGGGTATTCAGTCTTGGCCCAAATTTTTCATCTATTTCTTTATTGTCGCAACCTTCCCACTCTCCTGATGAGACCTCCAGTATATCTTCTACTTTAAAAAAGGTGGATTTATCAACTGGAACATAAATATGAATTGCATGTGTAATCGCATTACAAGAAAACATTGCTAGATATTTGGAAGATTTCAATGTTGATTCTGTTACAAAGAATAGAGTTCACAGTTTTATCACATTTACTTATATTTTCTGGTGGCAATGAAGCCAGCAAAGTATAATCATATGTTACAAATGCAATAGAGGATAAAATACTGGGACACGGAAGGGACTTTCTTCCCTTATGTTTTCTGTACTTTGATGTATCCATGCAAAAGTAGCAATTATTGTGATGATTTTTTGGCTCTCACCATACTCTTGGCATAGCAAATGACATTGGTTTTCTTGCACCTCTCAGTCATGCATCTAAATTTGATTGACAACTTCCACATATCACATGAGGGGCCCATGTTCTTTCTTGGTCACCCATATTCATTCCAAAGTACAGTCTATAAGCACCTTTCACAATTTTATGTGATACATGCTCAGGTCCAACATAGAAACCACACACAAACAGAATGAATCTGGTGAATTCCTGCATCTTCTTGTAGCCATGGTCAATAACGTCAATATTTATTGTATAAATCTGAAGAAAAAAAATGTGAGCGACAATTGTGCGTTTTCCGTACTCCATACATTTCTTCATATTACTATAATTTTCTATATCACTAAGACGATCGATGGTAGAAGAAAATCTAGTACATATTTGAAACCAGTGCAAATTTTTGCATTAGAAACAATGAGAAAAATTTTTTTTTTGTGTGTGTGAATTTTTTTTACTTAGTGTTATCTAGTTATATATATATTAACATGAATAGAATCACCAGTGACGGTGATGTCGATCAAATAATTCCGACTGTCGTCCCCGGATTCGAACCGGGCTCGTGAAATCACAGCACCTTCGTCTTGCAGACCGAATTTTATAGGGCCAATAGCTCAGTCGGCAAGACGATAGCGCCATAATTTCACGAGCTCGATACGAATCCGGGGACGACAGACGGAATTATTTGATATATTAACATAATCTTTGTTTTATCTGTTTCTGTATTTGTTTATTCATCTAATTGCTTATTTACTTATTTGTATATCTATTTATTTATTCATCCATTCATTCATTTATTTGTTTACTCGTTTATCCATTTCAATGAATAAAAGACGCATGTGGATCACGTGCGTGGTAGGTGAATGTTTGTTGAATGGGGCCACTGCTCACTGTGTATGGAATAAAAAAGGAATATGATGTGAACAATGTGTTAAGCGTATATTGATTTTTTTTTTATTATTACAATGGAAGGCTGACAAAAAGTCGGTTATCCTTAGGGAGATGAATGAAATTGCCTGGGGGACAGCCAGATTAAAAATATTATTAGGCACGTAAAAGGCTAATTGAGATTGATACCTTTAGGCAGTGGTGTGATTATTTATTATTATTATTATTATTATTATTATTATTATTATTATTATTATTATTATTATTATTATTATTATTATTATTATTATTATTATTATTATTATTATTATTATTATTATTATTATTATCATTATTACTATTATTATCATTATTATTATTATTATCATTATTATTATTATCTTTATTATTTTGGCCACCTCCCTTGTAAGGGGAAAAAAGCCTTGGTATATGTATGTATTATTATTACTATTATTATTGTTATCATTATTATTATTATGATCATTATCATTATTATTATTATTATTATTATTATCATTATTATTATTATTATTATTATTATTATTATTATTATTATTATTATTATTATTATTATTATTATTATTATTATTATTATTATTATTAT